>NC_081415.1:235163802-235763802 GCF_030272615.1 Cryptomeria japonica
GGGAGCCTTTGATTTGGCCTCAGTTCAAGTAGAAGATAAAAAGAAAAATCAAACTCTCTCTTTGGTGGCAATATCTCCTGGAAACACATCCTGGAACTCCTTAAGAATGGGATAATCATTAAGTACTGGTTTTGTATTGTCTAGATCACTAATGTGCACGACATAGATGGAGAACCCCTTCCTTTGGGCCTTCTTTAGTTGCATGGCTGAGATTTGCCTAAGTTCAAGTGGTCTTTGGATCCCATGAATCTCAACCAAATTCCCCAAGTCATCTAAACAATTGACAGTCTTGTCTTTACAATTGACTATGGACTTGTGCTCGGTCAACCAATTGATCCCTAAAATTACATCATATGACCCCAAATGTGCTACATATAAATTGACTTGGGTCTGAAAAACTAGGAAGCTCTAACTCATTGCAAAAGAGAGAAGACTCTACCCTCCTTTCTGCTCGATGTCCATATTGAACCATCCAAGAATTTTCCATATGTTCTGGTCTAATTGGTAATTTTGAAACTATCCTTGGATCTATGAAACAATATGTTTCTCTAGTATCTATTAATATAGAAATAGGTTGGCCATAGAGCATACCTGAAAATTGGATGGGTGAGGCTTGAAATTCAGCTTGCCTATTGTCCACTACTGCAAACATATCTAATGTTGTAGTGCATGTTGTTGATTATTTCCTCTTTGCACATTGGACCATTGTGGACAATTAGTAGCATAGTAATCTCCCCCACAATTGTAGCATCCATCACGTGGCTCTTGTCGTCCTCCTTGTCTAGCTTTGTTGAATCTCCTTCTATTGTTAAACTATTAAGTCTCATTGTAGCTACCTTATCCTTTCGCTTGGGTGTTATTAACCCGCTTCAGATTCTGGATTCGGTGATTGTTGCCTCCTTGTTGATTACTATTATTTTGAATCTTTTTGTTTCCAAATCCAGGCTTAGAATTCAAAATCTTATAGTAATCAAACTATTACAATTTCTCTTCCTTCTTGATGGCCTTCCTAAAAGCTTCATCTATAGTTTAGGGATCATACATATCTACATCAACTCCAATCTATGGCTTCAACCACATGATGAAATTCCTAACAGGAAAAAGTTCAGCTTCCTGATAATGTGGCACATACTTGAGAAGATTTGTGAACTTTTCCTAATATTGGGTAAGTGCACAAAGATGGTGGTCAGAAAAGTGGACACGTTTAGGCTCGTTTCGCCGAGCCTAACCAAATTTAAATACCTTGTACACATTTAGGCTCGTTTTGCCGAGCCTAACCAAAGTTAAACCGCGTGTGCAATTTGAAACATACTAACCGCGTATGCGGTTTAAAGAAAAAACTAAAACTGCGTACGTGGTTCTGTCTGTCAATAAAATGCAATTCACTTACATTCCATTAGGTTTTTCAGTAGGATATATACATAAAATATAACATTTAAGTGGGCAAGTGCAAGGTAATGAGTCACGAATTCGCAGAAGTCCGCGCATTCAAAAAAGCACTCTTAAAAACAAGGGCCCATTTTCAAAAAATGGGGCCCCGTTTATGCTTCGGGCTCCCGAGCCAAAAGGTAACGAGGGCCCAAAGTGAAAATAAACGGGCCCCCATTTTGTTCTAAAATGGGGGAAACAGGCCCCCATTTCTAAATCATATTTTACCCTTTTTCTCCACAAGCCGCCCTTGTTTGAAACGGGGGCCCGTTCTGTGGAAGTTGATTCCACAACCCACCACTTGGCTCGAGATTAGGCCTGGGAGAGGCCTGGGATGGCCACACCTGAGACATGGACCCACAAATTCAAATCTCCATGAATGAAAACACAAATATGAACTTCTGAAATAGTTTACATGCCTGTAATTAGAGAATTTTTATATGAAATTAAAACCCATTTCAGATTATACTATCTAGATTCTAAATATGTAAATTTATTTAAAAATTGATTATTTTAACTATTTTTCATTTAATTTATACTAAATTGGGTCCATAAACTTAAAATATTAACTAATTTTGTTAATTTAATAACTTTTTTATTTTAATGAATTTTGAAAAAAAAATTATATGTTATCAATCTACACAAAATTATTTTCTATTTAAAAAAACAAATTAAAAAAATGTTAAGTTTACGTCAAATTATGTGGGCCATACATGCCAAATTTTTAAAAAGATAATTACGGTAATTAAAAAATTAATTTAAAAAAAATATCTAAAAAAAAATAAATAAAAATATGCTCATCAATCTTCAGTGTGTTGCAAACCATTTCCCAAAACGGTTTAAGAAAATAATTTTAATTGTGTCTGTGGGTCATACACATGCATGGTATGGTCCTGAAACAGACATTTTTAAAACATAGTTTTTAGTACTCCATTCAAAAAGTTACATTTTATTATGTGGGTATTAAAATAAATTACATACTTGGAAATTGCACTCAGAGGGCTATCTTTTATAATACCGAATTTTCCAAGATTCAATTTCGAAGTGTTTCAAAATTTAAGCTCAAATGAGACAAAATCTGAAAAATCAGGGAAAACACTTCCACTTTTTGGCCAAAAAGTGGACTCAGCTTCTTGCACTGACCCAAGTATAAGTGACATTTCTCTTTGTCTTTTATCTTTCTTATACTTTAAGTTATATTTTATGTATATATTGTCAGGATGTTTGAGAGTTGTTCCAGATATCTAAGAGTTATAATGTAGATTCTAGTTTTTTGAGTATTCTTATAAATTTCAGACTTAGTCAAATTTCAGTAATCAACATGCTCATATCAGCATTATGTCTCTCATCTCTTCCCTACATTCCCCCTCTCTCTTCCTTAACCCCTACCTTTTTGTCTCTTAGGAATCTCCCTCTCTAATTTCTTCCCTCTCTCAGGTATCTCTCCGTCTCTTTCTCATCTCCCTCACCCTCTTTCTCTCTTTCATATATCCCTCTCTTTCTCTCCCTCTCTCAAATATCTCTATCTCTCACTCTCTCCCCCTCTCTTAAGTGTCTCTCTCTCTCATTCTCTCCCTCTCCCTCCCCCTTCGTTTCTCTTCCTTTGTCAAGTATTTCTTTCCCTCTAACTCTCTTTCTCTCTCCCCATCTCCCTCCATTTCTCTTTCTCTCAAGTCTATCTCCTTCTCTCTATCACATCTCTGGCTATCAACCTTTATCTATCTCTTTCTCTCTCCTCTTCTATCAAGTTTATCTCTCTCTCTCTCTCTCTCCCCCATTATTTCTCTCAATTCTCTCTCCCTATATTCCTTTATCTCTCTATCTCACTCTCCTCCTCTATCAAGTGTATCTCTTTCCCACTCTCTCCCTACCTCCCCACCTCCCTTTCTATTTTTTACTTAAGTATCTCTCTCTCTCTCTCTCTCTCTCTCTCTCTCTCTCTCTCTCTCTCTCTCCCATTATTTATCTCTAAAGTCTCCCCCTCTCATCCTTGTTCTCTCTATCTCACTCTCTCCTTCTCCCAGGTGTCTCTCTCTCATTCTATCCCTTTCCCCCTTTCTCATTACCTCTCTTTATCACTCTCTCCCTCTCTCCCTCTCTTCGCACCTCTCTCTCTCTATTCTCTTGTAATATCCTTCCACCCCTTCCTCCCTCTCACTCAGACTCTCTCTATCTCTCACCCTCTCTTTCTCTCTCTCTCATCTTTCCTCCCTTCACCTCTTAGGTCTCTCTTTCTCTCCCAATCCCTCTATCCACCTCTTAGATCTCTCTCTCTCTCTCTCTCTCTCTCTGAGTCCCCTTCTCTGTGTTGCTCTCTATCTCTATCTCTCCCTCTATTTCCCCCCCCTCTCTCTCTCATTTATCTCTTGTCTCTCCCTCTCAGTCTCTATCTCACTCTCCTCCTCTCTTAGTTGTATCTCTCTCCCATTGCCTCCCTCTCCTCCCCCTCTCTTCCTCTCTAGGGTAAAAAGGTATTCTCAGGGGTCTTATGGTATCCTAGGGATCCATGCATGTGTCCTAAGGGGTCATAGGACACCATATGACCCATAAAGACACATAAGAGGTCATATGGAGTCCTAAGGGGTTATAAGACACCATAATGACACCAATTGGTATCCTAAGGGGTCATAAAACACTATATGACCTCTTAGGACACCATACAACTGATAACAACACCATATGAAGTCCTAAGGGGTCAAATAGTGTCCTAAGGGGTTGTAGGAGACCATATGACCCCTTAGGACACCATATGACCCCTAATGACACCATATCGTGTCCTAAGTGGTCATAAGGTGTCCTAGGGGTCATATGACACCATAAGACACATAACGATACCATATGGTGTCCAATGGGTCATTGAACACCATATGACCCTTAGAACACAATACGACCCCTAACAACATCTAAGGGGTCATATGACACTATATGGTCCCTTTGAATACCATAGGACCTATAATGATGCCAAATAGTGTCCTAAGGGATCATAGAACACCATATGACCCTTTTGGGCACCATATGGTAGTGTTATGGTTCGTATGGTATCCTGAGGGGTCATATGGCATCCTATGACCCCTTAGGACACCATATGATGTCATTATGAGTCGTATGGTGTCTCAAGGGGTCTTATGGTGTCCTAAGGGGTCATAGAACACCATATGACCTCTTAGGAAACAATATGACCTCTAATGACACATAAGGGATCATATGGTGTCCTAGGAAGTCATAGAATACCATATGACCCTTTAGGACACCACATGACCCATAACAACACGTAAGAGGTCATATGGAGTCCTAAGGGGTCATAAGACACCATATGACCCCTTAGCACACCATACAACTCATAATGACACCAAATGGTGTCCTAAGGGATCATAAAATGCTATATGACCTCTTAGGACACCATACGACCCATAATGACACCATATGGAGTCCTAAGGGGTCAAATAGTGTCCTAAGGGGTTGTAGGAGACCATATGACCCCTTATGACACCATATGATCCCTAATGACACCGTATGGTGTCCTAAGTGGTCATAAGGTATCCCAAGGGTCATACGACAACATAAGACACATAACGATACCATATGGTGTTCTAATGGGTCATAGGACACCATATGACCCTTAAAACACAACGCGACCCCTAACAACATCTAAGGGGTCATTTGGTATCCTAAGGGGTCATAGGACACTATATGATCCCTTAGCACACCATAGGACCTATAATGATGCCAAATAGTGTCCTAAGGGGTGATAAAACACCAAATGACCCTTTAGGATACCATATGGTGTTGTTATGAGTTGTATGGTGTCCTGAGGGGTCATATGGCATCGTATGACCCCTTAGGACACCATATGGTGTCATTATGGGTCGTATGGTGTGTTAAGGGGTCATATGGTGTCCTAAGGAGTCATAGGACACCATATAACCTCTTAGGAAACAATATGACCTCTAATGACATGTAAGAGATCATATGGTATCCTAAGGGGTCATAGAATACCATATGACCCATAACGACACCATATGGAGTCCTAAGGGGTCATAGGGTGTCCTAAGGGATCATAGAACACCATATGACCCATAACGACACCTAAGGGGTCATAATACACCATATGATCCCTTAGTACACCAAACAACCCATAAATATTATCCAACCAATACATCCACACGATCCAAAGAAACCAATACGTTCATTTTCTTCAAATGTTCTACTTTATATCCTATCTTCTTTTTAAAAAAAAGAAAACCGACCACCTTGTCAATCTTCTTATCACCTTATATATATGCAAACAAAAATAAGATATATTGGAGGGAGAGGAAGAGAGAGGGGATGGAGGGAGGGAGATAGGGAGAGGAAGAGAGAGAGAGAGAGAGAGAGAGAGAGAGAGAGAGAGAGAGAGAGAGAGAGAGAGAGAGAGAGAGAGAGAGAGGGAGGGAGAGAGAGGCACCTTGTACGTGCTTGAGAGGGGGAGAGAGGGAGACAATACACATACATACACACATATGTGTATATATATTTAATATATTATATATTATTATATACATATATATATATATATAAATATTATATATTTTTTATTTTTTTTATTATATATAAATTATATATTATATGTATATACACATATTATATATATATATACAATAGCATATTATACACTCCCAAAATTTAAACAAACTTATTCACGCGCTACTTATAGTAAAAATAGCACGTATGCACTTTTTATAGTAAAAATAGCACGTACGCGCTTTTTATAGTTAAGATAGAACATACACGCTTCTTACACCATAAGTACCTCGTACGCGCTTTTTATACCATAGGTACCCCGTACATGCTTTTGTTTGTTTCGGCTTGGAAATAGGCCTAGATGACAAAGCTACAGTTTGGAAGTTTGATTTCCCTCCATTTCCCTCCTTTTTGGTGTTTTTATTTTATCAACTTGGTTTCTTGACTTTGTCATCATCAGGTTTACACATCATCAAGTGAGTATTTCTAAAATTTCCACCATATTTTCACCCATCTTCTGAGCTTTCTAACCCTATAATTTTTTTTAAATTTGAACAACAATAACATATTATTATTGAATTTCTTTTGCCAGTGTCTCCATAGTAGTCACAGACATACGTGGACCATTTTTTTAATAACTTTTGATATAATTATCCAAATCTAAAAAAAATTATATATTATTGTAGTGAACTTGATTCTTTACAATTTAAAAAAAAATTGCATTTTCAATATTTTTAGTGCAACTTATGCTTTGCACACAAACAGGTACCTAATTTTCAGAATGTGCTCAATCGAAAAAATCATAAAAAAAAATATGACTTCGTCAAAATACTAAATCTATCTTTCTACCAAATGATTTGTCAAAATACTAAATCTAAATATGACTTTTTTGATGCGCACATCAGACACTATGTTATGTTTTTCTGAAAAAATCAGGGTCTGTTTTTTGTGCACGAAGGATTTGACCCCCTTAATCTTATCCAATTTTGAATAAGTTTAGTAGTTTGGAAACTAGATTCAGAGTACTACAATATTTGTTCTTTGATTATCTTCATATCTTGAGTGGATGACTTTCAAATTTTGCCTCCAAGTTCAGGTTCACCTGATTTTAGAAAAAAGTGTCCACTTATACCCCCCTTTTTGACCACCACCTTTGTGCACTTACCCTATTGTATGACTGCCATGTTTTCCTAGGTTAAGTTCTGGAACTCTTTCATCTTATTGTCAAACAATAATTGAGGTACCTAACCACCTCTTCCTGAAAAGTTGGAGGAATAGTTCCCAAGTGGTTTCCCTAGGCTGTAGCTTCTTCTGAGCTTTCTTGTTGTCCCACCAAGTTGTTGCTTCACCTGTGAGTTGGTAAGAAACCCACATCGCCTTGGTATCATTGGAAAGATTATGAAGCTCAAAATACTTCTCCATTTCAATAAGCCAAGCCTTCGCTCCATCTCCAATGGTCTTTCCATCAAACTTAGGTGGTGCTATCCTCTTGAGGTCCTTACCAAGCTCCTCCTCAATCCTAGTTCGGTTATTGTCAAGTTAGGAGCTGAAGGATTTGATCCAACATGCCATTCTGCTCATTGCTCAGTCCAACATTGTCATTATTCCTAGTCTGCACCATGGTTACCTATCAAGTGACCTGTAACAAGGTTTATATTATTAGCACAGTAGACAAGGTCCTAGTGTTTAACCTAGGGCTCTGATACCAAAATGTAATGTACAAAACTCAAATTCATCACAAAAATCCAAATAATTATCATAAATAGCACATTAACAAAGTTTATTTCAATTACATCAACTAATGAGCAATATCTCAATACATGCTACATCATCATATGTCATAATATCCAAATCAAGAATCATAAGTACATAATTAAACATGGTACAATAATTGACTTCCATCGCCAAATAATACAATAAAGCGTACAAATAATATATGCAAACACTGGAATCTCCAATAGTCCAATCCAATAATCTTTCGTAATCAAGGACGAAAACATGGTCAAGGTGCTTTTCCCACCCATCCACGAAGCTTACGCTTCCCCAGAGAGTTCTTCTTGACATGAAGAACCACCGACCCTGCACAAGATGCTTAGCAAAAAGGACTCTGTGAACAAGAGGGAATCTGGTGCATGCCTGATATTATCTACATGCATAATCCTATCATACGAGAACATTCTATGATCGAATATCAGGATATGGCAGTAAGCAATATATATAAATGAATCCATCTATTTCAATGGTCTAAAAATAAATAGCTTGGCCAAGCATATACCGTATACAATAAAATAAAAGTAGAACTGGAAAAAGCATATTCTACGCTCCTATAATCCCATATTCGGCACCCGTCCTGGAAGATAAACTTTCTACAAACACTCATAAAGGCAAATCTTTCCCTAATCTAACATCATGATAGTGGAAAATTTTAATCAATATAACAATACACATGAAGAATACATTCATTGATCATCCACTTGCATACATTAAAAAAAAAAAAAAAAAGTAGTGCAATTTATCAACTACTATTTAAAGTTCTCTTAAATCACTTGCATGCATTGGTTTCCTATTTTTAGTATTTTTTCAATAGAATGTAATTTCAACTAATGCAATTAAAAAATAAACAATATTTATAAATATATAGCATCAACGTGTGTTTTATATATATATATATATATATACTCAATTACATATGTATATTTACATGCATATACAATGATCATATAGAGAAAAAAAAAAAAAGAAAGAAGAAGAAGAAAGAAGATTAAATAAAAGTTATGTAAACAAATATGCAGATTTAATACACAAAAACAATCATTTTCATATTTACATATTACAGTTGGATAATAAACAAGATTTATTCTAAACAAAGTACTGTTAATATATTTATATGTATACTAATCAATTTATTATCTTTATGTGCAACAAGTATTAAATCAGAAACTACCAAGAAAAACATAATAATATCCAATGCCTAAGTGATCTTATAAATTAAAATAATAAATCCAAGTATATAAATACTTATACAGCAGAAGTGAAATACTGAAATAATAGAGTTGAAATGACTGGAATTGTCAAGAAATTCACTGGGCATCCCAATCCAATATACCAGTGTGCTCAGCCGTAAAAGAAATTTCCCTTGCTGCAAATAAAACCCCCGTGGCTGCAAACAAATTGCTATGTCTTGACAAGATCAATAATGAAATAGCATGTTTTAATTCAAATATTTAATTTATAACAATTATTTAATTTAAAAGAGGAGGTGTATGAGCATGCATGTGGGCACTTTATTATTTCAAACAATAATGAAATAGCATGTTTTAATTCAAATATTTAATTTATAACAATTATCTATTTATTTTTCTATTAAAAAAATAACATAATAATAACTTTCATTATTCTAAAGCAAATTACTTATCAAACAAGTAGACTTGTATTCTTTTAAATCTTTTCATAGTATTCATTTTTTTCAAAATCAAATTACCATATTTGAATGCATAAACACCAACTATTTTCCCAATTTCAATCAAACACAAGGTATACACTCACGGTCATGCTTGGCCATCAATATGCAATGCAAGAACGAATAAACTATGTGGTGTGTGCAAGATTCCTTCATATTCATAGATGCCAATCGGCTAAACACCCCTACATTGGCTATGTTTCCGCCTTCGACATTGTACCTACATCCATTCACACTCAATTTCACATCAGTAGGGTTAGTCCATAAACCAATATACAAAGCAATACATGTGCATTATATCATCATATAAACTAACATATGCATCAAAATTAAATACATATGTCATTCATACATCACACGTAGATCAACACATGATACCATCAAAGGTCTAATCAATTTTCCCATATAATAAAAGATCAATATGTGACACTATGGTTGTTAGGACTAGTCATGCCTATCATTTGTTGTTGCCAAGTCTTGATCTGTTGAGCTAAGGTTTCTATGGATGACGATGGAATAGGAATGGAAGGGATGGATTCTTCACCTTCCCTACGAAATGTATAATGCAAATCCATGATGTTTGCTTGATTGGTTTGGACCTATGATCACAACATGTAAGATGTTTTCTCCATTTCTATAATGTTGCAATATTTGATCTTGAGCGGATCTTTGATGTTGATGTTGATGTTTGTCCTTGTTGAGGGTGTTTGATCTTGTTGATGGTGAAACTTGACGTTGTTGAGGGGTTTGATCTTATTGATGTTGATTTTGAAAAGACACATTAGCAAGCAAAGAAAACAATCTAAACTAAACAAAGACAACACTTGTTTAAAGAATTTTTCAAATCCTCATGACTGTTGAGATCTTTTTCAAGACCCCATTTTGTTTTCGATAGTATTTGGGCAATTTGATAGCACATCAAGAAGACTCTCCTATTGACAAAAGGTCACAAGTATTACCACAACCCACATCTTGATACTCTGCCAACTCAAACAGCCCTGTCACACCCTAAGGTGCACCCATTTTTTGGCTTTGTTCAAAAATTGGACCAAAGAAGATTTCTCCTCAATTACCCTGTTATCCTAAGAGATATATGGTGAGTTTCTTGGGGGCAGATTCTTCTCCACCCTTGCACTGTGATAATTCAAGTGTTTGGTTATTGATTCGGTTTGGCCTCTAGATCTTAAGGTTTTTAATCAAACTCCCATTCGGGTGGGCATAAATCCGGCGAATTTAATCGTCGCTATGCCATTCCAACACCCGTTTCTTACAATTTTCATTGCGAGCACATTTATTCTATAGTGGCTTGGATTACTTGGCTTTAGTCTTGCCACTTTAGGTCATTCCCTCTCACTTGGCCTTATGGGCTACTTGGGAGGCAAGCCTTCTAAGGGTTTTATCCTAATGCAAAATTGATAGAAAGCATAAGAAGAGATGGTTCTGGCTTTTTGATCACTCAAAAAAAGGGGAGAGCATATACCTATCACCTCACAAATACAAAAGACAAGGATTCTTTTAAAACCTTCATTGCAAAATTGTCTAAGCTAGATGGAGATATTGCTCCAAGAAGACATCATGTTCTTTTTATCCAACATTGCAATGATGAGGAAAGATAAGAAAGCAAACTATTTTTTTTTTAAAGCACCAAAAGGAAAGATTTGGCTAATCTAAGTCCAGCATCCTACAATAAAACATGAGAATGGTTAGCACATTGTGGGATTTCCAGCCTAATCTTTTTTTTTCTTACAACTTTGACTTTTGTCTTGTGAATGCGGAACATATTTATGACAGAGAATTATGACAAACCAGAATAGTAATACTTTTTTGAATCCTAACAATTGTGCATCACCTACTACACAATTGTGAACTAATTTAACTACAAATGTGAACTCTTATCAAGACAAATGTGAATTTTTGTCTGCACAAGTATGAACAAAAATATGAACAATTGCGAATTACTTAAGCATAGAATAAAAAAGACAAAAGATAGAAGAGGTAAATCAGTTTGCAAGGAGATCACTCCAGATGACTCGGGCCATTACTTCAATATCATCAAAGAAATCGAATTTAGCAAGGAATCTATGTATATTCTTGTGGTATCGGGTTATGACTTCTTCTTTGATTTCTTGGATGTTCCTTTCTGCCTTCACAAGACTCTAATAGGTTTTTTGTTGTTTTCTATTCTCTTTTCTTCTTCTAGTACCTGAAATTTTGAATGTCACCCTTCCTTCCATTGGGTTAAGAACATTTCATGCATAACAAATTATTTTTCCAGATTTGCAAGACTTTTCTGGGTTAGCAGTGCAAATGCTAGAAAAGCAGAAAGGACAAACAAAAATCAAATTTTGACCTATCCCTACAATTGCATATCAAAATTAACAATTGTGAATTAGAATGACTATAATTGCGAACTAATATGATGACAAGTGAGCATCAAAATGAATAAAGGCAAATTTCTATCAATACAATTGCGCATCATATTTTCTTGTTCCGTACAAACTTGCAAATTATGAGAAAAACAGATCAAAGAGCTAGTTTCACCTCGGGTTCACCAAATATTCTCATACTTGAAATCATCATAAAATTATAAATGTGATTAGGGGGTAAGGACGATCATAAATATTTAACTAATCAAATACAATCAAACATAAACCAATAGAATTAACACAAAATAAGAATAAATTCAAATAAAGGAAACTCCCTCATCTTGCGTTGTGACTTCCATTGTTCTTCTCCAAAATTGCATGGGTGGCTCTCGGGTATTGCACTGAAATTGCTGCATAAGATTGACAATTGCTTTGAAGAGTGTGACCTAGAGTGATTTGTGAAAATGATGTTGTTTATATCGATTTTCAACACATAAGGGGCGAGAAAATGAACTCAAGTGTTGATTGATAGTCAACTGAAATTGATTGATCAGTGAACTCATCTTGATTGACTTGTTAACTGGTTTGATCGATTTGTTAACAGGATTGATCGGGGAATCAACTGAATAGATTAGCTAGTTGACTGAGTAGATGAGCTAGCTGACTAAGTTGATGAATCAGATGACTAAATTGATTGGAGGGATAAGTGGATTGATTGATCAGTAAACTAAATAGATGGATTAGTGAAAAAAGTTGATTTGGAGTGGAAAGGGGAGATTGAAGAGTTAACTGAGTTAACTAATTAGTCAACCGAATTGATCAATCAGTTATGATTTCAACATGTTTTGTAGGATTTTGAAATTAAATTTGATTTTCATTTTCCATTTGGATTTGGATTTGGACTTTCGAATGCTGAAATGCACATGAAATTAACTGAAATTCAGATTTGGTGAAATATTAATTTGGAATTAGATGAAATTAATTGAAATTTCAATTTGGGAAATTGGAGGAATAAATTAATTTATTTAAATTTAAATTAAATGAAATTATTTAAACGTTAGAAATGCGATTAATTAAATAATAAATATTATTTAATTAAGGAATTATTGTATTTAATATTTGAGAAAGGGTTAAATGATGAATTGATTAAAAGATAGAAATTGAATGATTAGTAATGATTGAAAAATGATGATTGAGTTAGTTTAGAAGAATAATTAGCTTAATTAAATAATTAAGTAATTATTTAATTAATTTAGACGAATAATTAGTGTGCGATTGATGAGACATTTTTAGGTGTCTACAGAAAACATTCTCTTGTTGAACATTCAAATCGAGCTACACTTAAGCAACTTCCACAATCTACACCTTCCGAACTACAGAAAATGCAACGCAAAGATGTGGTCTATGTCAAGTGGAGGTTCTACGTATCTACAATCAACAACATGGCAAGTGAAGTTAGCCACTTTACTTAAGAACAACTCATAATTATGAGTATGGTGGTAGTCATGATTATACATAACTGTTTTTGGACACAAAATATAATTACATGGAATTCATAATGTAGGAGACTGGAAGTCTTAAACATGGTCCACTTCATCATAATGTGCATACACCTGAGGGTCTTGATACAACAAAGATATGATATGTGGCAAGTGGAGAATCTGTGTATCTACAGTTAATAGGCAAAAATTATGGCAATACTTGCATGTGCATACGACTGAGGGTCTTGATAGAGAAAATACATGATTTGTGTCAAGTGTCTGTGTATATTTAGTCAACAACATACAAGTGAAGTTAACCACTTTACTTTAGAACAAATCATAGTGATCAGTATGATGCTTGTGATGATTCTACATAACTGTTTTTGGGTACAAAAAATACAATTACATGCCATTCATAATGCAAGAATTTGGAACTCTTAAACATAGTCTAGCTTACCAAACCATAACAAGGACCATAGGAAGAAATCGTAGCAATAAATACAAGTGAGCATCTTCGTAGAAATAAATACAAGTTAGGCACATAGAGACACTAGTACATTTGGGCCTAATTTTCGACGGTTAATTATCGGATTTGTGACGACACAATGTTAGACTTCCGACCAACTTTACCGTTGAAAACTCATCGTTAAAGTTATGAACTCCTCCAATAGTGGCTATATTTGTACCCCTGACCACAAATTTTGGTGGATTTCTGTCGAATGCTATGCTTTCTCCTCGACAACTGTTCGACATGGAAGTGACATCGGATATACAACATCCTTGTCGGATGTTTCATTAGTTATCGTCGGAATTCCGACGGTGAGAGATGATGTGGGTCAAACGACTTTGTCGTCGGTGAATGAAAGCATTGAACGAGTTCTACTTTTAAAAATTGCATAAAACATTTATTATTTATTTGATTCAGTGTTATTTGCAAAAAATGATTATCAATGATGTTTCCTTTCTCCAAGAATTGTCTAGGATCTTTCCGTTAGATAATATGTAACATCTAATGACTAAATCTTTTCTTTACAAATGCTTATTTTATTTAATTATTATCTGAGCGTGAATTAAAATTTATATCTGTACAAAAGCAGACCATACAAGCTAAAGAGTCATGTGCAAGCAAATTTCGTAAAAGAAAGAAAGTAGGCATTATCTTGAATGACATGGAAACAAGCTCATCGGTTGCCTAGAAGAGAGCAATTGGAGAAAAGCAGAGGAAAGTGTTAAAGGGTGATAAATAGATAGAGAGTATGCAATACAAACAAACAATGTCTGGAGTGTATCATGTGACGTCTCTAATTTATGTCCAGAGGGACTAACTGGTTTTGGAGTTCATGCGAAACCTATTGGGCCACGCTTGGAGGAAATCAATGTGTTCATGCAAGGAGCACCTTTTTTCTATTATGAGAATGATGCTTTTTCACCAAAGGATATTTGGAAGTCAATATCCAAAATTTTCTATAGTGTGGAACTAGAGTTGGTAGACTCAAAGCAATTTTCAGCTTTCATAAGACCAAGAGGGTTGTACACAATCTCCCAATAGAAGGGCAATTTCAAGCATTGCCTCTCCCCCCATGACTATTCAGGAAGCACTTCCTCAGACAAAGGACTATTGACCTCCATGGGATCAAAGAAAAAAATTGAAGCATAGACTCTAGACGATGTGGTGGTGTCCTTCATGAAGAACTTTGCACTATAATTGAAAATTCATGAGGGAAACTGCAAGATAGTGAAGAGAAATACAATCTTGAAAAGTGGGAAGAATGGATCTTGGTTTGGGTGGGGCCAAGTCAGGTGGCTCCTCTAGAGGTTGACGAGATAGAAATCATATTAAGATTTGAAAAAGATCACAATCGTGGAACTTCGTGTGCGATTGATCGATTGCGGTGTTTGGGTAATGCATTCCAAATAGATAGAGTTGCATATCATTTATCTGTCTTAATTAAAGACTTTTATCCTGATGGCATTAAATTAAAGTTCTTTCTCTTCTATCTGGTATTGGTGGAGAAGAGGTTGCTTTGCATCGACCTGACCTACCAATAGGTGGCAGGTTAGGTTGATAGGTGGTAGGTCAGGTCGATGCAAAGCAACCTCTTCTCCACCAATACCAGATAGAAGAGAAAGTACTTTAATTTAATGCCATCAGGATAAAAGGATTTAATCAAGACAGATAAATGGTATGCAACTATATCTATTTGGAATGCATTACCCAAACACCGCAATCGATCAGTCGCACACGAAGTTCCATGAGTGTGATCTTTTTCAAATCCTAATATGATTTCTATCTTGTCAACCTCTAGAGGAGCCACCTGGATTGGCCCCACCCAAACCAAGATCCATTCTTCCCACTTTTCAAGATTGTATTTCTCTTCACTATCTTGCAGTTTCCCTCATGAATTTTCAATTATAGTGCAAAGTTCTTCATGAAGGACACCACCACATCGTCTAGAGTCTATGCTTCAATTTTTTTCTTTGATCCCATGGAGGTCAATAGTCCTTTGTCTGAGGAAGTGCTTCCTGAATAGTCATGGGGGGAGAGGCAATGCTTGAAATTGCCCTTCTATTGGGAGATTGTGTACAAACCTCTTGCTCTTATGAAAGCTGAAAATTGCTTTGAGTCTACCAACTCTAGTTCCACACTATAGAAAATTTTGGATATTGACTTCCAAATATCCTTTGGTGCAAAAGCATCATTCTCATAATAGAAAAAAGGTGCTCCTTGCATGAACAAATTTATTTCCTCCAAGTGTGGCCCAATAGGTTTCGCAGGAACTCCAAAACTAGTTAGTCCCTCTGGACATAAATTAGAGACGTCACATCACACACTCCAGACATTGTTTGTTTCTATTACATACTCTCTATCTATTTATCACCCTTTAACGCTTTCCTCTGCTTTTCTCCAATTGCTCTCTTCTAGGTAGCTGATGAGATTGTTTCCATGTCATTCAAGATAATGTCTGCTTGCTTTCTTTTACAAAATTTGCTTGCACATGACTCTTCAGCTTGTATGTTTTGCTTCCATACAAATATAAATTTTAATTCATGCTCAGATAATAATTAAATAAAATAAGCATTTGTAATGAAAAGATTTAGTCATTCGATGTTACATATTATCTAACGGAAAGATCCTAGACAATTCTTGGAGAAAGGAAACATCATTGATAATCAATTTTTGCAAATAACATTGAATCAAATAAATTAAAAAAGGTTTCATGTAATTTTTAAAAGTAGAACTCGTTCAATGCTTTCATGCACTGACGGCAAAGCCGTCTGACCCACACCATTATCAATAATAGAACAAATCAATATAATAGGCTATTATAAAGAACATATACAAAAATATGAAAGAACATTAAAATACCATTACAAACCCATAAACCATTAAATAGTGAAAATAGATATAAATTTGTAAATATCTCCCTACAAACACCACAACCATAACCAAAACAAAAAAAAATTCTTACCCACAAAAACTAAGTAGCTGGTGAGTCGCAAGTCTACAACATCTCTCAGATGATCAAATTGTTTCTTAATTTTGTTCTTCTGATTAGTCAATGGATTTAGTTGCATGTACAAGTTTTCTATTTGAACCCTTCTGTTTCCCTATATTTGAGACTTAATAAAATTCTTGTGAGTAGGAAATTGATTCAGGAGTTACGTGTGAAGAATTTGACAAAGTAAATGATGACAATCAAACTCAAATTTTATCTGTCTTGAAAGCCTTTTATCCTGATGGCATTAAATTAAATTTCTTTCTCTATTTTCTGGTGATCTTTGGAGTAGAGGTTCCTTTGCATCGACCTGGGATACATTTAACTTGTGTTGTATATGCGGAAATATGTATCATAGGTCGATGCAATGCAACCTCTACTCCACCAATACTAGATAGAAGAAAAAGTACTTTAATTTAATACCATCAGGATAAAATGCTTTCAAGACATATATTAGGTATAAAAGGAAGCCTACCCTGTCATTTGAAGGGGTCTACCTACAATTCAAGTGATCTCTTAATTATAAAATCAATTCAATTCCAAGTGAACAAGCAATCAGGCATCAAAGGAGAATTCAAGTTGGTGCAGGTGCATTTGGAAGACCAAAGGACTCAATGAAGCCATTAAAGACTTTTGAAGGTCTTAGGAGTGAAGAGCCAATCAATTATGATGTCTTAAGGTCCATTATGGCGAATGTAAGAGTGAAGAAATTGCTTGCTAAGGAGCAGCAGTAGCAAATATGCCTTAAGGAGGGGCACATTTTATGATTGACAGTGTTTAGAAATTTCAAATGAAAGGTGAATCCATCATCATTTGGATGGTATAGTGTTTGGAAGAGGGGTATATGAGAAACCCTACTTTTAAGGGTTTGTGAGAGGCTAAATAAGGGATTTTGCATCTAAGAAGGCTAAAACTTGTAAATAATTACATTTCCTTAGTTTTGAATCATATACTTTCCAAAGCAACCTTTTGATAGTAGATTCTGTGTACCATCCTAATCCAAAAAGCATTCATTTTGTCTACATCCAATAGTCATTGCTAAAATCAGTTTAAAGTGTATTCATTTAGGGACATTTCATAAAATATTCTCAACTTACACATCATAAAAGGATCTTAAAATATTCATTGTTTATAATGATAAGAATTTGGTTGTTCCATACACCTTCCTTTACTATTTTAAAATATCATCGATCAAAATATTGTGCAACAATAGTATGGAGTGCATTTCATCTATTTTACACCTAAATATTTCATCATACCACTTTCTTTTCAAAGGCGACTGATCAATTGTCATGTTTGGGTAATGCATTCCAAATAGATACAGTTGCATACCATTTATCTGTCTTGATTAAAGAATTTTATCTTGATGGCATTAAATTAAAGTTATTTCTCTATTTTCTGGTGATCTCTGGAGCAGAGGTTGCTTTGCATCGACCTGGGATACATTTAACTTGTGTTGTATATGCGGAAATATGTATGCTAGGATGATGTAATGCGACCTCTGCTCCACCAATACCAGATAGAAGAGAGAGCACTTTAATTTAAAGCCATCGGGATAAAATGCTTTCAAGACATATATTAGGTATAAAAGGAAGCCTACCCTACGATTTGAAGGGGTTTACCAACAATTCAAGTGATCTCTTAATTATAAAATCAATTCAATTCCAAGTGAATAGGCAATCAAGCATTCATTGAGAATTGAAGGAGAAATCAAGTTAATAAAGATATTTAATAGAGGAGATATTTAATAAAGATATCATCTTTTAAATTAAGAAATGGGCAGGAGATTAAGAATACAAACCTTGCATATTGCACACTTCAAGGTATATTCAAATTACAAGTTACATTTATAGGGTTTGTCCTATTCGAGCTAGCTACTATTCCAACACATTCTAACACATGTATCTATTTCTATGCAATAATTAGTAGTAGCTACATAGACTAGCATGGTACATAAGTTCTTTTCTAATAGTGCCCTTCATATGCAATTCTTTCAAGATTATTTAGTTGTATCTACCTTCTGATAACTCAATGATGAACAATAAGTACCAAACTGGTACTGAGAGGGGGGGGTGAATCAGTACAGGAAAAAAAATCTTTCTCGAACCGGTTTAACTGCAAACACTGCAAATGTCTAACAGACAGTAACACCGGTCTGAAACAGAGTGCAACTGGTAAAGCTAAGAATGACTGTGACAAGCATTAACCGATTAATCACTTAGCTTTCCACTCAACTTACTACTACACTTCCATTTCACCTTTATGCATGAATAGGTAATCTATCATCGAAAATAAAATAACAGCTAGCTCAGCATGATTTACCTTCAGACACAAATCACTTAAATCATCACATGAAAAATAGTACACATGACACACAGATTTTTCACGTGGAAACCCAACTGGGAAAAACCACGGTGGGGATGAATACCCACAAGCTGCTTTTGAACTCTTTAGAAGTTTTCTCTATTAGGATCCTAGTCCGGTTAAAGACTATTACAATAGGTTCTTCTAGGAACCGATCCTGTTAGAGATCACCTGGTTAAGGGATGGCTAAATACCCAGTTAAGGGTTAAACCCTGTTAGACGTTACCTTGTTAGAGGATTTCAAGAACTCAATGAGTTTGAGTCACCCTGTTAAAGGATTTACAACAAGTTGATTAAAGCTACCTGGTTAAGGGATTTTCCAACTGTTGAAGTGGTTAAAGATCAACAGGTATTACAATGATCTGATAATAGCACTCAATGCCTAATGCAGATCCACTTAAGTACCTTCCTTCTACACACACTCTATGTAGGAATCAATCCTCTTATCTCATCTGGTCTGGCAAGAATCATGTATCTCTGCACTTAGATACACACACACCATTTGCCAGCAACCTCAGCATGAAACACAACATCGACCTTATAGGAAACAGATAGGTTGGTAGCATAAACCCTAAACCCTAAACATTTAGGTTAAAGGATTCAGGCGGTTCAATCCTGGCCATTGAACACTCTGCATTTGAATGCAACGGTCTTGAACAGATCTCGAGACATTCTCCATCGCTCGTTTTCCACCATTTCATGGAAGCTATAACCCATCACACGATCTCCACCGTTTACAGGAACTTCGTACATTCCCGAGGTAGATAGGATCAACCTCCTTCATGCAAGATCCTTTATGCACACAAGACTGACATGGCACCATGATCCGATTTTCATTTCAACTCTAACTCATCACACGATGTCATCGGTTGAATCACACAGGCTTGGAACACTTCAACCGGAAACCCTTAAGCTAAGACTACCAATCGGCAGTCATACCATGTTAAGTCTTCATAGAAAACATTCCATATGCCGGTTCACATTTCATCATACCAGTTCTCTTGGAAAAACATACTTCTTCACTTATTGCTCAATATATCAGTGTATACTGCTATACCGGTTCACTTTGCCAATTGTTTAGCTTCAATATACATGTTCACTTCTTTGCACATATATCGGTTCACCACATTGTACCAGTTCACATTTCAGCATATTGTTGGTTCACTCTCCAACATATTGACATCAATGACAACATAATATCATCATGTCAACAGACTCTGCACAAATGTCAACACCTTCTTAGGTTATGCAAATGGAGATTAGATTAGGTTATGTATCTACTTTCTTGCTCTGTAATTATCGTTGTGTTTAATAAATTTTTATCCCTTTGGTGAAAAAAAAAGGAGTTTGATGATAAATATCTATGTTGTCTATTAGTTGATTCCCATGACAATAAGTGGTCAATGCTGATACAAAGTGTAAAGCGGAAAAATCGAACCCTAGTTGTTCTCCCCTCCCCAACTCCAAGGAGAGAGAAGGGAGAGTCACTACGGTTGATGGTTTTCACTTAGGAGAGACTTTACATTCAAAAGAGGGGTTGAAACCCACAAGATCCAATCCCACACAATGCAGGATTGGATTCTAAATGAGTTTCAAGGGTTAAGACATCAAGGATACCCTCTTTTGTAAAGAATGTAGATAGAATGATTGAACTAGGAATGCATGTAAAGTAGGAAAGATTCACTTATAAATAGAGATAGGGATACGGGATGAAGCTGCGGACCTAGAATTAGCAGTAAAATGTCGAGACGGTGCTGTCCTACAAATTTGAGCGAAAGTTGATGGGAAGATGGCACCCGACATGCACACGGTCCTCCGAAAAATCCGCGAAACGAAGGGGGATCTATTCATCTCTGCACAAGGATTCCAGATCTTCAATTACAGCCACATACCTGCAACCTACACACAGAAAAGAGAGGATGATTGGGGGGTTAGGGATTAGGGGTTTGCCTTTAGGTCAAACCCCGGTTTTGGAATTAACCAAGAAATGAGAATGCTGTAAATGTAAATGTTTGTAATGTAAACAAGTACTGATACCTTGTTGTAAGAATGTTTGTATTCTTACATGCGAAGGTGTAATGTATGTTGTATGTTGTATGTTGTATGTGATCTCCTCTTCAATGGTTGAATCCTTTTCTTGAATGCAACACTTAGCCTTGAAAGGAGACTTAGAATGCTCAATTGCTTGAAGGAATGCTTGAATGCTTGAATGTTTGAATGTTTGAATATCGCTTTCGCCTCTTGCTCTTGCTTATTTCCTTCCTCCCTTCCTAGGAGAGGAAAAGTAGTTTATATACTTGTCAATTAGGGTTGATAGACTGATTTTTCCGACCTTAGGCTGACCAGGAAACATTATTTCCTGAATTGTAAACTTAAACACCCGATGCCCAAAAGAGACCGGGCCCAAAATAGGGCCAGGGACCAGGGTGCTAGGCGCCATGGTCCTGGGGGACCAGGGTGCTGGGTGCCATGGTCCTGAAGGACTAGGGCGCTGGGTGCCATGGTCCCACCTCCCGGGATAGCAGGGTGCAAGGAGGGATTAGGCCAAGGTGCAGAAAATGCAGTTTTTGGTGTCGTAAACAGGTTTCGGGGTCTCCATTCAGGTTCAATGTTGCGCCACCATCGTGAAGACCCAAATGCAATCGAAATTGCAAGTGTCACAATTTTAGGACGCTACATTTAGCCCCCACTTTAGCGGGAGTATAAGCGTACGCTCATACTTCCGGTAAAGTACAAGGAAACAACATTGAAAAACTTTCACCACATCAAGGAGGCAAGATACACCAAGCCCCCAGTGGACTGAGGATCTTACGACTTCGATTGACAAAGTAAAAGGGAAGATCATGAGGGAGAACCATGACTGTCAGTAGTAAGGTTCCCTCACTATGAGTCATGCAAGAAAGATATCAAAAATTTTCAAGGCAAAGCTAAATTTGTCAAGAAATTTCCAGTATCTTGAAAAGATATGAAGGGGATGTATGCCCCCTACGTTAAAGCGATCGCACATGCCTCACCGGGGGTGATTGCTTTAAGGTAGTGATACATATAAGAAATGAGAAGGGAAAGGAGCACGTTATCACAAGGATTTAGCCCCCAAGTGTGAGATAAGCCCAAGGATAATAGACACAGAACACAAAGCACGAGGTGACTTCGCTTTCCTCGGGGTCAGTATGCTGTATGATAATTCATGTATATCATATGTATGTATGCATAATTGTTCTTCATTCCCCAATCAAGGAAGGTCACCTAGAAGAAGGGAACACATGTGTCTTTTGAGTCAACATGAGAGAGACCAAAAGAGATCTCAATGTTTTGCATCGTCCTCAAGTAGACAACACTAAGGACAACAAATAGAAGAATGAGAATAACACATAGAAGAAATAACAAAAGAGATCAAGAGAGGAGGAGAGAGTCTGCTATGCTAATGAAACTAGTCTAGCACGTCATCTACCCCCCTATCTTCCTGATCAATATTTCGGGAAGGTAGGAAACATGCTAGATGAGGAACATCCAACACAGCAGATGGAGCTATCACAAGATCCAAACAAGGGCTATGTTCATGTCCCAAGCCACGTTGTTCTTGTCTAGGAGCTAGGATAAGTGCTTTAGAAAATTCGTTAGATAAATGGTTATCAACATCAACATATTCATATTCACTATCAGAATGAACAGGAGTAACATTTTCATCATGAATAACATTTTCATCTATATCATCATCAAGATTTATAAAAATAGGATCTTTAACTCGCACAGGATCAAGACCATCATGCATCTTATGTTTAGGAGATTTCAGCTCAATCGTCGGCTAAGGAGAAAGTGGAATAATACTAGCTGAAGGTGTTTTTGGGGATTGCAAAGTTTGAGAAGCAGCTGTCTGAGCTCTAAGACGACGCTTTCATCGGCGTTCACATGCAGAACGATTTCGTCTAGTCTTAGTAGGAAGTTGAGAAGATTGAGGAGGAGGAATGTTCTCATCCTTATCACTTGGGTGTTTAGGTTGTGGTCTCTTAGGTTGAACAATAGGAGAAGAGGAAGGTCTCTTCTCTCCATAAGAGGAAGGAGGAGGAACTGCTCCATATAAGGGAGGAATATTTGGTTTAGGAAGGAGACCAAGTCCATCATGACGAGGAGGGATAGGTCTACTTTTAGGAAGTTTATTAGATATAGGCATAATCACATTCATAGGGATGGGTTGGGAATCTTCTTGAGGAAAGACATTAGTTTTATCTTTCAAAGGAAGAACTTCCTTCTCAAGAACGATAGGAATATCAAGTTTGGGTGTTCTAGGTTCACTTAGAGATAGAATCATATCTTTTTTCCACCTTTGATAAGATTTGAAAAGATGATCACTTCGCGGAGGAAGAGATTGGAATTGTTTAGGCCAAAAGTAATCAATAGGAACGCTAGAAGTTCTTTCAGCTGGTTTAAAGAGACTATGATTGACAGTAACAACTTCACCATTATGGGGAAATTTCAAACACTTGTGAATAGGAGAAGCAATAGCTTTCATGGAAGATAGCCAAGGATAGCCTAGCTTCACATGAAATTGTTCGGACGATGGAATAATAGCAAAGTCCACATCAAGGGATTTGTTATGGACCTCAATAGGTAATGTAATAGAACCAATTGCAGGAGAAGAAAATGCATCAAATAATTTCACAACCACATTTGTTTCATCATAGATCACTTGATTTAATTGCAAAGTAAAAAGAAATTCTTCAATAATGACATTAACCATACAAGAAGGATCAATAAGCACTCCACGGCAAGGTGTATTCTTGACTTTTGCAACTATATATAAAGGACCATCAGGTGCCCTAATAGTTTCACTGGAATCAAAGGTGATGGAAGGTTCTTTAGGGATTTTCTGCTGTTCTACAAAGTTAATCACATTCGGAGTCATGGACACAAGATCATCAGGTGAGACAGAGGAATCAGTAGTATCAATCGTATTAGAGGTATGAGAAGGCAATGGATCAGTAAAAATCTTAAGATTTTGGTTAGGAGGAGCTACAGATGTGTTGCCTTTATCATTCACACCAGAAACAGAGATAGTATTATTATCAATCAAATCTTGAATTTTACCCTTTAAAGCAAAACATTTTTCAGTATCATGCCCAGGATGATGATGAAATTGACAAAAAGATTTGTTATGAAAATAGGGTGAATTAATCTTTGCAGGATCTATTTGCTTTATAGGAGGAAGAGTAAGCACATTTTGTTCCAATAACTTATTCATAATACTATGCAATGATTCATTCAAAGGAGTAAACTTTCTTTCTTTCTTGAAAAACTTAGAAATAGGAGGCACACCTGATGCTGCATTCACATTGTTGTTGATGATGTTTTCATTGAATTTAATGGACTCTCTGTTCGGTTTAAACTTCCCAAATGGTTGTTGACTACTATCACCCTTATCACTCGGAGCCATAGGATTTGCTTGTTCCATTTGACTCATAGTCAGTTGATAATTGTGAAGAGTTGCGCACAACTGTTGGAAAGAAGTAAACTCAGAAAACAGAAGTTTTTCTCTAATATCTTTTTGTAAATTAGAAATAAAGATTCTTTGAATATCATTGTCAGGTACTGGAAAAGAAATTTGAGCGTACAAATGCTTATATCTACCGATGAAATCAGTCACTTTTTCTTTAACACCTTGTTTACAATGCATTAAATCAATCAAAGTAACTTTAGGACTTATATTCTTTTGAAATTGTTGAATAAAAGCATTTGCAAGTTGTTCGAAAGAAGAAATAGAATAGGAAGGCAACGAGCAATACCATTGTAGGGCTTTATCTCTTAATGTTCTAGTAAACAGTTTTGCAAGCAACCTTTGGTCATAAGCAAAATCGGTACATATTGTTTGAAACGTCTTAACATGTGTTGGACGATCACCCTTACCATTATAAAGCTCCAAATGTGGAATTTCAACATGTTAAGGGGGAATAGCTCGAACAATGTCAAGAGAAAGTGGGCTCGCGACATCAAATGTGGGCACACTAAACTTAGATTGATTCATAGAGGCAATTTGTTGCTGTAAAGAAGAGACAGTTTGTGCAAGATTGTTAATGGTCGCTTCAGTCGAAGAGTTCATATTAGACGTGTTAGATTGTGATGGAGGTGTTATGTTATTGAAAGAAGGTATTGATTGAGAGTAAGGTGGTGGGACACTATGATAGTTAGTCATAGGAGATGATTGGAAAGGAGGAACACTACAAGGAGGAATGGAATGGTTAAATGAATTGCCCCCTTGCGTCATGTTCATTTGTGGAGATATAAGAGGAACACTCATTGAAGGAATGAATGAAGAAGTTGGATTGAATGAAGGAAGAAGGTTGATTGAAGAAGAAGGATTGCCCCCATGACTAGTGATCATAGGAGGAATGTCTTGTATTGAAGTAGTCATTATGTTTGATGTAAAAGTAGGTTTACTAGCAATAGGAGTTGTCAAAGGAATAGAATGATTAACTTGAGTAGGAGGTTGTGTATAACCTAAAGTTTCGGCACAACTCTTCATAGGCATCACATTCAAATCCACAATGTGTGCAATACCACGCAAAATATCAATTCCATTCTTATCACTTTGAACCATATGTTTTAGACCCTCAATTAATGAAAGAGCTTCACTATCAGGGTATTCTTGAGACATCCATTGTCGAAAATCATCAAATTGGTTATCCAATTTCGAAAGTTGTTCCACAGAAACCTCATGGAGAGCTTCTTCATCATTAAGAGGATTAGAGGAATTACCCATGTCCTCGTTAAAAAGGCCATTCAAATTAGGTTCCATCTCCTCAGTAATTAAACCTTGGAAAGACTTAATTCTAAGGCTTCGTCTAACGGGAATAGTGTAAGTAGGGCTTATTGTTGTAAAACTCATGCACTAAAGAGAGAGAGAAGATTTTGAATTTTAGAGGTAGCAAATTTCAATAAAATCAGCCAATCTCCTAGATTTAAGCTGTTAAATGCAATCAGGAGAATCTCCCAAAATTTCAGAAAAAATGTCAGGGACCATGGCGAACGGAGTGCACACGGTCCTCGCAACTTTTTTCGAAATTTTCAGGGATGAAAGTTATGATGATTTTAAAGCTAATCTGAAAAAATTGAGTGATTTTACGATATGTAGATAGGCCAAATTAAAGTTGCAATCTCAAAATTGAACCCTAACAAGATTTTTGTAAAATGTAAAATTTGAATTTTGAAAAAGAGGGGGAAACTGAAATTTTGAATTTTATGATTTTAGAGGGAATACTAAAAGCAATGCAAGTTTTGAAATTTAAAAGTTGACTCAATTTCATGCAAAATTCAAATTTGAAAGTGGAAATCAAGGTTATTGCAATTAAACACTTAATTTCAAAAGTCACAAATTGTAAAAATTTGAATAAAGCATTGAAATTTTGAATGAATGCCAACACACTTTTCAGATTTAGGACTGTAAGAAACACAATTTTGATATAAATTTCAATTTCAATGATTTTTGAATGATTAGAAGCCTCAATCCAAGCAATCGCTAGACCAACTTTGACTTTAATTTTGAAAGTGTTAAAATTGATAAGATCAGCCAAAATTCTGGATTTTAGCAGAAAAATACAGTAAGATCTAGCTCCCGAAATTTCAGAAAAAATGTCAGGGACGATGGCGCTCGGGGTGCACACGGTCCTCACAACTTTTTTCCAAATTTTCAAGGATGAGAGATATTGTGATTTTATTGCGGAATCCAAAGTTACAGCCGATTTGGAAGTGTTTTGATTAGTGAAATTATCAGTCAAAGGTTGAATCAAGAAGGTCTTAAAAATTAGGGTTTTGACATTTAACCACTTAATTTTCAGAATTGAAGCACAAATATGAATTGACAATTTGCAATAGAAGGGTAAATCTGAAACAAGCATTAACAATTAAACATTCCACAAGTTCAATTACTAAAAAGAAAATTTTAGGGTTTTTATGCAATTAACCTCTAAAATTTGCAAAAGATCAAACATGGAAATGTAATTAAGGAAGCAAATTTTTCAGATCTAACCATGAATAATCAGAATTAGGATGTTCACGTCGGGTTCACCAAAATGTAAAGCGGAAAAATCGAACCCTAGTTGTTCTCCCCTCCCCAACTCCAAGGAGAGAGAAGGGAGAGTAACTAGGGTTGATGGTTTTCACTTAGGAGAGACTTTACATTCAAAAGAGGGGTTGAAACCCACAAGATCCAATCCCACACAATGCAGAATTGGATTCTAAATGAGTTTCAAGGGTTAAGACATCAAGGATACCCTCTTTTGTAAAGAATGTAGATAGAATGATTGAACTAGGAATGCATGTAAAGTAGGAAAGATTCACTTATAAACAGAGATAGGGATACGGGATGAAGCTACGGACCTAGAATTAGCAGTAAAATGTCGAGACGGTGCTGTCCTGCAAATTTGAGCGAAAGTTGACGGGACGATGGTGCCCGGCGTGCACACGGTCCTCCGAAAAATCCGCGAAACGAAGGGGGATCTGTTCGTCTCTGCACAAGGATTCCAGATCTTCAATTACAGCCGCGTACCTGCAACCTACAGACAGAAAAGAGAGGACGATTGGGGGGTTAGGGATTAGGGGTTTGCCTTTAGGTCAAACCCCGGTTTTGGAGTTAACCAAGAAATGAGAATGTTGTAAATGTAAATGTTTGTAATGTAAACAAGTACTAATACCTTGTTGTAAGAATGTTTGTATTCTTACATGCGAAGGTGTAATGCATGTTGTATGTTGTATGTTGTATGTGATCTCCTCTTCAATGGTTGAATCCTTGTCTTGAATGCAACACTTAGCCTTGAATGGAGACTTAGAATGCTCAATTGCTTGAAGGAATGCTTGAATGCTTGAATGTTTGAATGTTTGAATATCACTTTCGCCTCTTGCTCTTGCTTATTTTCTTCCTCCCTTCCTAGGAGAGGAAAAGTAGTTTATATGCTTGTCAATTAGGGTTGATAGATTGATTTTTTCGACCTTAGGCCGACCAGGAAACATTATTTCTCGAATTGCAAACTTAAAGACCCGATGCCCAAAAGAGACCGGGCCCAAAATAGGGCCAGGGACCAGGGCGCTGGGCGCCATGGTCCTGGGGGACCAGGGTGCTGGGCGCCATGGACCTGAAGGACTAGGGCACTGGGCGCCATGGTCCCACCTCCCGAGACAGCAGGGTGCAAGGAGGGATCAGGCCAAGGTGCAGAAAATGCAGTTTTTGGTGTCGCAAACAGGTTTCGGGGTCTCCATTCAGGTTCAACGTTGCGCCGCCATCGTGAAGACCCAAATGCAGTCGAAATTGCAAGTGTCACAATTTTAGGACGCTACACAAAGTAACACTAACAGAAAACTTTGATGACAATCTAATACACATCACTGTTGAACTTACCCTTGTCTCATATAACCCTATGTTGGTTAGGCCCGATAATAATTAGAAGATCCTAATTACTACTGTCCTAAACCTTGCATTGACCATCACAATTTCACAATGAGTTGAGTTAATTAGTCCATTAGCGAGATTGGGAAAGAGTTTGGTATTGAGTTAGGTGTTGGTGGAAGGTTTCGGGAGGTACACTATCATCATAATTAATGTTAGAGAGTGTTGTGTGAAGAAGAATGGCCACAAAAGGAGTTACTCTCCTAAGTGCTTGAGACTGTCACAAAAAGTGAGTGTTGCAGCTATGAATCTTCCTTTGACCTTTGTGTGTTTGGGAGGTTAAAGGCCCATGGTGGTATATAGTGAGTGGTTGGGAGGATAAAGACCCACATATCAACTATCTACTTTGACATCCTAGGATGATGTCCACCTACTCTAAAACCTTGTGGGCACTCTCTGTCTGATACTAACATATGCATAACATGTGCCTCTCATATAACCCTATGTTGGCTAGGCTCCACCATAATTAGAAGATCCTAATTACTAAAAACACTAGATTCTCCCCTAAAAGGTTGTTGAGTCATAGAAGGCCTAGCTTGATAGCCCCATAGTCTCTCATACCTAAAATATCCTTGTGTCTATGATGGTCAAATGTGACTACCTTATGTCCCCTACTATGCTCTAGACCTTTGCCCGTAATATTGATACTATTGGGTTTTTCTTTGTAAATCACATAGTAAGCCTAAATTATCCTTTGAAAGATGGGGAGGCCTATGGACACTTTAGTCCCTTCATCAAGGTTACAAACTTCTCTCATGCCTCTTGTGTCCTCCCATGTACCTCCTTTTCCATAAGAGACTTTGCCATAGCAAACCTAAAGTCATTTGGATTGGTAATGTGTAGGAAAACTAAAAATTTGGGCTTTCCACCCCTAATGAAATAATTGACAAGTAACTTGTCTTGAATGTAATTTACAAACTACAAGAACTCCAAAAACTAACTCTCGTGTTGAGCCACTATGAAACCTTATTATGTAAATTGTGAAACTTGTCTATGCATCTCTGTCAAAAATATTTTGAAATAGAACACACTTTGAAGCACTCCAAAATGGTATATGGAGAGGGTTTCCAATGTGAGTTGGTGCATTTTATCCTCCCAGTACCACAAGGTGGAATCAAGTCCTCTCAAAAATTGCATTGAAAATTATGCCTTTAGGTTGCTCACATATAGATGAAACCCAAAGCATAAGTCCAAGCTAAGTAACCAAGACTTATCCTCAACCCCATTTGTGGATCTTAAAAATGTAGAGGATTGGAGATGAAGCAACTCTTGAATATGATCCTTTGGCTCATCATATGTGCTTTCTATAGTCTATACTATTAGTTAAGATGAGAGATGGGGCGGGTGAATCATAAAAACTCACAATGCAATATATTTATCAGATTCAACCTCGGTAACATTAGCTAATATGCAACTATGACTATAAATCATTCAAACTCATAAACGGATACACTTAAGACATCATAACACATTTAACACCAGATTTAACATGGAAACCCAAATAGGGAAAAACCACTGTGGGATTTCAGACCCACTAAGAAATATACCCTTCTAGATTATGCTTGGTTAAAAGCTAATCCAGTTACAGATTACAAAAACACATTTCTAGATGTGACCCGGTTAAGGGATTTCCCTCACACTTGTTAGAGTCTTACACTTTGTTAGAAGTGACCTTGTCAAAGGATTTCAAACACTCATTTAGAATGTTACCTTGCTAGAGGGTTTACAAATAAGACTGTTAAGTCCACTCGGTTAAGAGATTTTTTGTCACTTACAAAATAAATGACAGTAATAAAATATATCTGCAACTTCACATCTGAAATGCTAAAGCAGATTCTATTTGCTCAAAACAATCTTGTCATACGACTTATATTGTCCCTTGTTGGGCTTGTTGGGCTTCTCAATCTGTTCTTCAATCAGATCTTCAAGCTTCTATGCTTGGTAAACATTACTATAGCATCATTGTGCATACATTTGCCCGCATGCATTGTTCATCAACAATTCCTTATTTATAAACAATTTCTAACTGCTTAATCTCCTTGATCACATTTCCCATGATCAATTTTAGCCATCAGATCTTCAAACTTGACTAGGTTCAATGTATTCTTCGATCTGAAAAATGTTTTACCTCACCTTGGAACTTGCATTCCTTCCTTGTAACTTGTGCTAGGTTAATGTGGTTCAATCTGGGCTGTAGATCTTCCTCTTGATTTTCCATGTCGTCGATCCTCAACAAACTTCTTATGCAGCATACCAATCATTTATTCATCTCCAGCTCATCAGCATCCTTCATTAAATAATGCTTTTATTCATCCAATGCGATCTATTATAACTCGGTTGTTACTTGGTAAATACTGAACTTCACTCGATAGACACTCTGCCTTCTTTAACCGATATCGATAACCTTAGGGTTTATCGGCTAGGTACCTTATGTTTTACCGACTAGGTGTTTTGCTCATTGACATAGTACAGTATTAAACTTATAATCAACAACATATGTAGGATATCAAAACAATCAAAACAACATGATCTCATCATTGTCTAACTCGGTAATAGTTGTCCATTGAATAACTTATTATTCCCCTTCATTATTACATTCATTCTGTGTCACTTACCGACCTCTTAATACTCATCAAAACATACTTCTCAAGATATGGCAACATCATACTGAATAAGAGAATCAATTTCTTGACATCAATGACAAAATAATATTATTAAGACAATAATCATCCTTTCACAGTTATATCAACAATCTCCAACAACCTTCTCAATATCCTCATACCAACAAACTTACGGAAATGCCAACAATCTCCCTTTGTGAAAATGTTAACAATCTCCCCCTTTGGCATTGATGGCAAAACCAACTTTAAGTGGTAATACCAACTGATTCGGATTCAGGTTGTTGTGTAGACTTCTCTTGAAGTCTTCTCCCCTTGTCATTAGTCTTCTCCATTTAGTCTTCGTCATTTAGACTTCTCCCCCTTTGACAACAATGCCAAAAAGAAGAAACTAATTCATGATTTCTTCCTTTGTGAATTAATTTCCTTGAAGTCTCATTCATGGTCAGAGCATCTTTGTCTTCAATCACTTTTTCCTATACAACTTTTAGGTGACCTCTTAAAGTGTAAAGCAGCATCAACTCATAGATAGTTATCCTTTAGATTCATAGAATTGATGCTTTCACCGAACTCTGTCTGTGAGTACTAGATAGGGGTAGGACCCCTAATTGACTTCTGAGATACTCAAAAGTATCCCTTGGCAATGGCTTTATGAAAATATCTGCTATTTGTTCCTTTGAAGTGATATATTCCAGCACAAGTTTCTTCTCTTGAACTTCTTCTCTGAGATAATGATACTTTATAGAGATATGCTTTGTCTTAGAGTGCATTACCAAATTCTTGGAAATGTTAATGGCACTAGTATTATCACAGAATATAGTTACTAGCTTGGTAATTTTCTCATTCATACCTTCCAACAGTTGTTTGATCCATGCTATATTGGTACAATTCAATGCTGTAGCGACATATTCAACTTCAGCCATTGATTGTGAAATGCATCCTTGTTTCTTGCTAAGACAACTTACTAGTCTATCTCCCAAAAAGAAAGCTCCACCGCTTGTGCTTTTCCTGTCATCAATGTTTCCTGCCCAATCAGCATCACTATAGACTTTTAGGTCAAAAACATTCCCTTTTTGATATACTAAGCCATAATCTTCAGTGCCTCTTAGGTATCTGAAAATTCTCTTGATTGTTGTCAAATGAGTTTCTTTGGGATCTGCAGAAAATCTTGCAACTATACCTACTACATGTGCTATATCCGGCCTCCTGTGAACCACTTATTGCAGCTTTCCAATCATATATCGGTAAAGTGTCTCATCAACAGATGCAAATTCATCATTCTTTGATAGTTTGCAATTGGTAGTTATAGGAGTACTTATAGGTTTAGAATCCTCCACTCCAAATTTCTTCAGGATTTCCTTTATATACTTGGATTGAGTAATGAAAATATCATTTTTCATTTGCAGTATCTATAAACCTATAAAATACTTTATTTCACTGATTAATGACATCTCAAATTCTTTGCACATTTCATTTCCACAAAAAATAATATCATCAACAAATATGGCTGAAAGTAGTATACCATTGTTTTCATCATTTTTCATATACATGTTGTTTTCACTCGTCCTTATAAATCCAATCTTGATCAAATAAGAGTGCAGTTTGTCATACCATGCTCTGGGTGCTTTCTTTAAACCATATAATGTTTTGTTCAGCTTACATACTTGATCTTTATTCTTGTCTTCAATAAATCCTTCAGGTTGTTCAATGTAAACTTCTTCTTATAATATACCATTTAAAAATGCAGATTTAACATCCATTTGATATACCTTCAAATTTTTGTAAGCAGCATATACCAACAATGTTCTCACTCCTTCAAGTCTTGCCACCAGTGCAAAAGTCTCACCATAATCAATTCCTTCTTCTTGAGCATAGCCTTTGCACACTAGTCTTGCATTATTCTGAATGACCTCTCCTTTTTCATTTAGCTTGTTTCTGAAAATCCACTTGTACCGATTACATTTTTCTCTTTTGGTCTTGGGACCAGTGTCCATGTTTCGTTCTTCTTGATTTGTTCAATCTCTTCTGTCATAGCATTTATCCAATCTTCATTACTAAATGCTTCTTTTACTATCCTTGGTTCAAATTCAGATATCAGACGTGTTTTGTCTCAGTTTGTTCCTTGTCATCACTAGATCATCCTTATCTCCTATAATCTGACTTGATGCACAATTTCTTTTGACATGCTTGGCTAATATGGGATCGGTATGCTCTGTTTGATCTTCTCCATCACTCTGTAACTGAGTATTTTCTTCATTTTCTTCATCAACTTTCTCGGTAGGATTTATCAGTTGAACATAAACAAACTCTTCATAATTTTTTGGTTCTTTGGAATTTCCTTCATCATTTCTTTCTGCAAATTCATCAATTTTCACATTTGCACTTTCTACTATTTTGTTAGATGATTTTATCAGACATTTAAATGCTTTGCTTCTAGAAGAATAACCAAGAAATGTTCCTTCTTCGCTTTTCTGATCAAACTTTTCGTTTCTGTCATCTTTGTGAACATAACATCTACTTCTGAATATCTTAAAATAACTTATGTTAGGTTTCTTGTCATACCAGATTTCATACGGTGTCTTCAAAGTTCCTTTCTTCAGTTGTACTCGGTTCAAGGTGTAAACTGTAGTGCTAATTGCTTCTCTCCAAAATGTTTGAGGTACCCTCTTTTCTATCATCAGGGTTTTGGCACAATCTACAATTGATATGTTTCTTCTTTCAGCTATCCCATTTTGCGGAGGTGTTCTCGGTGTAGACACTTGTCTCTTATACCATGATCATTGCAAAATAGGTTAAATTCATCAGAAGTAAATTCTCCTCCTCTATCAGATCTTAGACATTTCAATTGTCTCCCTGTTTCTTTTTCAACTCCAGCCTTATACCATTTGAACATTTGAAAGGCTTCTGATTTTTCTTTTAAAAAACATAACTGACATCATTCTTGAGTAATCATCCACAAATAATATGAAGTATCTATCTCCAAAATAACTTTGAACTTTCATAGGACCACAAAGATCGGCGTGTACAAGATCTAAAATTCCTTAAAAAGTGTAGGACTTAGTTGTAAAGCTTGACCTTGTCATCTTACCCATCTGGCATCCACGACATATTGCATTCTCTGGTTTTTCCAAGCTCGATAGACCTCTTACTCGGTGCTTCTTGCTTATTTTGATCATGTTATCAAAATTTACATGACAAAACCTTTTATGCTATAACCAGGTATCTTCCATTTTAGCATACAGACAATTGTTCCTAGTTGAGTCAAGATGAAATGTATTACCTTTTGTTTGTGTCCCAGTAGCAGCCAACTTTCCATGTTTGTCATGAACTTTGACACATCCCTTCTGAAATTCTACTCGGTATCCTATATTGTTTAGCTGTGCTACACTCAAAAAATTGTATTTCAAACCTTCAACCCAGTATACATCATCATATTTAGCATTGTCAAGGAGTGTTATGGATCCTTTACCTCTCACTGGACAAGGTGCATCATTACCAAATCTTACATAACCTCCATCATAGTCTTCTAATTTAACAAACTTGTGTTTATCACCTATCATGTGATGTGAGCATCCACTATCTATGATCCAAGAATCATTTTTATTTATATGAGATATTAGGGCTTTTTCTTCATACCTTTCTTCATCTGATCCATCTTTGATAGCCACATAAACAACTTCCTCTGTCTTAGTCTCATCAGATTTATCATCGTTGGATTCCTCATCAGCTACTAGGCATGTCTTTCTATCTTTCCTTCTGAAGTCTCGGTGTCCTCTGTATTGGTTGTCTTTCTATCTGTCATCTCGGTAGTCTCTCTCTTCACTAGATTCCTTGTCAGGATAGTTAGAAGCAATATGTCCTATTCTATCTAGTTAAAACATTTTAAAGGTAACTTTCCTTTGTACTTACCTTTGCCTCTCGGTAACCTTCTGGCTAATAGTGCTTCAAACTCTTCTTGCTTTATGATTTCCTCATATAGTTTGTGTACCTCTTCCATGTTTTTGCGAAATTTTTCACTTGCTCCACTCTGATTTCCTTCAGTATACTTATACATTCTATCATTGTAATCATCAAATTCACCAATATGAAAAGAACTGAATGCAAATTCAACTTTATTTACCGAGGACCCACTGTTATCAAAATTACTTAACTCAAATGCATGTAGCTTACCGATAGTAGCATCCAAAGAGACCGACATGTTTGGTACAGACCTTAATTCATTGATTGCAGAGACTCGAATGGCATAAGCAGGTAGAAGTGTTCTAAGCAACTTACTTGTTATATCCTTTTCTTCAATAGTTCCCCCTGGTCCTTTGATTTGATTGACAGTCTCCTTTAACCTTGTACTATATTGGGTTATGTTCTCACCTTCATTCATTCTCATGGGTTCAAGTTGACCTCTTAGACTATCTACTTTTACTCTCTGAACATGTTCATCACCACCATATACAGATATGAGTGTGTTCCACATTGCTTTGGCATCATTGCAACCTTCTAGGTCATTAAACTCTGAGTCGGTTAATGCAGATGTTATTTCAATTATAGCTTGAATATGTTCTTGCTTTGCCTTTATCTCTTCCATTGTCATTGGGTTGGTGTTGGGTGCTATGTAATCATTCTCCAGATAATATGTTGCATATTCTCCAATTTTTGATAAATGCAGCTTCATCCTTTTTTGCCATGTGGAGAAACTAGACTTGTTCAGCTTTGGTGCATCCCTTTTATACATCTTCGAATCTTGCCTTAAGTACCTTTAAATTTTTCTTGCGGAGTCCAAAGCTCTGATACCAATTGTTAGTTAAGATGAGAGAGGGCGGGGGGGGGGGGAATCATAAAAACTCACAATGCAATATATTTATCAGATTCAACCTTGGTAACATTAGCTGATATGCAACTATGACTATAAATCATTCAAACTCATAAATGGATACACTTAAGATATCATAACACATTTAACACCATATTTAACGTGGAAACCCAAATAGGGAAAAACCATTGTGGGATTTCGGACCCACTAAGAAATATACCCTTCTAGAGTATGCTCGGTTAAAAGCTAATCCAGTTACAGATTACAAAAACACATTGCTAGATGTGACCCGGTTAAGGGATTTCCCTCACACTTGTTAGAGTCTTACACTTTGTTAGAAGTGACCTTGTCAAAGGATTTCAAACACTCATTTAGAATGTTACCTTGCTAGGGTTTACAAATAAGATTGTTAAGTCCACTCGGTTAAGAGATTTTTTATCACATACAAAATAAACAACAGTAATAAAATATATCTGCAACTTCACATTTGAAATGCTAAAGCAGATTCTATTTGCTTAAAACAATCTTGTCATACAACTTATATTGTCCCTTGTTGGGCTTGCTGGGCTTCTCAATCTGTTCTTCAATCAGATCTTCAAGCTTCTGTGCTCGGTAAACATTACTATAGCATCATTGTGCATACATTTTCCCACATGCATTGTTCATCAACAATTCCTTATTTATAAACAATTTCTAACCGCTTAATCTCCTTGATCACATTTCTCATGATCAATTTTAGCCATCAGATCTTCAAACTTGACTAGGTTCAATGTATCCTTCGATCTGAAAAACATTTTACCTCGCCTTGGAACTTGCATTCCTTCCTTGGAACTTGTGCTAGGTTAATGCGGTTCAATCTGTGTTGTAGATCTTCCTCTTGATTTTCCATGTTGTCGATCCTCAACAAACTTCTTGTGCGGCATACCAATCATTTATTCATCTCCAGCTCATCAACATCCTTCATTAAATAATGATTTTATTCATCCAATGCGATCTATTATAACTCGGTTGTTACTCGGTAAATACTGAACTTCACTCGGTAGACACTCTGTCTTCTTTAACCAATATCAATAACCTTATGGTTTACCGACTAGGTACCTTAGGGTTTACTGACTAGGTTCTTTGCTCGGTGACATAGTACAGTATTAAACTTATTATCAACAACATATGTAGGATATCAAAACAATCAAAACAACATGATCTCATCATTGTCTAGCTCGGTAATAGTTGCCCATTGAATAACTTATTATTCCCCTTCATTATTACATTCATTCTGTGTCACTTACCGACCTCTTCATACTCATCAAAACATACTTCTCAAGATATGGAAACATCATACTAAATCAGAGAATCAATTTCTTGACATCAATGACAAAATAATATTATTAAGACAGTAATCATCCTTTCATAGTTATATCAACAATCTCCAACAACCTTCTCAATATCCTCATACCAACAAACTTACGGAAATGCCAACAATCTCCCTTTATGAAAATGCTAACATATACCTCTTGTATTTATGCATGATGAGGCTAGGTAATGTGTATTGATAAATATTCTATCTCCTCTATATGTATTTCCCAAATTCAAGGCAAACTCCTAATAAGTTCCCAAGATGCAAGTATATGCTCCTCTACTACAAGTGGATCCTCATGGCTTGTAAGATTTGAGGTCCATACTCAGGCTACTCATCTTGGTGAAAACTCTCAAAGTGATATGACCCTTCCTTCCATTTCCTACACCCTATATTTTAACCCACACCTCATAACCTTTACCTCACTTCCCATCATTATTACCTTCCATCTACCTTTCATATCCCCTATCTTAACCTCCTCCACTTTCCTACATCCTATCCTAAACCTTAACCTCATACACACTTACTTTTACTTCACCTACCTAACCCCATTCCATCCTTCACATCCTTTTATCTCCCCCCATTCACTTTCCTACCTTCCAAACCCCTTAACATATCCTAACTTACTCTTTGACCATTACATCCTTCATCACTTACCTCCCTATCCATTCCTAACCCACACCTCATAACCTTATACCTCTCAACTTCCATTTTATACCACCTTCCTAACGGTACACTTATGGTTCCTTCCAAAACACCAACAAAAAATAGCACTCGATCACTATGCAATGCTCTCACGGTTCTACAGCAAGGATTTTCTATCACAACCATATATACCAACATCCATAATTAGGATATATTTTACATAATGGCACTCAATCACGCAGGTTTAGGTCATCCCTCTCCTTAATTAGGATATATTTTAAATATGGAAAGTAGTGTTAATATATTTCAGGCTAACTATATTGTTCATTATTTAAAATGCAATGTTTAATTAATACATGATTGTAGGATTGTTCAACGGTTTAGGTCTTGTAAGAAATTCTTCTTTTAAATCTATCATATCATATTACAGATACCTCTCACCATCTCTGCTATTGGCAATTAATCCGATAACTTTGAATCTAAATATTTGAATATGTATAACAATGAATTTGCTAATTATACCCTACCTTTTTCTTGCATCGATTAAACCATTCCTACATCTGGCAGCGATTAAACCCACAGGGAACCTATGTCCGCCTCCCTCCTTCGTGTTCATCGGGGGATGGCCCCTACCTGCATGTTCCCTATTGTGATCCCCATTGTGATCCTCTAATATGCCCCGAGACAACGAACTAAGATACCTTGGGAGGGCCTTTAGGTAGGCACTTGTTCGCTCGACCGGGAAGGGACGCTTACGCGAATAGTTGTGGCTGAAGCAAACGAAGATGGATGGAGATTCGATAGTGAGTGTCCAGGAATTCGAGTTGTTTCCAGTGTGGCTCTACTTGCTTCTTAGGTCAATAATTCTCATTCGTTGGGAAAGCACAGAACCGAATCGTACTCCCTCCACTTCCAGCTTGAGCTGCAGAACCGACTGGTTTCACACCAATGATCTTCCCTGCCACGATTAAACCCATAGGTTCGCTACAGAGGCGGGATTTTGTAATGGCATAGGCGGGATGAAGAGGCGGGAATTTGTAATGGCAGAGGTTGACGAGACGAAGAGGCGGGATTTATGAAATGACTTGGTCTTTTTTTTAAAGTAATGCATGCGGTCATCGGAATTTCGATGAACGCGGGCACTTTTTAAAAAAAGACCCAAATGTCATTGCCAATTCCTTCTCCATCGAAACCAAATGTAGCATTATCGTCGGAATTCCGATGAAATCGGACATTTTTTCAAAAAAAAATCAAATTTGATCACAATATACCTTCTCCGTCGGAAACCTCCGTCGAAATTTTAGGCCAAATGTATTAGTGAGAATAATGTGTGTAAGAATAGGAATGTTTACAAATGAAGTTAATGTATTAAGAGCCAAACAAGGGAGTGCATTATTGATATTTTTTGCAAAGATACCTCTATCATTTAACCAATATTTTGTGAAAGAGTTCTTGAGTGATTATATATTTGGAACTAGATGAAGTGGTATTTGTAAAACAGTTTCTCTAATTCGGAGAGTCCAATTTGAGCAATCCAAATGTGTGAATTGGAAGCTATGATATCCAGAATGAGTAAAGGGATAGCCCTTGGGGCCGATGGTTTCTACTTTGTGTTCCTTCAACATATTTGAGACATCGTCAATCAAAATTTAGTTGCATTTGTGATGGAAATGAGCTACTTATTATCCCTTAATGCAAGGATGAAAAAACAAGAATTAGATTTGACATTTATAGGCATGTTTTACTTTTATGATAACTAATTTGTCCCTGTTTAAAATTAAATCACTACACCAGAACATAGTGGGTTTATAGTAGGAAAGCGAATTGCAGGCCCAATTATTAGAAAGTGAGTAGACAAGCACCTATCATTTTTACATAAAATTAAATTTTTGAAACTTCATTTTGGCTCTATATGTGAAAAACATTTGTAGTTATCTCCTCAAAATCTTCTTATCTCAAGGAAAATGGAGCAAGCACCATTTTATGATACCTATGATAGCTACAGATTCTTAGCACAGAATAGCAACGTTTCTAGTTCAGTACATAGGTTGACCAAAAATTCCTTGGGGGTTAGTTCACCCAAACATATATAAATATGTTGGAAATGTATTATTAGTGCTCAGGTTTGTTTTGGTTACTAGTTGTTAAATAACAACTCACTAATCCTGGAATTACTTAAAGTTGCACAAGGATTTTTAAGTCCTTTATATCTGTACTATTCTGGATGGTTCAAAAATATAAAAAAATAATTATATTTTTTGTGTGCTGCTCTTAAACTTAATATGGTATCAGAGATTTTGTCTGTGGTGGATTAATTGCCTCAAACCAGACGTTAAGCATAAAATGCTTAGTTCTAAATAGTAGGAGACTATTGTTCTTAAATTTCATCATGATTTGATTAAGAGCAAAGATCTGACTCCAACTATGTGTCCAAATAGGAAAACTGGAACCAGTTTTTATTCATGGGTATTCTCCTTGCATTTTTGGTTGACCTACACAAAGTGTTAAGGATTTACAAGGATCCCGTGTTGTTTTGGACACTTTGTTGAAGTCAAGAGTCTTAATGTAGACTAGAGCCTTACGCTTATGGCATCGAGCACTTGTTATGACTATCAACAATATCTCTAGTTTGGCATGAGTTTCCTGTGAGAGCATGAAACTCATTTCCTTGGTGTAGACTTTGAATTCATTTGGGAATGGCAAAGCATAGGTAAGAAGTGGAATATGTTGAAGATGGATTCACCAATTTCTTATATTCGAGGAGATTGTTGTAGAAATATGACTAGTTTTAGCCTATTTTAAATTCTGTATAATGTGGCTGAGTAATAAAGGTGCATGTTGTACTCCTATGGTATTTATTTCCTCTTAAGAATATTGATTCCCTCCATATATGCAATATTTTAATATATTCAATGATGCCACTCAGTTTATAAAAGGGGTAGCATAGTTTTATATTTTTCTAAATTAATTCTATATTTCAATAATGTCAATGTATTAAAAGTTTTATAACAAAGGTTTATTTTCGATGGAACCCGATATCTTTTACTTTCTTTTGATTAAAGGGGCAGTTATGGAAAAATTAAGTTTTATTGACAAATTTGAAGGGGAAGACTTTCATACTTGGTAAATACATATGTAGTTATACTTGATCGAAAAATATCTTTGTGATGTTGTTAAACCCAACTCAATCTCTCCAACTAATGCAAATGAATTTGCCAAATGGACTATCAAAAAGTAGAAAGTGTTGGGGACTATTTGTCTTGGCTTATCAAAAGCATACTTACACCATGTGGATTTTACAAATTCAACAAAGGAAATTTGGGAGTCATTAAACAAACTCTTTGGATCTAAAGAAAAAAGTGCCAAGATAACATTGAAGCAAAGATTGTACATATTGAATATGGATAAAGGTACAACAATGACAAATCATATAAGTAAGTTTCACTCTCTAATAAATCAGCTAACTGGGATTAATGAGAAAGAAAAAGATGATGATGCCAAAGCAATACTTTTGAATAGCTTTCCTAAGAATATGTCTAGAATGGTGTTTACTTTAAGTAAGGTAAACATTAAACATTAGTCTTGAAGGAGTAATGTCTACTCTACTTAACCATAATGAAGACTCGAAATTTGAAGAGGTCTTATTTGCACATAACAACACAATAAAAGGAAAGTACAATTCCAAGTATATTCTTACAATAGGAAAAATTAAATGCTTCTATTGTAATAAAATATGACATGTAATTTTGAATTGTAAGAATAGGAAACAAGATCTACTAGACGATAACATAGATCATCATGCTTCCTTGGCTAAAGAAATAGATTGAAAAGAATATATCAATGATTAAGAGCTATCTTTCCTAGTGATGAGGAATATATGTGTTTTAAATAATTCAAAATTTGAGGAATGAGGCAATGGAGGAAGGAGGACACTCAACATCCTCTTGTCAAAGACAACAATGAGACTTCTTATTAGCTTTGGTGGCATGTTCATATCTATTGTGGAGTGTGCTTTATTTTTCTAATAATTGGAAATGTCATATCATGGGAGGATATAACAAGAATATTCCATCTCTAGTGCCAATGACAATTCTGTATGTAGTTGGAGATTGAATGACATGATCAACAACAATGGGTATTTCTATTCTTGTATGTAAGATTTCCCTATGTAACCTCCTAGTGTAAAACATTGTAATGAATAAAAGTACTAGTGTAATGTAGTTCATGGAATAGATGAGTGTGATCCTATTCGTGTCTAGGTTTGTGGTAAACTTGTGTGAAAACCATGAAAATTTAATGAGAGGTGTCTTTCGTTTGAATCAAGATAATGAGCCCAAAGAAGGGGGAATGTTGGAAAACTATTATTAGTGTTTAGGTTTGTTTTGGTTACGAATTGTTTTAACAAATCACTAATCTTGGAATTAGTTAAAACTGCACAAGGATTTATAAGTCCTATATATATGTACCATTCTAGATGGTTTAAAATTATAAAAGAACTATTTTTTATGTGTTGCTCTGAAAGAAAATAAAATCCTACCAATTCATTACAACTGACTTACTCTATAGGTTATATATCTTCCTAAAATCTGGTCACCTAACTTACTATATAGGCTATATATCTTCATAAGGTCTCATCAAAAACCATTTACAATAAATATTTATTATTGAAATGAATGTGTTTTAATTTACCAAAAAAATCATCTACATCTCAATTAAGGGGTGTTACATGACCCAAAGGATCCTCTCAATTATTGGTTATCATTTGATAACATAATAATTTGAGAAGAATGAGTGGTTAGTGATTTCTAAATATGTTTTCAATATAGAAAGATTGAAAAAGAACAAAAAAAAATGAATTGAAATTTAGGTTGTATTTTCTGACATGAAGGGCCTTTCTAGTTATCGGATATCACATTTTTACCAAAAGAGAAAATTAGTACAACAAGTGAACTAAGAAAGTCTTAAAAAAGGCAACTGAGAAAGGGGTCATCTTGTAGCTTTGGTTACTTTCTAATCCCAATGAGATTACACAAAATGATGATGTCTACTACAGATATTTCTGCTAGCTTGCAAAGTCAATTCTGCCAAATTGAGTGGCATAGGCCTTACATGATAAATGTAAATTCCCTCTACAATAAATATAAGATCACCAGAGTAAAGAAGTAGATATATCCAAATTGATTTTCCTATGTTTGACATTTTCATAGTAACCAAAATAGTGTTGTACACATAGAAATTTGTTGACTAGAAAACTTATTTCTTTCTTGCATATCAAATTCAAGTCCTTGTTTTTAATGGTGGTCAACATGATTCTTATTATTCTAGCTAACATGTTGCAAAGCTTAAGGAAGAAGTTTTTTCAAGCATGCTAGATGAGATGGTCCTATTCACTGAGTTATAGGGAGAGGTAGTGAATTCTATAGGAAAGAAAATAAATGATAGCACTTCTAGATGTAATTGTTCTAACCAACCCAAGGAATCTCCCATATCCTAAAGTTTATAATCAAAATGAAATTATAGTTGCTAAAATTGGGAATGTTTCTAAAATAAAAAATTATAGCAAAGGATGAAATGAAGTAGTTTCATTGAAAAAGATACCAAACAAAATCTTCATTCAAGAATCTAGAAATTTGGGCAGCAATAAAGTATCACTTAAGGTCAACTTGTGATCATGAAAGTCATAGAGTTTTAGAGCAGAAATAAAAATGAAAATAATATTAAGCTAATAAACAAATTAACTGTAAAACTCTACATTTCTATCCATGTCTCTAGACAAGTTCGAATATATGAATTCTGAAATGTATGGGATAAATTGTCACAACCCATTTTAGTTTAATAGTTTTATAAATTAAAATACATTGTAATTATGATTTATTGTGTACTTTTACGTCATGTTATACAATTATTTTTATTAAAATAATATATCTATTTTGTTTCCACTACAATTAATCTATGTTCATTACTCTCTACCATCTCCAGTTCATTACTCTCTGTTCAAGGTGGTCTAATAACTGAAACTATGATACCCAAAATAGGCCATGTGCATGTGCATGTGCATCCACCTCTGCAACCCTTTTCTTTAGAGTTTTTTTTAATCAACAAAAATTACAATAAAAGTACTTCGAAAAGCAAAAACATCACCACCCAAATTGCCACTGAAACTAGAAGAGGAAATAGTATGCAAATTACTACACCCTCCCTAGAACCCCAATATACATATACAAAATTACATCGAATGCAGGCTAATAACTGCCAACCATTACAAAAAAAACTAAAGAGGTACCTATCTATCCTCCAGTTCTACAACTTCACTCCTAGCCTACTTTGCAGACAAATATTTTTCCATATGAAATATTTAACTGGACCTATCTTGGGATTCCTTTGTCACCTTCCTCTTAGTGTGGCTAAAAGATGCACCCATACCCACTACACTCTTAGACTTCTTGGTATTCTTTGACCCCATTGGACACACTCTCTTCCTCTTCAGCTCTTCCTTCTTCTCATTCCTGATTTGCATCTCTTATGTGTATTTCTTGATTCTAAAGTGCACAAATAGTTCAAAATCTAACTCAACCCAATTTGGGCCACTGCATGACAAATATCTTTATCTTGATTAGCACCCCAAATGAAGAATGCTCTTCGAGGTGGAATGACTTCATGGACATGCAAACAGTCTCCTCTTGGTGCCACAAAGATTTCACTTGGTTTAGCTATCAACATGAAAGATGCCAATGCCCAACACTACTCCTTCCATACACATTGGGTAACAAAACAATAGGCTCTTCATTAGTACAAAATTCTAGACACTAGGCCAAGAATAGAGAGGCAATGTCTGCATTTGTCCTATATCCGTACACCACATTCTGAAAAGAATTGCCTAAAACCACAGTCACCTTATGAAATAATTCTTCATCCTTAAATTTGAAAACATGCTTTAGATGCTCTTCTAAGACCTTACCCAAAAACACCACCAGGGCTTGAGTGTTTGCAACAAGAAGTTCGCCTAAATCTTTTTTCTTTACAAAAACTTTGACTTTGAAATGTATCAATACTTGTGAGTAAAAAGTAAGCTAGACAATTATATTGATAAGTAAGCTTCAATAAATGCTTGAAACCGACATTTCTACCAAGCTCACTATACACACTTCCCATTAGTGTGGTGACAATCAAATGAGTATCATTTAATGTAATCAGTACTCCCATCACGTACCATCTTATGGAGCCACCACTTCATCCAATCTACTACCTCGATAATCCTTCCAAATCTCCTATTAAATCTCAGTCAGTACATCGACAACATGCTTTGACAAGTCATCTGCCTCCATATGGCCCATTTGATGTATATAGGAGATTTTAAACTCTGTAAAGGATAATTTAATTGTTCCCTAAAAAGATTTCACGAGATTTTCAATCTTCCAATTCTCAATACCACCCTTTATTATCGCATTTGATATAATTTGTGAATCACCCTGCAAATGGATTGAGGTAGCCAATAGTTTCTTCACTAAGTTCATTTCTAAGAGTTTCTTCTTCAATTTTGCTTCATTATTTGTGGCACTTTCAAGCCTCAACATACTCCATGCATGCCAACATTTGTCCCTATCAATCTCTAGCTACACATCCAACTTTGGATGGACCTGGGTTCCCCTTACATGCATCGTCAAAATTGAATTTGATCCAACCTTATTTTGGTGCACTCCATACCACTATTTCTTCATTAGTAATTGGAGGTTTAACGCACCACGACCCATTAACAAGCCTACCCTTTTTATATAATTGTTTCACAAAGAAAATATTAAATCAAAAGAAGCAAACCAATGTTTAAATCGAGTAGTTCATTGATTCAACAAATAAAACCCTACTTGTAAAAACAACAAAGAAATGAAACACAAAGAAACCCAACAACCTGCAAATCTACAGGCTAGGGTTTTAAGCAAACATACATCAAAATATTTGTAAGTGCCCATGCTCTGCTACAATACAAAGTCATTCAGAGGTGGAAGGAATTATTGAATGTTGTCTGAAGAACCTTTGTATGTCTAGTAGTTCACCCTTATTAGTGGGAAGCAGCAAGTTGTGAAAATATTTTCTTTTCGCCATTCTTGGCTCGAAGTTCTCTATTAATCTCTTTTGTCATTTGTTTCTCCTTACGATGGTGGATAAAGGAGAAAGAACAATTCATTTGGAATCCAATTTTCTCTACTAATAAACCACCACACTAACCCAAAATGTGGCGACGGGTCTAGGGTGCCAATCAATCTGTTGTGTTTTAGTTGCTTACCCGCCAGGAAGAAGCAACCAAGCAAGGAGGCTGACACATTTCTTACAATAAAATAGACTTTTTGGGCTCAAAATCTCCCACTTAAAGCTTATTGGCTAAATATTTTCATCATTGTATTTCGTTGTCGCCACTTTTTCCTCAAGAGTTTGTTGCTAGCCAAGTTTGAACCTATTCTTGATTGCCAATAAAAATTCAATAAAGACTAGATTGGTGACTATATCACACAACTTGCTAGTGAAAAGCCATAACCATGAATCTTTCCTGCATCTAGTGTCAAAATTGATCTCCAAATTGTGAATTATACTATTACTTATTTTATTTGTGCTCTAGTATGAAAATGGAATTGTGCAAAGTAAAAGGCAAAGGCCAACTTGGCAAAATATTTTATTTATTTTTGTGAAATGACCCCTAGATTTCTAAATTATATTTTAAAATAAAAATATCTTCGTTTTTATATAATTAATACTAGTTATAATAATATAAATATATAATATTAATTCATATTAAATTAAAGAACAAATGAAAAAATATACTTGTTATGCATATAATATTTACTTTACTAAATATATATAAATACAAAATATGTATTAGTATATAGTGAACGCATATTAATATGTAATACTAAATATAAATATTGTTATGACAAACGCTTTGCTACCTTCAACTAGTTTATCTTTTATAGCAACAAAGTGAACAAATTATAATCATAAACAATAGAGTAATAGTAACTTGTTAAAATTAAGCATGTTTACATGTATGTCAAGAGTAGAAGTTTGGTGGACAATTATAAATTGTTTGACCATATGAATAAAAGAAGAATGAGATGACATCTCATGGAGTACAATTATTGCAACATACACTATATTACATATTGACAACTAGAAAGTTTGGAAATGAAGAGCAAATGTTTATTACAAGTGATCAAATTAAGTCAGTTATTCTAGATCAAAACCTAATAAATTAGATTGATTCAACTAAGACATTTTCACATCTACAGATAATAATTTGAGCCTAACATTAAAATTATATGTAAGTTTTTTATTTCACCCAAGTTATGAACACTAATGAATTCTTCTCCCACATTAAATGGACAACGCATGACACATCTTCAAAAGAACAAGTTGGATCTATTTTAACGGTCATTACTTTCTTAAGATTTTCTTTAATATCAGTTGTGTATTCTAAATTTTGAACCTATTGTAAATCCCTAATTAGCCCAACCACAAGCCTATAATATACAAAATCATTTAACAACAAAAAATTAGCTCTAAATCAAACGCATGCAAATGAATAAGCAATAAATTATACATATACAATTGACAAGCCTAACCACATTGTTCTCCTATCCTTCATGATCTTGCAAATCTAATATATTTGCTCTAAGTTTTATATGCACTAGCACAAGGTGTCATAAAGAAATGGACAGTGGTTGATTGATAATGCAAGTACGATGATCAGACGACAATGAAAGTTGTAACCAAAATTTGGCATTTTAGAGATAGACTCAAATTGTGGATGTAGAAATGAGAGAGAAAGACCTCTTTTATAGAAGTCTTTAAGATAATCAATAGTCAAAATTAAGAGGTGAGCAGGTGAATGAAAGGTTGAGATTAAGAGGTGGGAGGAGTTTTCCATGCAAAGAGTAATTGAAGTGAGAAACTTGACACATGACTTTGAGTTAAGATTTTAGAAAAAGACAATGAATATTTATTTATTTAATTGATAGAGAAGAAAACTTTAAATTAGAAATAATATTTTATTTAATTTTAAGAAAAAAAAAGATAAATTAATTAATTAATCAACGTTTATTAATAGATTTTAGATGACAAGTACATAACCATTTCACATTGCTCCTCTTACTTGGCAAAAGTCATTTGAAAATCTTTTTTTTTATTGAAATAATGCAAAATAATAAGATATACAATGAAAGGCAGTAAAAGGATTGCCCATTGTATCAGCAAATGACCAACAAAACAACAACCTAAACTAGTGAACATCAGCAAGAGAAGCTGCTAGAGACCCTTAACCATACAAAAACTTGGAACAACAGATACGAAATAGAACAAGAGTGTAAACAAGAGAACCACAGCCAGGAAACTAGTACAAGACCTCAGACATAGGCCAGCTCTTGAAAAAAAAAAGTCGATTATAATCTGAAGCAAGGAAGATTTGCAAATGAGGTTACAAAAGACCCCATGTTTACAATCTGAATTTGAAATAGTGCTGCAACTGAGTGGGAGTGTAAACAAGAGAACCACAGCCAGGAAACTAGTACAAGACCTCAGACATAGGCCAGCTCTTGAAAAAAAAAAGTCGATTATAATCTGAAGCAAGGAAGATTTGCAAATGAGGTTACAAAAGACCCCATGTTTACAATCTGAATTTGAAATAGTGCTGCAACTGAGTGGGAGTGTAAACAAGAGAACCACAGCCAGGAAACTAGTACAAGACCTCAGACATAGGCCAGCTCTTGAAAAAAAAAAGTCGATTATAATCTGAAGCAAGGAAGATTTGCAAATGAGGTTACAAAAGACCCCATGTTTACAATCTGAATTTGAAATAGTGCTGCAACTGAGTGGGAGTGTAAACAAGAGAACCACAGCCAGGAAACTAGTACAAGACCTCAGACATAGGCCAGCTCTTGAAAAAAAAAAGTCGATTATAATCTGAAGCAAGGAAGATTTGCAAATGAGGTTACAAAAGACCCCATGTTTACAATCTGAATTTGAAATAGTGCTGCAACTGAGTGGGAGTGTAAACAAGAGAACCACAGCCAGGAAACTAGTACAAGACCTCAGACATAGGCCAGCTCTTGAAAAAAAAAAGTCGATTATAATCTGAAGCAAGGAAGATTTGCAAATGAGGTTACAAAAGACCCCATGTTTACAATCTGAATTTGAAATAGTGCTGCAACTGAGTGGGAGTGTAAACAAGAGAACCACAGCCAGGAAACTAGTACAAGACCTCAGACATAGGCCAGCTCTTGAAAAAAAAAAGTCGATTATAATCTGAAGCAAGGAAGATTTGCAAATGAGGTTACAAAAGACCCCATGTTTACAATCTGAATTTGAAATAGTGCTGCAACTGAGTGGGAGTGTAAACAAGAGAACCACAGCCAGGAAACTAGTACAAGACCTCAGACATAGGCCAGCTCTTGAAAAAAAAAAGTCGATTATAATCTGAAGCAAGGAAGATTTGCAAATGAGGTTACAAAAGACCCCATGTTTACAATCTGAATTTGAAATAGTGCTGCAACTGAGTGGAGCTGAAGAAGTCTTTGTCATGTCACTGGAGAATTTTAAGTTTACATTCCTCCAATAAAATTCTGGACTTTGACTGCACCTTAGAGACGGGGCATTTGAAAACATTGCGAGACAACCTGAAACAAGATGTCTGAGTAAAACTTAAACATTTCAGTCTCCTGGTAGACCAACTGATAAGAAAAAACAACCATACACCTGCATTTCCAAATGTTAAATAAAACATCATGTCTTATAGTATTAGCCACCACATTATTATGGAAGCCAAGGCCCAAAACAACAACTTTCCAGCCAAAATCAGAACCAAAGATAGCAGGGAAGTAACTTTTGATAACCCTCCATTTCATTTTAGCAAACGAACAACCCCAGAATATATGTTTAATGAGATGTTTAATGCTCTCATCATGATGACAAAAATGACACTTGATGGGTTGAACTATCATACATTTCAACCTATCACCAACAGGTAATTTGAAATCTAGGATCTTCCAAGCCAATAATTGAGCATTAGCATCAGCATGAGACCTCCATATTTGATTACTCAGCCTCTTCCACGTCTTCTCATTCAGCTTACATTTCCATTTTTTATTTAGTCGTAGATTTAAAGACATGCACGAAAGGAAGCTTAAATAGATTTTCTTAAAAGAAAAGTAATAGAACAGAAACTTGGAAAGCCACAGCCAATCCTTGAGAAAAGAGCAGTGCATAGTCATAACAAGCTCGTCATGACCCAAAGAAATCACAAAGATCATATTTCAGAGATAAATTAAGAAAATAATTTATTAATTCAAAAGAATAAATGAATACAGCTGAGGTCGGACCCCTCGACAACCTGTGAAAATAATTTTATACTGTTATCTCCAAAAAGGTTTTTAAAGTAATTTAGACCAAAGTCTTGCAGGAGCGGGAGGTGGGATCCCACATTGCTGGGAGCAGGAACGTGCGGCCGTTGAGGCCGTGGGCGTTGTAACTGGCACCTGTTGTCTCGTCCACCAATAGTTGGACGACGTAGCCGGGATAAGCCCCGCTTCCGTTCATGCCCGGACATGCTGAGACTGCCTCCAACGGAGCAGCGACGTCTCCCCTGGAAATATCCCGACTTGAACTGATTCGTCACTGCTCCTGCAACTGTCACCTCACTGTTGATGATCATACCGTCAATGCCCACATCACACACACTGCACACTGTTGATTATGAAAAAGTTGCAGAGAAATTGACAAAGAGGCCCTTAGTCGGTTCGTGGTTTTAAGCACGGAATTATTATACTATCCTTGTGGGGGGTAGCAACATCAACATTAAAAGCAAGCCACGTTTGAGAGACAACACCCGTTCCTCGTGGCATGCTTTGGCCGTCTAGCAATTGGAAACGTCAAAGATAATATGAATTATGAATGATAGATAAGTATAATAATTTTGTGCATTCACAAGTTTTAAATGGTATATCGGATTTGATGATTTTTTTGTTATTTTTGCATGGGATTTAATTGCTTATAGATATTGTTCTGGTTTCTAGGTAGTAATGATGCACATTGTGTGATCTATTGTGTGAGCAAGGGTTAAAGTGGCGCTCGATACTTATAAAGATGTCCCAATAGTCATGCACTTAAAATTGCCAATACCTTTAACAAATGCTCCAGTAGTTGTGCACTAAATGGTATATCAAATTCTGCCGATTTTTTTGTTATTTCTGCATGAGACTTAATTGTTTATAGATATTGTTTTGGCTTCTAGGTGGTAATGATGCACATTGTGTGAGCAAGGGTTACAGTGGCGCTCGATACTTATAAAGACGTCCCAATAATCATGCACTTAAAATTGCCAATACCTTGCACAAATGTTCTAGTAGTTGTGCACTATTGGTACCAATAATGGTGCACAAATAGGCACTATTTTTGTTTATTTAAAGTTAGTAAATTGGTATTCTTCCCCTATTGCACATGGCATAGTTCCTTGTTTTCAAATTTCATTATTCCCTTTTTTAAGAGAAATTAAACACAATGTTTTACAACTAAAAATTGTCCAAATAGAGTGATTTTTAGAAAATGATGTTTTATTTAGGAAGTTTAAATTATAAGATTTTTTTTATTTTTTTTATCATTTATTTTTTATTTGTATTGAAAAAGGGAATCACCAAGCCTTTAATGTTCAAATATATGCCTTGTATATTTTGAAATATTAAATCAATTTAGTATTAATTATTGTTATCAGTATGAAAAAGATATGTTTTTATCAAAATAAATAAGTGTAAAATATATTTGATTATATATTTTTAAATTTTTTATAATTATTACAAGTATTTTACATTCTAATCATACTCATTAGAATATTTACATATTGATTTAATAAACATAGCGTTAATTTGAAAATATGTAATCTAATGTTTTATTAAAATCATCAATATTCTATCTTCTTAAAAATTTATAACAATTAAACATGTTTCTATGTGGCATAACAAAAAAATACTTTAAAATATAGTGAATTTGATCAAATTTATTGAAAATGGTATATTTGATTGGTTATTTAATAAATGTATACAAAATACTTGTATGTCATTTTGACATTCTATTGCAATGTTTTAAATTATTAAGTTGTCTATGTTATTCTATCGTAAAGATGTGGCTACACTTAGAGTGATAATATCAAATAAAAACAAATATTTCCATTCAATTTAAAAATAAAAATAAAAATTGATTTGTGACATGATATATGAAATAAATACTATTTTAGAATTTGAGTGTGATGTTTAAAACTTTTGTGATTTAATTTTTGAACAACATGACTAATTACTCCATGAACGAAGTTGTTCCTTTAGTATTTTCAATTTACGAGAAACCGGAACATAGCCATGCTAGGGATGTAATTGACATTCCACCATTGTGCCACAAAGGGATTTAAAATCAGGAAAAATCGTCCACATGATTTCAAAACGAAAGGGGAATCCACTTTTAGAACAAGGAATCTGCCAGGAGACAAAGATGGGACAATGATCAAATCCGCTATGAATAAATGAGGATAGGTGACAATTCTGGGAGATATTCCATGAGGAGGAGACGACACATCAAATTATGATGGTTATTATCAATAATCGTTTTATAATTTTTATATTGAATATATAGAATACAATAGAAATATATCTTATTGATGAAAATTAATTTATATGTTTATTAATTTTCACTTATATATTAAGATAAGGGGTTATATCTTTTAAATTATCTTTTTATAAAAGAAAATAGTCTATATGAAGACATTTATGTATCTTCTTGTAATTTTACATACATTTAATGACATGAAGTTCTCCCAATTAAATTATTGTGAAATATTACCTACATTCTAACTATTTTATTTAGTTAGATGAGAAAAAAGGAACAGCTAATTAATAGTCAAGAACATCCAAACATAATTTAAAAAGACTCGAGAATAATTCATAGAATTTCCAATTTGAATACTTTCTACTATCAAATATTCATTTTAATGTTCTCATTTAAATTAAGATTTAAATTTTTTATTATTCTTACTCTTTAAAACCATTCTAACATATCAACATTTGAAAAGAATTTTCTTTTTATGGCCTCTCTTAATTGAACCACTAAATTTTTTTCAAACGTAATATTTCTCTTTTTTAAAAGTGAAAAATGCAAGAGGTAAAGTTTTGTACATTTGAAATCTACTAATGGAGTAGTATAACCAGTTTCGAAAACTTGTAACCTTAAAATAGGAAAGAATAGGTGAAGGACTGTATTTCACGGAATAAATAAGAAAATTATCTATACAGAATAATTTATTAAATCAAATTAGTAAATGAATACAGCTAATTTTGGAACTCTCCACAGCCTGTCTCCAAAAATTGTTTGGGTAATTTACACCAAAGTCTTGCAGGAGCGCGATGTGGGATCCCACATTGCTGGCAGGAGGAATCTGCGGCCGTTAAGGCCATGGGCGTTGTAACTGGCGCCTGTCGTCTCGTCCACTAACAGTTGACCGGCGTAACCGGGATAAGCCCCGCTTCCGTACATGCCGGGACACGCCGAGACTGCCTCCAATGGAGCGGCGGCGTCTCCCTGGAAGTATCCCGATTTGAACGGATTCGTCACTGCGCCGGCCACGGTCGCCGCAATGTTGATCATCATACCGTCGATGCCCACGTCGCCATTGGGCGGCAGCAGAGGAGGGCTCTGCGGGCCGTAAATTGGCTGATGAAATGGCCACGCACACTGCCCCGGGCACTGCGTTGCTGAGTTTCCCACCCATGCGTACGCGTAGTCAATGCCTGCTTTGCTGCTGTCATGGAATCCGCAAGAGCTGCTGCAGAAGTTCTCCACCATAACATCCTCAGATGTGAGCACCAAATACAACTCCACCTCGCCATTGCTTTTCTTCTGCTCAGGCAGCGGCAGAGCTCCGGAGTGGATAGCATTCTTCAGCAGGACAGCAATGTCACTTCTTTTCAGGGACTTTCCGAGAGAATAAGCTTCGTCCAGCTTCTGCTCCCCCAGCCTTCGGGTTAAAGGTTGGGCTTAGTTTAATTGGGAAAGGGCAGAGCCTCTGTAGGCCTCTGTTGTTTTCCACCAGGTGAACACAGAGGGAGAGCCCTGCTTGACACTTTCCATTCCCAATGACTGCACAAAATCGGCCACAATGGCACGCTGTGCGGAAGTGAAGTTGCCGTACCAGATGAGATGAAGATTGAGAGTGAGTGTTGAGGTAAGCAGAGGGCCATTGTGGTATTTCAGAACAAGGGGCTCTTCTTCTACCAGAGCGGAGAGCTTTCTCCAGTGAAAAAGGGGCCGAGCGGCGGCATTGGATGTGGACAATGCCACCATACATATTAACAGCAAGTGAATGGGACTCCTTTTAGACACTAAAACAGCCATTTTTAGTGGTGTGTATTGGGGTTGGAACACAGATTGAAAGATAAGATGAACAAAGAAGGGAAGAAGTGTGGTGTGTGAACAAGCAAGAGGAGGATGGGGTTTAAATAGGCAGAGAGAGCGAACAACCTTTGAAAAGGAAGCTTATACCGCTGGAATGATTGAGCAATTTGCAATGGAGTTTCCTCGCAAGTTCCATTGTTGACATGGCGGCGGCATTTGGTCAAAGATCATACGCATAATATTATTTATTTATCACGTTGGGGGAGCGCTGCTTCGAAGAAATGGGAAACAAAAGTTGCGAGATAATGCTTTGTGTTTTAGAAATGGAGGCACTTTACGGGTTCATGGTTTTAATGATGGAATCGTGTTAATAAAAAGTCAATCTACATTCGAAGCATTTGAGAGACAACACGCGTTCTGCGGGCAATGGCTACGCAGCGGACAAAATGGCCCGCCCCATGCGATGCCCTCATGTTGATGTCAATCACCATGCCCTATGCAGTTATAATCGTGGTGGATCTGTCCATTATATCTGCCATCTTAATTTGTTTTTTCTATTTATTATTGTTTTTATTTTTTGAGAGTTACAATGAGTAAAATAATAAATGTTATAAATTATTAATAAATTATATATTCAATTTTTTTTAATAATATTTATATTATAATAAATGTAAGATATATATTATATATAAATTTTAATAATGTTATTTTTTTAACTTTTTAAATATATATAAGAATAATAGTTAATTTTATATAAAAATGTTTTCTTTTTAAATTAAAATAATTAAGTCATTTTAATATAAGAAATAACTAAATGATTTATATATTGGAAAAGGGAATTGAGGTTTACATTTTTTTTTTAATTTGATCTAATCAAATTTTTTTTGAGTTTTAAAGATGCAAAGTGAGGAAATTTTATATTCACTTGGTTATTTCTCATGTTAAGTAATTTTTTATTTTCTATGTTAAGTAATTTTTATTTTTTTTGTTAAGTAATTTTTATTTTCTATGTTAAAACCACTTAATTATTCTTAGTTTAAAATCAATATATTTATTTTGATAATATTTTTTGTTTAAATAACTATATTTATATTTCTAAAGTTCAATATTTACTTAGTATATTTTCTTTGAATGTTTTTAAGTTTTTATAGTTTGAATTAACTTTTTACTTAAAGAATGACATCTTTTAAAAATTGCACATAAGTAAAAATTTAATTCAAAGTATAACTATTCCTCAAATTTACAAAATAAAAAGTATATAAATTAGACACAAGTAAAAAAATTTAATTCAAACTATGTAAATATTGTATCTAGATTGACAATTTAAAATATATTTATTCAAAATTTCATTTCATAGGTGTATTTTAGATTAATGTTTAATATCACATATCAAAAAAGTTGTTAAAATATTTGATTAAATTTATATATTATTAGATTAAATAATAATAATAATAATAAACATACAAAGAAAATATACTAAGTAAATTTTATTAATTAAATTATAAAAACTTAAATAAATAAACAATTAATAAAACTTAAAAACATTATAACTTAATAATGTAGGTTAAAAAGATTAAAAATTAATAATAAAACTTAATAAACTTAATAATTTACAATGTTTTTAACTTAAAATTTAATATTATAATTAACTACTAATTTATTTTATTTATTATTTCACAAATATAGCTTTAAAAATCAAAAAAATATAATAAATAAAAAATTATGAAAAAATATTTAAATAAATTATTTCAATTTTAAAAATATAATCAAACATAAAAGAAAACAATAACTTATTATTTAAAAACTTTAAATACATTATTAATTATTAATTTATTATTTTACAAATATAATTAAAAAATAAAAAATTATAAAACCATATTAAAATAAATTATTTCAATCTAAAAAATATAATCGTACATTTAAAAACAAAAAATTAAAAGTAAATTGGTTATAGGAAAGTTTTTTTTTTTTACATTAAAAATATAATCATACTTTTAAAAAAAAAAATTCCCCCACCCCCAAGGACTTGTCAAAAAAATTGAAAAAATGTCGGAAAAGGACTGGAGATGGCACGGAAGGTTTGTTTGGATGGGGCGGTCACGTCATCGCATGGAGCATGGCATGGCATGGCATGGGGCGAGCCGTTTTGTCCGCTGCGTAGCCATTGCCTGTTCTGTGTGGCACACTTTCGCCACCAACAACTGGATATGTCGAAGATAATGGGTATCACAAGTGATATCGCTCGTGGTATCGTCCCATGTTTTCAAATTTTCTAGTATTGTCCCATGTTTTCAAATTTTCTTGTCAAACTTTCATTGTGTTTTTTTTTTTAATAAAAAATTGTTATTGAGTGATTTAAAAAAAAAAGTTGTGAAGAAGAAGAATAGAGTGATTATTTCATAATGATATAAAATAATTATCTAGTTATATTAGGAAGTTCAATCTTTATGTCAATAGGAAATTAAATATAAATTTTAAATGTATTTTAATATTGTATAAATACAAATGATCATCGTATCATATAATTAGATATAGGTGTTTTTCAATAAATTTTTAATTTTTTTAATTTTTTGGAATAATTAGATTCTTTTGAAATAATTACTTGGCTAATAGGGTTGTTGTTGAAGGGGCTTAGTATTTGGAGGTTTTCCCTCGAGATATCCCTGCCTCTTGTATTAGTATTATTTTTTAAATAGATTGTACATGCTTGTAGCTTGTATTACACTCCTTGCTGGATGTGGTTTTTCTTTCACATACGACATGGAGAAGGGTGTTGTATGCCTTATCATAACTCCCTTGTTTAATGGCATATTTGGTAAGTATCTATGTATGGAGCAAGGGGGGTGTGGAGGTTGCAATCGTGTGTCTTGTAATAGTAAAATAGTTTGGGCATAATTGTAGCCCTCATTATACTCCTTGTTGGGTGTGGCTTTTCTTTCGTATGTGACATTGAGGAGGGTGTTGTCGGCCTTATGATAACTCCCTTGTTAATGGCATATTCGATAAGTATATCTGCATGGAACAAGGAGGGTGTGGGGACTGCAATTGTGTGCAGTCCCATGTTTGGAGAATTGTGTTAATCATTCCTTGTTGTTGGTTCCATGTGTTAATCATGCTATGTCATGTTGGGAAGGTTGTCTTGGGTATCATTGCTCAAGTGTGCTTTATGCGTGTGTTTCCCTTGTTCGGTCATTTACTGATGATTATTTTAAGTTGATAGATTGATTCATGTTTGGGTATTCAGTGGGAGTTGTGGTTTTGTGGCATGCTCGTACCTCATTATGCTTGGATGATTTCATGCTGCCAGCCTGGTTTTCTCTTTCTCCATATGATTATAAGGAATGATCTTTAGTCATCATATTTCAGTGACGAGCTTTGCACATTTGAGGAAGTTTTGCATATGAAATTGGTATTTCATAATGCTTCCTGTGTGGGAGCGATATATATTGAGGCTCTATGGTTGGCCTTCTTATGTCTCTTTCTTCTATGCTATTGCTTATTGCTTGATAAGATGCTTTATTTTATTTGAAAGATTCTGGTTCGATTTGGTGTCTAGTGGTTGTCTTTGAGATCTTGGAATCTACAGATTAATTGGTATCTGAGATGGCTCCTCCTCTTGTTGCTTTTTTCTTGGCTTCTTATGTGGACATGTCTATGGTTTGGTTTTATTTTGGCTCCTCGAGGTGTTCAGCATCCTCTCCTCCTCATTTGGGTTATGTCATGCTTTCTCACAAAGGTTATATTGATAGGATCTCTTAGTATGGTTTCCCTTCTACTTTGTGGTATCATTCTAACCAGTGGTTTGGAGAATTGTGTTTCATAGACAGGGGTGGTTCAGATTGGAGTTTTTGGAAGCAATGGCTATACATCTTCCTCAGATCATACTTCAATTTTTTCCTTTTGTATGCTTCCTCTGGCAGCTTCCTTTATATGTAATGAGGCTTATGTAATTGGGATGGGTTTTTGGGATGAACTATGCCAATGGGAATTTTGTAATGGGTAGATAGGCTTGTGCTACTTGAGCAATACTGAAGGGTTTTCTTGCTGGTTCTTTCCCTTCAGTGCTCTTTGAACCAGACACTGTAAAAAAACATTTAAAAATTAATATAGTTCAGTGGTGCTATCCACTTTTATCAAAAAAAAAAATTATATCGCTTTATGTATTGCTAATAATGCTCACCAGTGAACATATAAGCTTACAAACAAATGAAACAAAATGGAAGAAGACAATCAAAGAAACAAGATACAAAATGGAAAAAACAATTAAAGTTTTTTAGATTCTCAGAACTAGACATAATATCATGTACATAATAACATTGGTGTAGTGTTTTGAATTATAACTACTCAAGTCTATTTGCAGAACCCTCTTAAGGAAAAAAGAAATAACTAGCCCTTGCACCAAAAAGAGGTGCAATGGTTATGTCGATAATAAAATATACCTTAATATAATATATTGGAGGGTACAAATTACATAATATAAAATTGTATTTATCAGTGATAATTATTTAAGATATAAACAAAATTAATTACATTGAAGGTGATCTTGTCATTCATTGGACTTGATTTTTGTAAAATGAAATTTATGTCTTGATGTTGATCTTTTGAAGATGACTTTGTCATTCATTGGACTAGAATATGCTACAGTAAAGAAAGACTGCATAGAAGGACATAAATGGTATTTTTTTGTTATTCAAGGAGCGACTTACAAAAATGGATACTTAATACCTAAAAGGCTTCCACTTTCATAATTTTCCATTTAAACCAAAACACATAACCATCCCATCTTATAAGAATTAATACATCAATATGGTTGTGCATAAAACCTAATAATATTAGTCCAAAATGTAGAAGCAAACAAATCAAAGGCTTGTTGTAATGAGTCAACATATAACAAAGAGGAGTTCATCTGCGTTAAATTAGATTTTAGACAACCATATATTGAAAGATAAAGGGGTCCTAATTCTCAAAATCTGATTAGTCCATCCCCAAAAAATGTTATCATGAAAAACGTAAAATTCTAATGCAAGACTTGGAACGCCAAAAAGGTACAACAAAATCTAAGCCATCTAAGGCACAAATAGCATGCAAATGCAAAATATATTTCTCCTAATATACATAGATTACTAAGGCAACAATATTATAAAGGATACCCAAAGGTAAGGTAATACACTACACCAAGAATGGAAGGGTGTTATGCAACATCTTCTCCTTAATGGATGGATAATTTCTCATATACTTGCACCAATAGCAATTAATTTTCAAATCATATTCATGTACACACCAAAGATGAGAATGATAAAGTATCTATCAAATAGGCCACATAGTTTGGTATATGTCAAACAAAAAAACACTTAAGCAATGAGCTAGTAAAATACAACTTTGCACAAATAAAATGCTCTCGAAGCCCTAGATTTAGCATATGTTTCAATTTTAGTAAGATGTGAATCATATTACATATATAATATTCTAAAAATGATTAATAGAAAACACCACCTCATACAAATATAGTGTTAAGGCAGTATAGCTTTGCAATTACTTTGATGGAATTGGTATCTGAGTTTGAGAGTGCTCATCCTTAGGGAAATTCACCTCCATTAGTAATCCATTTATCTCCCTTTGACAATTACCAAAATATACCAATCAAACTTCTAAAAAATAGAGACACCAAAATTTGAACAACATCTTTCTCTAGTTTGGATATTTGTCTTAAGTACAAATATAAAATTTATTTTTAGGTGCCTAAATATTATTAAAAAAAAAACTCGTTGAGATCATGACAATGGACTTACATGTTGATTTTGCACAAATTGTGCCCTACTAGCAAAGACGCTAATGAAAAAATGGACAGGGTTTGTTGAGATTTTTTTTTTCGAAACCCTTACACTACAAAATTCTTTTTAAATGAGATGAACCAAACCAAGCTCTATATAGATGTTCTCTCAATTAATTCACTTTTATTTATTGACCTTCAACTAGACAGTCTAAAAGAGAGATATTGTAAAATTGACATAAGTACAATCTTCTTAATTATTCTTGAAATTTTAAGTTGAATATTATAATGAAATTTTTTCATTTATAATAAAATTATATATAAAAATATATTACAATTCTCATCTTAAGTTAGAATTATTGTTGATTTTTTATTGGAAAGAACTTGGATGGCGGTGCTGCGTGCGATGGAGGTCGAGCGCGGGCAAGGGCATCGCAGCCCTAGCGCATAGGCAAACTTGCTGGATGGTGCAGCGGCATGCAGGTGGAGACTGCAGACGGGGGTGCTATGGTGGGAAGGTTGGCATCGGGGCTACGAGGGAAGGCAGAGTGGTGGTTGTGGGGAGAGGGAGATAGGTGTTGCGGGGGAAGGTGGAGTGGTGGCTGCGAGGAGAGAGAGATAGGTGTTGCGGGGGGCAAGGGCTCAAGGTCCTATGAATCTGCAGCCTGTACGTGGGGTTGAGCAAGGGGAGGCTTTAGCTTTGCAGGGGGTGAGGGTGTGTGCTGCATGCAGGGTTTGGAGACTTGGACTAGCTCCCTTCGGAGGCTGGGCTCTCCAAGTGGTGATATGCTTAGATCTAGTGGTGATAATAACCTTTTTGCCTCAGATCTGGGGTTGGAAACATCGGAGGTTCATGGATTTCAAAGATTAATGGCTGCTTGGAGAAGTGTAGCGAGAGACCCAGGGTGAGTATTCCTCCGGAGATGATAGCGAAAGATGTGGAGTATTTTTCCAAACATTAGTTATACTACAAGTTTTTCGGGATGAGGGTCTCTCAACAGTTTTTGGAAAACTAGGCCCAGAGAACTTGGGCTCCGGAAGGGGAGATGGAGAACATGTTACTAGCGAACAATTATTTCATGGTTACCTTCGATTGCATGGAGGATCGGAGTAGGGTTTTTGAAGGAGGGTCGTATTTTTACAATTAGGTGGGATTGTTTATCAAACCCTGGCATGCAGGGTTCAACCTGTTAGGCCCAATATGGAAAGTTAATGTACTAAGAGGGGAGGGGTGAATCAGTACTCCAAAACATTTCTTGAATAATAACCTTACTGTTATGCATAAACAGAATAGTGCAGTAACATAAAATAAAGTTAAAACAAATAGATAACAATCATACATGATTCACTCCATAACACATATATTTTGGTTATGCAGAAACTCTTGGTTAGAGAGAAAAACTACGGTGGCGATGGCACCCACAACTTCACTACTGCAATAATAAAGAATGCTCGGTTAGAGCTACATTTAGCTATTTCGGATAGCTTACCCTGTTAGGAGTAACAAGATATGTTAGATCTACCTTGCTAAAGGATTTTACAACATTTATTCTGAATACTGCACCTGGTTAGAAGCTTTAAAATTTATAGACTTGATTAGAGTCTTTTACCCTATTAAAGGTTTCTCTTTCAACTTCACAATATTACAATAAAATCATTACAAATATCTGCAACTTTACATTTGAAATGTTAAAGCAGATTCTATGTGCTCTGAATAGATTACCTTGCTTATAGCATACCTCGGTAACCCATATAGTAACTCGGTAAACCCTTCTATTTACTCTGTTCTTCAACTGTTCTCTGAAAACCTTCTTGGTGACCACTGTGTCTCTATAACAGTCTTCTTACATACATTCATACACTTCACTAATGCTATATAAATAGATCTCTTAAAACGGTGATCTAATTCATTGCTTCAATCTTACAAACAAGATTCCTCGAATGAATAACTAAACAAAATATTTCATTGGTTAGATTGTCCTTAAAATCATACACAATCTTCTGGTGCAATTTCCAATGTAATAACGGTTAGATGTGTCTTGATCTTGTAACATGTTTTCATATGCATGTCCAGGTTCAATGTATCTAGTAACACGTTTCACTCGGTGTATGTCAACTCGGTGTGTCATCTTTGTTGCTCAGTAGACAACTCGGTGTATACTGCTTTCTGTGACTGCTTTCCTCTGTAACCGACTAGACTGTGCATATCGACTTCTCTATGTGTACCGACTGCATGATTCGGTAGTGCTAACCGACTAGAATATATAGTATGACTTTGAATACAAAAACTAATGGCAATTTGATAAGTAGTAAAAATCTCCCCTTTTGACATTAGTTGAGATGTTTGACAAAAACTACTTTCAAAGTCATAACTCAAAAATCTATATACTTTGCAAAATGACTATACTTTAATAGTAAATACAATAGTCAATGAAATAGTATATTCAGATATACTCCCCTTATCATTATACTGTACATAACTTTGATTTTTGCATGCTCGGTTCTATGTTTGTGTGCTCTGCTTACTATCCTTGAATATTCTACATACTCTACTCGGTATACTCCCCCTATATAAAATACTTCGAATACTGTATCAAAACTATATTACTCCCCAAATATATTATATTACTCCCCCTATATAGTATCACTCCCCCTTTTTGACAAACATCAAAAACTTAATTTCCATCCAGGGGCAGTAATTGATCAAAAATAGATTTATACTTTTTTCGGGTGTCGGTAAGTGCGATAGAGAGTGCATCCTTTACACTTTCCATTAAAGAATTTTGTGCTTGAATATCAGCCAATAGTGATATTAAGCCATCAAGAGTGCTTCCCTCTTGTGTAGTAGATAGGCGTGTAGCTCTGTTAATCTGTTCATGAACTGATGAAAGATGAGGAAGGAATAATGTCTGGAGGGTCATTATATCCATCCTGATCTTATGTTCTTCATTTCTGAGTTCCAGTTGTTGAGCCATGAGTTGTTGAAGCTTGGTATAAAAATTTTGAACGGAATTTGGCTCTGTGGTCAGCTTATTTGAGAGATCGGTTATCTCTTTTTCAATTGCATCAGTTTTATTCTTGATATCTTTAATGAATATAGAAAATGTACAAAGTTTCCGAAATAAATAAAGAATATGCTTGAGTTGAGGGGACAACTCGGCAATGAATTTGACAAGCTTGACTTTCCCAATAGCTAGAGCTTTTTGTACCTCTTCAATCATTTTTGCAGTAAGCTCCTTGTCTTTGAGCTTGCTCGGGTACTCAGATGCATCAACTCCAGATGTTTCTATTTGATTAAGGAGTTCATCCAGTTGAATGTGGATGGTTGCATCAGTTGACACTATAGCTGAAGGTAGCATTTCTGTTAGCAGTGTCTTTACCTTCTGAAGTACTTTATTCTTCTTTTGTATGGCCATCTATTTTTCTTGTTCGGCCTTTGCTTTGCATAGTTCACCGAAATCAATAAGTGCTTGCCCCTTTAATTTTGAGATATCCACATTGGGCAACACTATTGGTTTAGATAAATCAACTTTGAAACTATGCTTTTTCACCTTCTTCTCTTTACCTTTGGTCGGTTGGACCAAGACAATAGCTTGAGAGGCTTGTTGACCCTCGGTAGGTTGCTCGGTGGAGGCAACACTTTGGTTGGTTCCTGTAGCTATTATGGTGTCTTTGGGTGTCTTGGTACTGGGTGTCTCAACTGCTGCATTTTCAGTGCTTGACGGTGCTTGAGAGGTCTTGTCTTGAGTGGTCTCTTCTCCTGTTGCAGACTTGTGACCTTCAATGCCTTGTGTTGTATCTTTAGGAGCTTCGGTAGAGACAGGTTGAGTGATCGGCAGATAAGGCTGAACTTGTACTAACACAGATTCACTAGATACAAGTTTGGCATATGTAGTGCCTTCTATCATCTCCTGATCTTGTTCCTCTGTATCCATGACATCTTCACCAATTTGAATAGTGTCAGTCGGGTCTTGCTTGGTAGCGTCAAGATCGTGCTCGGTGACATCAGGATCTTGTTCGGTGACATCAATAATTTCAACTTTAGATTGTTCACCGACATCTTTTATTTTGAAGATTTCCTACCATTTTGTTTTTGTCTCATTTTCTACATCGATATATAGCCCATTCATCAATTTTAAGGCTCTCTGTTTGACAAGAAATTTAGAATTGTAGGTTGTCAAGTGTTCCTTTATTTCTGCTACAGACATATTAGGAAATAGATGGACTAGACTTCTTTCTCTAATTTGTTTCTCTGAGTCCATTGCATATTTCCACCTATTATCAATATGTAAGTACAGTTCACTCAGAAGTGACTTTACTAGTTCTAATGGAGCTAGCCGAAACTTTAGAAGTGTACAAATGACAGCTTCTTCATTTGTCTCTTTTCATCATTGTTTCTTGTTTCATACTTGACATATCTAAAAGAACCAAATCCACCATATTCATTTAGATTGGCACAAAATTTTTCAACACTATGTATATTTACCTTCTTGCTTTTGACAATTTGGAATTTGTTGGCATCCTCAGATTCTGTATCACTAGACTCTTTTGCCAAAATGAGTCTCCGAGTAGATTTCTTGTAGGTCTTGGTTACCTTGGGAGCAGTAACACTCTTTTGTTTCTTACTCGGTGATGCAGCTGATGCTCTTGTATTAGGTCTCTTTGTTGGAGGAGTCGGTAGGGCCTTTGGAATGTCCTGTTTCTTTCTTTTCAATACTTTACCCTTAGGCAGTTCAGTGCTTAATGTTATTGCTGCCTCTCGAGCTTCTAATTCCTCTTCGATGATGGCAAGAGTACCTTTGATAGGTGTGGAGGAATATTCTTCTCTGAATTTCTCAGATAATGCCTTAATCATCTTTGTAGCCTTTCTTGTAGCTTTGGGTACTACAATGCTCATTTTTACCTTTTCCTTAACTTCTTCATAAGTTCCATATCTCAGTTCGGTAGTATGACTTGGCAGTGTAAGAAATCCATCAATTTGTTGTTGTGTGATATCATAGTCAATCTCGTAACCCATTGGTGGCAAAGATTGATTCCTTGGTTCCACAGCATTCACATAACAGTAATCGGTGTCTACCTCAAAGCATATATCATCCTTATATTTCTCTACCAGCTGGGGTGGAATCCGGTACCTGTTGTGCATCTTCTCTTGAAATTTGCTGAAGTAGTCATCCATGATATCATTGAAATTATCTCCCACTTTCTTAATAAAGTCATTAATTTGATGGGTGATTGGTTGGTGCAGCTCCCAAACTACTTGACCGACTGATGGAAAGAATTTCTCAAAGTAGAAAAACATGCATACAAGAAGTGAACCAAACTTCAGTGTATTTACCGAGTTGTTCTTCTTCGGCTTCTTTATTGTGTTTAGGTTCTCAAACAAGTTTTTCAATAACACTTCACATAAATCAACTTTCATTCCCTTTTTCACTATTTTATAGGCTAAGTCAACTGCTGCACAGGGTACACTGTTTTCCCTTGCTGATTGGAAGAAATAGTAACCAATTACTCTAATTGCAAACTTAAGTTCTACATCAATGACATTGCTCAGTTTTAGTCCTCTGTAATCAGATTCTACTCCAGTTAAACTGATTAACTCCTTCTATGATATCATCTTCTGTGCTCGTGCATGATCATAGATAGGATAACCAGTGATCACATGAATGATTTCCTTAGTGATTTTGAATGGTTGCTCCTCTAGCCACATGAAATCATCATGAACTTTACTCAAAACAAACTTAACCCACTGAGGTTTAAACACACGGGGATAGGTTAGGGCTTCAGTTAATCCCTTGATTTTGGTATGCTCGTACTTGCTATCCATTTTGCCATCGATACATAGCTCATCATATGTGCCACTTATCTCAACATGACTGAGTTCTTCAACACGGCATTTGGTGAAGAATCTAACATCTTCAACTAACAAGACTCGATCTAGGATGAGTGAAAAGGCAGTTTTGTCATCCGGTTCAGAGGCGACTTTAGGAGTCAAAGAGTATTTCAATGAGGACTTCTCTACATTTTTGACAACTATGGGATCTTGGATCTTGGGTGCCATTTGTAATTTCAAATAAAACTAGCAAACTATCCTTAGGGTTTGACGGTTTACAAACGGTAGACGCTTCACACTCAGTAGATAATAGCAATTTGACAAGATCGATAAACTAGCTTAACAATGAGATGAGATTTATGTAAATAGCTTGGATTCGCTTTGAATGAGGTTTGATCGCCTTGATTCGCTCTATTTTGCTCTCTTGAAAACTTGGTGAATGAAAATGACCGTGAAAATACCTTTAAGTACACAAAATACCTTATCAGGCTCCGTGCGGGTTAGGTCAAAAACATTAAATGCACTTAGTTCACCTTTTAACCGATTTACTCCTTTTTTTCATTTTAACCGAGTAACCAAATTTCCTTCATTTACCGACTTGATAGGCTTCCTGTATTCACCGACTTGACAGGTTTCCTGTAAAATACTTTTGATAGAATTTCAAACTTACTAATGCATCTTAACTATGCAAATTTTGAATTTAGTACATAATAGAATAGGAACTGTTATGATTTTAACCTTCAGAGAATGTAATCCCTTCATACCGTTGCTGATTAATTTGGAATAGGTGCACCTAACTCGGTAGGTAAGGTGCTTTTTCCATTTGACACAATTTCCTTCCTTTTCCAAATCATCTTTAATTGTTCTTTTATTTCTTCAGTGTCTCCTCTAGGTTGATCTCTACAATCTCCAACTAAATGTCCAACTTTGTGACAATGAAAACATGCCATACCAGGATTTCTACATGATCTTTGGTTGTTCATTCCAAACCTTATAAAATAGTTGGCACTTATATGTCCATATCTTCCATAACATTCGCACCATATCCTTGTATTGTAATCCCATGGTACTACTGCATATTGTCGGTAAGGATTTGTGTGAGTTCGGTAACCTCTAGTGTTTGCTCGATGTGCGGACCACATGTAGTTCTTTTGCTTAAGCCAGCACTTCTCGATACTATGTCCATATCTATTGCAGTTTCTATAAAACCCTTTGAATTTTGCCTTCTGATAATTGTTAACAGACTTTGCCCTACATTGATTAGATGTGTGACCATATTTATTGCAATTGTAACAATAACCATTGGACTTAGTGATATTCGGTTTCTTACCTTTTCTGATTTGGCATATGTTGGCAGTATGACCTTGATTTCCACAATAGTAGCAAATAGGCTTCTTTCTGTTGATGTTATTCCTATTTCCAGCTTGCTTTGATGATTCTCCTCTCTCGGTAGTATGAATTCCTTTCTCGGTAGATTCTTTTCCTTTGTAACCGAGTCCTGCATCTTTGTTGGGTCTTTTTGTATTCAGTTGCTCATCCAACATCTTTGATGCTTCATAACTCTTCTTCAATGTTTCTTTGGATTTCTTCTCTGTTTCAAGTTCATTGGTCCACCTTGATACTTCAAGTCTTAATGCTTGATTTTCATCATTCTTCAGAATTGCTTCATGATGTGCATAACCTAGTTGATCTGTCATATTTTGTTGAATCCCAGTTAACCTTATGATTCCATCATTCTTATCAGATACTAAGACTTCAAGTTGTTGTTTTTCTCTTTGTAGATCTCTTGCTTTATCCTCTGTTGTCCTCAATGCATCTAGATTTTCAGTCATCTGTGTACTGAAATGTTCATGTTCTCTTTTCATTGCTTTTAGTTGATCAACCAATGCTTTGTTCTTTTCTTTCAATACTCAAATCATTTCTTTAGTTTCTTCAGATATACTGTTCTCAGATGATGTCTCAATTTGTTCCACTAACTCTTGAGAATCCTGCAAATCATCAGATAATCTTCTTCTTACTTTCAGAGATTTTTGCATTTGCCTTTGCATGTCTGCAATCACTTGATTAGCATGATCCAGTTCTTCTTGTAGATACATAATCCTTCAAGATTGTTTATAGCCTTCCATTGATAAGATCTTTCTCTTTAGGTAGTTAAACCCTTTTCCAAGATTCAAGCTCTGATACCAATTGTTAGGCCCAATATGGAAAGCTAATGTACTGAGAGGGGAGGGGTGAATCAGTACTCCAAAACATTTCTTGAATAATATGCATAAATAGAATAGTGCAGTAACATAAAATAAAGTTAAAACAAATAGATAACAATCATACATGATTCACTCCATAACACATATATTTTGGTTACGCAGAAACTCTTGGTTAGAGAGAAAAACTGCGGTGGGGATGGCACCCACAACTTCACTATTGCAATAATAAAGAATGCTCGATTAGAGCTACATTTAGCTATTTCTGATAGCTTACCCTATTAAGAGTAACAAGATCTATTAGATCTACCTTGCTAAAGGATTTTACAACATTTATTCTGAATGTTGCACCTGGTTAGAGGCTTTACAATTCATAGACTTGATTAGAGTCTTTTACCCTGTTAAAGGTTTCTCTTTCAACTTCACAATATTACAATAAAATCATTACAAATATCTGCAACTTTACATATGAAATGTTAAAGCAGATTCTATGTTCTCAGAATAGATTACCTTGCTTATAGCTGTAGACACCTAAGATTGTCATGTCTAATTAAATAAATATTTTATTTATTTAATTATTTTAGCCTAATTCTTCTATTAATTAAATAAATCTTTATTTATTTAATTAATTCATTTATCCTCTGCTAGCCTTATTTCTCATTTAAATAAATACTTTTATTTATTTGAATTATCTTTTTTCCTAAATTAAATAAATATTTTATTTATTTAATTGATCCCACTTCCTCTATTAATTAAATAAATCTTTATTTATTTAATTAATTCATTAGCCTTTTCTACCCATGACACATGTCATTCATCTCTTAATTCATACACTACCTACCCTCTCATTATTTTATTATTTCTTTCACTTACCTTCTAATCATAGCCAACCTCCTTTTACACCTCTCAATCTTATCCCTCCATTTTCATATAGTGTCTTCTATATAAGGAGATGCTTCCTTCATTATTAAACCCTAACTACCTAGCTAATGAATCAAGCTAATGGACCACTTGATCAATTGACTACACTATGCTTTTCATATGCGATCCTACTTGCAACCACATTTCTGTTCTTTGTTGAGCTCTTGTGCACACATAAAATCTGAGAGCAAATATATCAAGCAAGATCAATGGAGATAGAAAGAATGGATATTCAAACCCTATTGGACATGTGATGGTATAATCTTTGTGATTTCATTTGATTTGGGGTGAACTCACAATAATGGTTCCCACTTTTTTGCCACTTTTGACACTGAGATGTACATTTTTAAAATAATCTTCAACTTCCGAGAACTATAACTTTTAAACTATTAAAAATTTGAAGATGATGTAAATTAGTGATTTCTAGCATTTTGTTTGTAGATTCTATATACATTTTTTTCAAATTTTTTTGAAAGATTTTTTAAAAAAATTTCCATCTCCCTCGAAAAGTAGTTTTTTACAACAAACTACATTTTTTAAGAGTGATGTGCCTTCCGTAACGCATAACTTTTTTTCTATAAATGATAAAAACTCAATTCTTTCGAATTTTGGTTTGTAACATCAATATCCAGGGCATGCATTTGGTTTTATAGTGATATGTTCAATATTTTTCATTTTATACAGTTTTGAAGTCCGACTAGTCATAATTCAAACATAGGTTTACGTTTGAACACATAACTTGTTCTATAGAAATCGAAATTCAATTTTTTTTTTTTTGTTAGAAAGAAGACATCAATACCAAGGGCATAGATATTTTTCAAAAAAATTTTGAATTAGTTTCTTATTTTTCCCAATGCATTGAACAGAGAAGTTCATGTTCGGTTAAAAACCAACTTTTAATAAAATTAAAAAATCAAGAACATAATAAATTCAAAATATAACAAAATTATATCCGTTGGAAAGCTTGTTTCGAGTACTACCATCTAATATTTTTGGGTTATGAAGATTATTTCATTCGTGTACTGAACCAGAGCTCCGAAGTCATTAATTCTTCAGAACTCTGAAATTTTTTGGGAGAAACTTCCAATTTTGGGGTTTCGATCGAACACATGTTCGATCGGATTGGGTTCGCTCGAACCAAAGTGGGTTCGAGTGAACCCCCATTCGCTCGAACCCACGAGCTAAATTTCGGCACGCATTTTTTGGTAACTGCCATGTTCGAGCGAACCCAACAATTTTTAACTGTCGGCTTTCGTTCGAACACGGGCCGACGCATTTTTTGTTTTTTTTTTCATTTGTGGAATCGTATAAATATCTATAATTTTTTTTCGCTTTTTATCACTCAAATGATTAAAATAATTCGCACTTTTGGATGAGAGAAGATATTTGAAAATTATTTTGAAAGCGAATAATTTGAAGGTTTTTTGTAAAAGCATGGGGAACAAGAAGAGAAGGCAAAATAAGACTGCAAGGAATTATTCTCCCGAAACGGAAGAAAGATATCGAGAACAAAGAAGACAAAGATATCATGATGCAAGTATGTATTTTTAATTTTATTTCTATTTAATTTAATATGTATTACGTATCAATTAATTAGAATTCAATATTTTTTATCTAATATTTTTAATAGGATTAAAAATAATTTTGTTTTAATTGGAAAACATAATTAATTTGAGATAATACATGTGTATTTGCAAATTTCAATTTCCATCAACTTGCTTGTTGTGTAATTGCATTTTTCTCCTATATAATTAAGTTCATTTATAATAGATAAGACCTATTATGTCATAATTTTTAGGTTCTAAATTATATATATTGAATATTTAATCTACATGTACAATTAATTTCATGTGATAGGTCATTTAATATCACATAATATATTTGTCTTAAGGGTAGTTAAGCATATTAATTTTGTGAAATGTTTTTTCAAATGTGGTCATATTGATTTTAATAATAAGGCCTATTAGGACTATTACATTGATTATAGTTCTTAAATGTGACATAAATTTATAACAAAGAAGATATTTAATTTAATATGTATTACGTATCAATTAATTAGAATTCAATATTTTTTATCTAATATTTTTAATAGGATTAAAAATAATTTTGTTTTAATTGGAAAACATAATTAATTTGAGATAATACATGTGTATTTGCAAATTTCAATTTCCATCAACTTGCTTGTTTGTAATTGCATTTTTCTCCTATATAATTAAGTTCATTTATAATAGATAAGACCTATTATGTCATAATTTTTAGGTTCTAAATTATATATATTGAATATTTAATCTACATGTACAAGTAATTTCATGTGATAGGTCCTTTAATATCACATAATATATTTGTCTTAAGGGTAGTTAAGTATATTAATCTTGTGAAATGTTTTTTCAAATGTGGTCATATTGATTTTAATAATAAGGCCTATTAGGACTATTACATTGATTATAGTTCTTAAATGTGACATAAATTTATAACAAAGAAGATATTTAATTTAATATGTATTACGTATCAATTAATTAGAATTCAATATTTTTTATCTAATATTTTTAATAGGATTAAAAATAATTTTGTTTTAATTGGAAAACATAATTAATTTGAGATAATACATGTGTATTTGCAAATTTCAATTTCCATCAACTTGCTTGTTGTGTAATTGCATTTTTCTCCTATTAAACATGTTGAATAATTTAGGTGAACTATTTATATTCAACTTCACGTACATGCAAAAACATTTCAGATTAGGAGGTCTATTATGCAATAATAGGTCTTAAATATACTCACATGTGACAAATTATAGTCCACTTACATTATGGTCCATAACAAATTAATATGAGGTCACCTAAGTTATCGTATGCATGCATCAAAATATTTGTACTTTTAATTTTCAAAATTGGAATTTCTAATTTATCAAAATTTTATTTTATGTGTTAAATTAGTGCTCAAAATTAGAGATTGAACTTTAATCCTAACCTGAGAACAAATTGAACTTTAAACCTAAACAAGTAATTTAATTAGAGTTATAACAATAAGGTCTTAAAAAAGTATTTAAATTTAATAAACCAAATTGAATGGGCTTTAATTTTAACATGTAAAGCTTTAAGCCAAATTCACCCCTATTCTTAATCCTAATTGAATAATCTCTGATTAATTCAAGAACCTTACACAAACTCTTAAATTATGTGCAGAACGGGCAAATGAACCTGTTGAAGAACACAATATAGTTGATGAACATAGAGAGGAGATTGTCCAAGTTGAACCAATGGAGACCTTTGAAGGAGAGGGGTCAGGCTCCTTACCTCCTACCACTGATATGGATGAGCATATTGTGGATCTAGCTAAACAGGTGAAGAGAAATATTTCTTATAAAAATTTAGATCATTTACTTGAAATGGATGTGGATGAGTTGAAACGTCTCAGTGAAGAACCTAGACATACTAAAAGGAGGTCAATGAATAAAAGTGCAAAAGAAATAATGTCGCATTTCAACAATCTTGATACTACACTAGAAAAAGCTCAATTGTTATCAATTGTACTTACTCATAAAGACTTAATAGATCCAATGAAATTGTTGGGTATAGATACAACAAATCAAAAGAGGAAATATTCTCAGCTACAAAAATCTATTGTTGATAATGTTAAGAAAGGTTTGGTGAACATTGGTAAAAAATCTCGAAAACTAGATAAGACCATTTCAAGAAGAGTGATGTTGACATCTTTAGTAAATGAAAGATTGCCTCAAAAAAGACAAATCTCTTCACTGTCATCTGAGTTTGGTTTTAGTAGAAGGACAATATCTAAATATGTTAAAAGGAGAAAGATTTTGGATGATACTACCTCAGAAGGGAATTGGGCAATTATGTGTAGAGCTCCTCGTTCTGATAGAATTGAAGATGTTGTTAGGAACTTTGTGACAAGTTTTTGGAATGATAATACTCGCCCTTCATCAAATAGTAGAGATGTTATCAAGCAAAGGATTGGTCCTGATCGTTATGATCTCCATGTAAAACATTGGCTAGACACAACAAAACATGAATTGTATGTATTGTTTACTAAAACAAACCCTCATATAAAGATTGGACAAACCATGTTTGAACGGTTAAGGCCATATTATGTGAAGTTAAACAAAGTTTTCGAAACTTGTTGTTGTCGTTATCACATCGAATTTGACTTGTACTATCAGGTGTTTCGAAAGATTAGAGAAGATAATGATGGTTATGAAAATGCTCCTCCTAAACAAACAAGTCAATTCATAGCATCCATCTTATGTGATAAATCAGATGATAATGCAACCGGTCAAATAAATTGCATAAGAGGAATTTGTGGAACATGCGGGGACTTGGCTAAATTGCCTTTGAGAGATGAAGATACTGACATGAGGAAGATGGTAAATTGCAAGAGTTATAAGTACAAAAAAATTGAAACAAAATTTGGAAAGGAATCTACAAGACTAGATTATGTAGAAGAAGAAATACCTATTGGAACATTTATGGAAAATTTTCGTAAGTTGATAAAACCATACATATGCCATGGTTTTTTTGCCAAGTGGCAAGCAGAACAATTTAAAAGATTAAGAGACACTTTCCCGCTTGGAACTATTTTATCTGTAGTTGACTTCGCAGAGAATTACTCTTTTGTGCATCAAAAAGAGATTCAATCAGAGTATTATTTTTCAAAGCAAATCACTATTTTCGTGCATGTGTGTTATCGACATGCACAGATGAATTTAGATGGTGTTGATAGTACATTTGAAAATCATGTCATTAAGAAAGAGTACCACTTCTATATCAGTGATGATAAGGAGCATGACACACTTTTTGTACAACATTGCTTTAAGAAGTTTTTTGAATATTTGAAAGATAGAGGCATAACAATAGTTAAACATTTTGTTTGGTCTGATGGATGTGCGGCACAATTCAAATCTTCGAGGCCATTTTATGCACTATGTAGATATCATCGAAATGACAAAATACCACATGTTTGGAGTTTTTTTGAGAGTGGTCATGGAAAGGGTGAACATGATGGTGCAGGAGCTTGTATCAAACGTGCTATAAGAAAGCATCAAATAAAGTACACAGGAGAACGTATAGAAAATGCACATGATGTTGTTGAATGGTGTAAGAAACACTTTGAACAACCTAATTATCCTGGGGAATCATCATCAAGAACATATAAGCCCATTCCATATAGAGTGTTTTGGGAGATAACCGGTACGTGTTCTCTTTTAGTATTTTATTCTATTTTTTTTTAATTTAACAACTTGATCTACATGTATGTATTCTTGTACACATGTACATTTTACAGATGTGGATAGAAAATCAATGCATGGATGCAAGAGTGTGGAGAGGACAAGATCTTTGCATTGTGTCATGAGTACAGATAATCGCCCATGGACATTATACACTAGAGATTATTCATGTTTTTGTTCTGAATGCATTTTCGAAAACTATGTTGATTGCAAGAACCAAGAGCTTGGATATGTTAGTGAATGGAAAATGGTGCCACTAGATGTTTCTGACACATACGAGGATTCAAATGAGGATGAAAACTTTGAAGACATTCCTTTGATTTCTGGTGATTACGATCATATTTCAGGATTGATTAAAAAAGGTATGTATGTACATGATGTACACATGTAAACATTTCCTTAAAAATGACATATAACTTAGAATTTATTTAACTTGTGTCAAATTGCAGGAGATATTTTTGCAGTCATAGCAGAAGATGGAAATATAGAAGGTGTTAGTTATTATTTATTGTGTTGCACAGAAGAGAGAAAGAAGTTATCAAAATCTGAGATGAGTGATGGAATGTCATTTCCCACAGGTTTGAGTTCTGATTTGAATATGTACATACATACAAATCGCTTGTGTGAATTTTTTTAATTTCTCATGTTTCTTATATACATGTACATGCAGGATCAGTTGTAGTGCAAGGGACATATTTCAAACAAGTTAAAATTGTTCAACATGGGATTCATTTCACTGAATACCAAATTGATAACAAGGTATATCAGTATAGTCACTTGGTCATTGCTGTTGGCCTAATTCTTCAAACAGTTCCACGTCGAGGGCGGACTCAAAAGTGGAGACTAGATAGTGAAGATCATGACAAAATATTAAGTGTTATTGAAGAGCGTTGTGAACCACTTGATGTGGTATGAACTATATATACATAATTTAGTAATCCACTTGAATTGAATTTTAATGTAAAAGTTCAAGATAAATTCTAGATCTCAAGTAACTTGTTTTGAAACTATTTAGGATAAATATTTTTTTAAGTTTATTTATACATTATATCAAATTAGGATGTATTTAAATGTGCACGTGTTTAATTGTATGTAATTGTATTTGTATTTAATTAAAAAATGCATATTTAAATTAGAATGTAATATGTACATTTGTAAAATTGATATATTTAATATGGAATTAGGACATGTACATGTTGTGAACTATTTAACTACAATATACATACCTAGAAGCTCACATACCTACAAATATACATACCTATGTAATATACATGTACTGGATGTGAACTATTCAATACATGACCTATCTTAGTTTAGTTTGTTCATTTCATACATACTCTTTTGTTTGAAAATCAAACATGTATAATTGAATACATTTAAATCAAGTTTGTTTGAAAATCAAACATGTATTTAAATCTAATCTAATCAAACATGTATAAATCTAATATAATCAAACATGTATAATAGATGATCAAACACAAACCAGGTATACAGAATAATCTAGAGTCTAAACAAGTCGTTGTACATGCATGAAATATACAATCTAATCAAACATGAATTTAAATCTAATCTTTAATCAAACATGTGTATAAATCTAATATAATCAAACATGTATAATAGATCAATCAAACACAAACCAGGTATAAAGTATAATCTAGAGTCTAAACAAGTCATTGTACATGCATGAAATATACAATCTAATCTTGAACATGAATTTAAATCTAATCTTTAATCAAACATGTGTATAAATCTAATATAATCAAACATGTATAATAGATCTTGATCAAACACAAACCAGGTATAAAGTATAATCTAGAGTCTAAACAAGTCGTTGTACACATGCATGAAATATACAATCTAATCAATCATGTATTTAAATCTAATTTAATCAAACATCATGTACATAAATCTAGAATATAATCAAACATGTGTATAAATATAATATAATCAAACATGTATAAAACTTATAACATGTATAATCTATAGTCTAAACTCCATGTATAAAGTATAATCTAGCTCTAGTCAAACACAAACTAGGTATAAAGTATAATCTAGAGTCTAAACTCCATGTATAAAGTATAAAGTATAATCCAGAGTCAAACATAAACCAGGAATAAAGTATAATCTAGAGTCTAAACTCCATGTACGTGCATGAATATATATATAATATGAAAGTATATAAAAAGATAAATGTAAATGAGCTATAAAGTCTGGAGCAAATCAACACTGGGGATCATCATGTCGGCTACGAACTGAGCGACCATTTGAGGGGGAGTCTTGCAAAAGTAGAATTTATTTAAATATTAAATATAATATATATAGATCTCTCTAGACGTGCATGTACATCAAATATATATATACCAAAAACCATAACTAACCTGTACACTAATGTCAGCATCTAAAGAATCTCTCCTATGCACATGCTCAGAGCTCAAGGAAGGAGTGACATGAGCTAACTGTCAATTTAAGGATTAGTCCACAATCAATTTAAATGATCTACAAATTAAAACTTAGAAAGTTCTAGATTATTTAAATTAAACATGAGATCTATATATATATATAGATTTATTAGGTACAAATTTGCAATGTAAGTATACATATCTTCTAAAATTTTAAACGCACATGTACATGTACATACCTGTGTATCACCTGGAGTAGGCTGTATAGTAGACTGATCCTGTCCCGTAATCATATCAACAACATCACTCGTGCCAGCATATCTCTCTCTAGCTGTACGTATCACTGAGGAGTGCAAGGGGCTAACTAGATGAGTGGGCATCGTGGATGAAGTGTCTGACTGTAGTAGCATGTCCATAAATCCAGTATGGCTCAAATCTCTCAGCTGATCCTCAAATGAGTCCAAACCCTCATCTGTGATATGTACCTGATCAGCTCGTATCTCCTCACATGAATCCAACCGGCCCTCATCTGTGATATGGAGCTCATCAGCTCGTAGCTCCTCCTCTGCAGCAACAGAGTGATCTGTAGGTGGGTCAGTGCCTGGAGCATGCGTAGAGTGATGAGAATGTTGTGACTGCCTCAGGGTATGCGTCGATGCCACTGTAGCCTGAACATCTCTGAGAATCTCCTCTCTAACATCACCCAATGGTATCCCAAGTCGAGATGAAATAAAACTATAAGCATGTAGTAGGTCCTCGACTAAATACTGCGACATCTGTACATGTCTACTACCTCCGACTATAGCTGCTACCTCATCTGGGGAGGGGATGCCAGCAGAAATATACCGATCATCTGAATCTGAAGCCCCCCCATGACTAGAAGATGCATGATCTATGGATGATCGCGAACGTGGTCGAGTCATCATATATCTGCCCACCCTGTCAGAAGATATGGTGGCTGCTGCTGATGCAATATGTCCAATCCTATCAATTGCTTCTCTCTGAGAAGCAATCACAACGTGATCTGCTATGGGTGCCATGGCTAGGACTACTGCAGGAAATCTCTGGCCAACAAGGTCCCTGTGTCTAGGCGGAGCTCTATCACGCCTACGGTATGCATCTCTATCAGCAATCCTGCCCCTCCCCTGTCCATAATATCCCAGAATATCAAGGTAGTTTGGTTTCATCTGACAATGAACCTCAGCAAATACCTGCTGTGCAAAGTATAATGGAATCTGGTCGTTATTAGGATAACGACCATGGGCTGCTAAGAATCGTGGGTAAATCAGTGATGCAACCTGTGGGTCAATACATCTGGTAACCTGATATCCCCTCACCTTACTCTTCTCCTGATATTGTGGGAAGCATCTCTCCTTGATGGTCTCCTTCGAGACCACCCCCACCACATCAGCAAAAGAATGAGGACCCCTCACCTCACTCCTCAACTGTCTATATATATCCTCTATAACCTCAGGTGAGAATGAGGTATGAGATACTAAGCGGTCCCTCAATGTCTGCAAACTGTCAAAAATGGACGTGCACGTACTCTTGTACACGCCATCAGTATGAGGGTCATCTAGTATGGCCCTCAACCTATGCAGCTCTCGATCACTGTAATGAAAAATAGTGGCAATATCGGGCAAGGGGGGATCCTGCTGTGGAGGATCCTGCTGTGGTGGCTCCTAATGTGGAGCCTGCGCAGGTGGATCCTGATCAGGAGCCTGTGAAGGTGGATCCTGATCAGGAGCCTGCAAAGGTGGATCCTGATCAGGAGCCTGCGAAGGTATATCCTGGGATGCCATCTATCTAGGTACATGTCATAAAGTTAAAATAAATACGTAAGCAGAGAGAGAGATCATTTTCATGAGAGAGAGAGAGAGATCATTTTCATGAGAGAGAGAGAGAGAGAGATTATATACATATAAATCTTCATGACAGAGAGAGAGAGATCATTTTCATTTTCAAAAAATACATGTAAAAATTTCAAATATTTCAGTGAGAGAGAGAGAGAGTTCATATATTTCAGATCTAGAGATAACATATATTTCAGAGAGATAGAGAGATTTAATGTACATGTACATATTTAAATCTTTGACATACATAAAAAATTCAAGAATAGAGAGATCTAACACGTCATATGTATGTTAGGACACTATATGATCCTAAGGGGAATGTCATATGTATAGTAGGATGTTATAAGGGGTCATATGTGGGTCTAACCACATATGACCCCTTAGGACACTATATGATCCTAAGGGGAATGTCATATGTACAGTAGGATGTTATAAGGGGTCACGCATGTGTTAATGCATGTTGACCCCTTAGGACCACATACGACCCCTTAAGATAGTATGTGATGGACTAAGGGGTATGTCGTTCACACTAGGATTCTATAAAGGGTCACACATGTGTTAATGCATGCGTGAGCCCTTAGGACCACATATTCAACCCCTTAGGACACATAGGAAATTTCATATGTACAGTAGGATGTTATTAGGGGTCATGTGTGACCTACTAAGGGGTCACGTATGTGTCAATGCATGCGTGGCCCCCTAGGACCACATATGACCCCTTAAGACGCTATGTGATGAACTAAGGGGTATGTCGTTCACACTAGGATTTTATAAGGGGTCATATGTGGTTATAGGATTTTATAAGGGGTCATATGTGGGTCTAACCACATATGACCCCTTAGGACACTATATGATCCTAAGGGGAATGTCATATGTACAATAGGATGTTATAAGGGGTCATGCATGTGTTAATGCATGTGTGAGCCCTTAGGACCACATATTCAACCCCTTAGGACACATAGGAAATGTCATATGTACAGTAGGATGTTATTGGGGGTCATACATGTGACCTACTAAGGGGTCACGTATGTGTCAATGCATGTGTGGCCCCTAGGACCACATACGACCCTTAAGACGCTATGTGATGAACTAAAGGGTATGTCGTTCACACTAGGATTTTATAAGGGGTCATATGTGGTTATAGGATTTTATAAGGGGTCATATGTGGGTCTAACCACATATGACCCCTTAGGACACTATATGATCCTAAGGGGAATGTCATATGTACAGTAGGATGTTATAAGGGGTCATATGTGACCTACTAAGGGGTCACACATGTGTTAATGCATGCGTGACCCCTTAGGACAACATATGACCCCTTAGGACACTATATGATCCTAAGGGGAATGTCATATGTACAGTAGGATGTTATAAGGGGTCATATGTGACCTACTAAGGGGTCACACATGTGTTAATGCATGCATGACCCCTTAGGACAACATAGGACCCCTTAAGACACTATGTGATGGACTAAGGGGTATGTCGTTCACACTAGGATTTTATAAGGGGTCATATGCAGTTCTAAGGGGTCATGCATATGTTATAACAAATGCATGACCCCTCAGAACCACATATGACCCCTTATGACACTATGTGATCCTAAGGGGAATGTCATATGTATAGTAGGATGTTATAAGGGGTCCTATGTGACCTACTAAGGTGTCACGCATGTGTCAATGCAAGTGTGGCCCCTTAGGACCACATATGACCCCTTAAGACGCTATGTGATGGGCTAAGGGGTATGTCGTTCACACTAGGATTTTATAAGGGGTCATATGTGGGTCTAACCACATATGACCCCTTAGGACACTATATGATCCTAAGGGGAATGTCATATGTACAGTAGGATGTTATAAGGGGGTCACGCATGTTTTAATGCATGTTGACCCCTTAGGACCACATACGACCCCTTAAGATAGTATGTGATGGACTAAGGGGTATGTCGTTCACACTAGGATTCTATAAGGGGTCACGCATGTGTTAATGCATGCGTGAGCCCTTAGGACCACATATTCAACCCCTTAGGACACATAGGAAATGTCATATGTACAGTAGGATGTTATTAGGGGTCATACATGTGACCTACTAAGGGGTCACGTATGTGTCAATGCATGTGTGGCCCCTAGGACCACATACGACCCTTAAGACGCTATGTGATGAACTAAAGGGTATGTCGTTCACACTAGGATTTTATAAGGGGTCATATGTGGTTATAGGATTTTATAAGGGGTCATATGTGGGTCTAACCACATATGACCCCTTAGGACACTATATGATCCTAAGGGGAATGTCATATGTACAGTAGGATGTTATAAGGGGTCATATGTGACCTACTAAGGGGTCACACATGTGTTAATGCATGCGTGACCCCTTAGGACAACATAGGACCCCTTAAGACACTATGTGATGGACTAAGGGGTATGTCGTTCACACTAGGATTTTATAAGGGGTCATATGCAGTTCTAAGGGGTCATGCATATGTTATAACAAATGCATGACCCCTCAGAACCACATATGACCCCTTATGACACTATGTGATCCTAAGGGGAATGTCATATGTATAGTAGGATGTTATAAGGGGTCCTATGTGACCTACTAAGGTGTCACGCATGTGTTAAAGCATGTGTGACCCCTTAGGACCACATACGACCCCTTAAGATGCTATGTGATGGGTTTTGGGATATGTCGTTCACACTAAGATTGATTTTATAAAGGGTCATATGCGATTTTAATGGGTCACGTATGTGTTAAGACACTATTTGATGGACTAAGGGGTATGTCATTCACCCTACAATTTTATAAGGGGTCATATGCGATTCTAAGGGGTCCCGCATGTGTTATAACACGTGTGACCCCTTAGAACCACGTATGACCCCTTAGGACACTAGATGTGATCCTAAAGGGAATGTCATACATGTACACTATTATATTATATGTGATCCTCTATGACCTCCTAAGAGAATGTATAGTGTCATATGTGGTCTTAAGGGGTCATGTTGTGCGTGTAATAGGATGTGAAAATAGGTCACATTGTAGAGGAAATTTATTTTGTCTAATTTGTTTAAATTTGGTATCTAAATTTTCTAATGTTTATTTAAATTAATTTTTTGAACGTTTTTCTTTTTTTGCTAATGTTTTTCTAAGATCTGATTTACTACAGGGTAGTTTTCTATGTTTTTCATAACAATTTTTTAAAATGTTGAAAAAAATATACATCTATACAATTACGTAATTTTAAAAACAAATTTACACATTTCAATCAAAATATTAAATTATCAAACATTTTTCTAAAATAATGAAAAACAATAAATTATCAAACATTTTTCTAAAATGTTCAAAACCAATAACTATATATAATTATTTAATTAAAAAATTAAATTAACAAATAAATTATTTACAAATTTAATAAAAAAAGACATTATTAAACCAAACAAAGGGTTATTTTGTGCACCTGATATAACAAGGGTCGAAAACTGAAATAAGAAAGATGCTAACTGCTGCAGACAAGGCTCGATGACGTGATGCTGACGACTGGTTCGATCCAACCCCCACCAGACAAAAAAAGTCAAATGTAACAATGACCTTTTAACTGTCATTTTCGATATTTATAAAATTTTTAAAAAAACCCTAACTGCCAAGGAATCAAGCGAATGGGGGGTTCGAGCGAACCCATTAAAATATCGATATTTAATGGGTTCGCTCGAACCCAGCTGAACCGTTTGGTTCGCTCGGACTCCCAGGGGCAGTCCGAGCGAACATTTGTGTTTCGCTCGAACATTGTCAAATCCGAAATTCCCACTTTCGCCAAATTCTTTCGTTGGCAAAAGTGGGAACCAGTTTTGTGAATTCACCCTTTGCATTGTCTTAGGTAATCTTCATATGTTATGGTGGATCTTTGTTGTTGTTAAGCTAGGGTTTGGTGGTTGAATCCATTTAGTCTTTCATTATTATTGTTATCCATTTTCACCATACACATTTTGGCACGCCCGGTGGGACTCTTGTCCCTTTTGCATTTAACATCCTTGTTGCAGGTTTGGTGTTTTGAAGTTGCAGATCTGACATTTCCGATAACATTTCGATATTTTCGCATCTGCATACTTTCGGATCGTGTTTTTGGTTTTCTATCGTGTCTACGTACTTTCGGATTGCGTTTTTGATTTTCTGTCGTGTCTGTGACATCTGGAATCGCATCTGCGTCTTCGACATTATTTCACTTTTTTTTGTAGATTGCAGGATCGCATCTGTGTTCGCGAATCGCGTCTGTGAACATTTGAACCGCATTTATGTTTTTGGCAGTATTTTCATTTTCCAGATTGCAGGTTTTCATTATAAGCACGTCTGTGGGCAATTTAATCACGTCTGTGCAATCTAGTCACGTCTGTGATCATTTTAATCGTGTCTGTGCTCTGCAGGATTTTTTGTTTTGCATTTTTTTTGCAAAAACACGTCTATGAGGTGTTAAAACGCGTCTGTGTTGTGGAATTGCATCTGTGTAGGGCGGAATTGCGTCTATGTAAGGTAAAATTGCATCTGTGTTTTCAATATATATATATATATTTTAAGGTTTTCATTTTTCGCCATTTGGTCTTGCATTTAATGTTTCAGATCTGGTTTATTTTGAGCTAACATCTTCAGATCTAGCTAATGAAATTGGTGCAGCTTGTCTTGAAAGCAAAATCATTTTGTTGAAGGCCCCTATTTTCACAAAGTCTTTTGGATTTAAAAATTTACCTAACTTGTGTGCTTGCGAGAAAGGGTGATTATTTCAAACAATCCAAACTACTAACAAATCTTTGTTGCAGGACCTTGGCAAGGGTTTTGGATTTTTATGGTGTGCCTTGTTTTCATAGATTAGAAAACACTTCAATTGGTGCACTAAAATTGAACCATTGTCTTTTGCGTCTTGAGCAATAGGCTCTTTTTGTTTCATCTTTAGAGGGTCTGTCTTCTCGTGTGGTCATTAGGACTACTAGTGAGAAGAGAACGACCCAAGTGGTAGCAAAAAAAAAGCCATCTTCTTCCAAACCACTATAAATAACTATATTCATGGTGAAAACTATGAATAACGTGTGCTGATTAGTTCATACCGACACTGTGTCTCCCCATAAACCCGTTTGATCAAATTTATTTGATCATTTGTAGGGCGTAACCCCTATCAGCTGGGAGCCTTCTATATTTACAGAGCTGAAAGTGCCACATGTATGGCCACAAGAGAGGATTCCCTTACTAGCACCTTTTTTCCATAAAAGCCCAAATCCTTCTAGTTGTTGGGGCAGGAGGTCAGACCTCTGGTAGCGGCCCACACACATACGATTCTTAGTAGAGATACAAAGTTCACCACGAGAAGTTTTCGTGGGGACTAATACTTGACTGCCCCGAGAAGTGAGTGTTGAGGGTGGAGCCAGTGGGGTCAAGCATCTAAATATCTGCTCTAAATAGCATAGCCTCGGGGGTAAAACCCCATGTGGGATCAACAACTATTGTCTTGGCTAGCCATAAGAATTGTGCTTGACTTATTTTAAACATTCAAAACATTCAAGACCAAACAGCAAAAACATTGTGTCTTTTGTGTCTTCAAGTGTATGCAAAACAATTTTACATCAAACAACACGCTTTTCTTTGAGTCATTTTTGTCTAGACACTTGAAAACATTGAGTCCTCATAAACGTTGTGTCCTCTTGTCACGAAAAATAGTCAAACGGTCAGATTTGGTTACAACAAAGCAACTTCACAGATTGAAAAAAATTGCACAAATTTTGCAGAAACGCATCTGTGTCTGACATAATAGCGTCTGTGTTGTATAACCACGTCTGTGAAGGGTAGAAACACGTCTGTGTTCTCAGAATCAACATTGCAAAATCTCAGAAATGTGTCTGTGTCAGGAAATCATGTTTGTGCAGTATACAGGCGCGTCTATGTTTAGAATTGAAAAAACTTTTACAGTCCAGCAAACAAACACAGTCAATTTCAGAATTCTTGAGCTTCCTAGGTTATTTCTCCAGGGTTTCATCTAGCATTCAACTTGTCTTTGGTTCTCACACAGTCCATCATTGTTTTACATCTTACATTACATTCACATTTGTCTAAACTTGAGTCAAAAGATCACTTGCTTGTCCTCATCTTACTTTGTCAACATACTACATACAACAACATTTTGCTAAGTGGTCCCTTATCAAGGTCTATCACCTTTGGGTCTCATTTGGTCTTACTTAGAGTCAAGGTCAACTTACCTCATCAAGAGAAACTATCATCTCTTTGGAAGCCACACCTACTCTACTACATACATACTTGGTCTTACACTTTGGACATTGCAAGTGCACCTCAGATCCAATTACATTCCATTCAACTCTTGGTCTTCCATACTCTTTCCATTTTCATCTAGTCTCACACATCTTGGTCAATACCTAGTTCATGGTTGAAACCCGTTCCCAAAAATCTAGGAGAGAAACTAAAGAGGCTCAAGAGTCCGCAAACATGAGTTCCTATGAGTATGACAATGATATCTTTTTCAATTCTGATCATACTACATTACCTGACATGGATGCCTATAGAAACATTCCAAATGTTGAGCACGTGGACACTATAAACAACAATGATATACACAATGACAATATGGAAAACTTTTCCATACATTCAACAGATATGGAGGAATCCATTATGGATCCCCATTTCAATCGATTGGTTGAGGAAATAATGAGGAGGGATAGACAATATTTCTTACAAATGATGGCACAAAGTGGAGCCAAGATACCTCATGATTTTGACATGTCTCAAATAATGGAAAATTGACCTTTGCAACAAACTCACTCCAACATGGATCAAAGGAGGCCTAATGGTGGAGGCAATAGAGGACCACATCTTGTGCCTAAATCACCATCATCTTTGTTTCAAAAACTAGAGGTCCCATATACACATGGTCAAGCATATGATACTCACCTTCACAGACCATTATGGAGGTCTTATGCAGAAAAATACACTCAAACACAAGCTAATGCTAAAGACCTACCACCAAAGCAATTGGATATTCAAAGGCATGCTCAAAATTTGGACACAAGGAAACCCTGTGTCAAATTTGGGGGCAACACATTAGAACATGACATGCCTGTAGAGTATGGTATACATGGACAAAGCAGATATTTCATTCCTCAACATGAATCTATACCAAGTGGTCCATATACACAACATCATTATAGACCTCCTCCATATGAACATGTGTATGATCAATATCATCCATATATGCAACATGCTCCTCCTCCAATTGGTGCCTCAAGCATGGGGTATGGTCTGAGAAGTTGAACTCCACCTAAGAACAATTTGGAGCAGCAAATTAAGGATTTACAAAAGAAAATGGAGGACATGAATACACCGAAGCCAACTTAGACAATGAGAGACATATGTCCATATCCATTTGACAAGAGCATTCCAATGCCTCCATTTCCTAAACACTTTGTGACACCTAAGTTTGATAAGTATAGAGGAAAAAGGGATCCTAAGGCACACATAAGATAGTTTTTGCAACACCAAGCAAAAAGATGGAGGAATTTAGCCAGCAGATGCTCTTGTGAAATTCCACAAAAACAAATGGTAGAGATGTTCACCCAGAATGTTAACAAAGACATTGGTTATGATCTAAGAAAAGCTTGTTTGTCCACCTTCAAGAACGTCATTGAAAAAGGCTTAGCAACAGAGAAGGTCCTAATTGAACAAGGAGTCATTAGGATATTCAAGGAAAACAAAGATGACTTTAAAGGAAAAGATAAGCCAAGATTTTGGAATAAAAACAAGAACACAGTCAATGATGGTGTTGTTGACGCCAATATGGTACAACCAAAAATCATTTTTTCCAGATCAAGCTCTACAAACAATCAGGTGAATACTCAAACAACTTCCAAATCATGAAGGAAGTACACTCCATTGGGAGAACCAATAGAGTCAGTCTTCAAGAAGCTAGTGGCAAACAAAGTAATCACAATTCTAGATTTTCCTCCATATGAACCAAAGGTCAAACCAAATTGGTGGAATGATGATGAATATTGTGAATTTCATAAGAGCAAGGGTCATAAAATAGGAAATTGTCACCGACTGAAGAACATCATACAAGATCTCATTGATAGAGGTGACATTGAGGTTGAAGGACACTCCTCCAATCAAGAACATGAGATGTTTAAGGAACCATTCCCAAAGCATGACAAGGGAAAAGCTAAAGCCACGGATGACCAAACCAACTATACCAGAGCATCTTATAACTATGATTCAACCATCAATCACATTTCAATGGATAATTATGTCTCTACCATTATCATCAAGGACAAAAACCCTAAGAATTCTACCCAGAGACCCAAGATCATTCTGAAAGGCGTTGGATCTTCTTCCGAACCTACCTCTGAATGTCATGTTACAACCCATCGAGGTAAATTCACTTTGCAAGGAGCTCCAACTAAAAACACTACTTCCTCATCAACCAAACCTGAGTATGACCTTGGAGAACAGTTAGGGAAGACACCCGCACTTATCTCAATCCTTGAGCTCTTACGCATATCCCCCACACATAAAGCTATTCTTGATAAAATCTTGAGAGACACTGCTATCCCCACTGATCTAAATGTGGACCAATTTCAAGCCATGGTGGGATACCTTTCCCTTCCACACTCCCTTACATTCACAGAAGCCGATGATGCCTCCGTAAGTCAGCCACATAATGCACCATTACACATTGAAGCCTTCATATATAAACATCGAATAAAATGAGTCCTGATAGATGGAGGAGCAAGTCTAAACATTTGTACATTGAGCACTATTAAACAATTGGGATATTCTGATAATGCTGTAAATTCTACAAACAAAATTACCATTAAGGCATATGATGATGAAGAGTGATCATCTAAAGGCACAGTCACCTTACCTCTCACAGTTGGGCCAGTTACAAAAGATGTGGTTTGTCAAGTCCTGGACCTCAATCTCACATACAACATATTGCTAGGACGTCCATGGATTCATGAGATGAGCGCAGTCCCCTCAACATATCATCGATGTATCAAGTTTCCACACAATGGAGTTGAAGTGACCATCAAAGCTAACCCAAATCCATTCATACATTGCAACAATCTATGACCTAGATCAGAAATAACAATCCTAGTCAATCAAGAAGCTATTCCTTCATCAGCATATGTGGATCCAGAATCATTGAAAGCTTCTACATCAAAACAAACAGAGCTCAAAGAAAAATTCAAGTTTAAAGACCTAGGATGTGGTGAGTATATTTTTCATGTTGATCAACTCCCACTATCTCCTAAGGTATTCAGTCAACAAGAACAACCTATAAACAACTTGCAATACCAAGGAATTGGGTGTGAACCACCTAGTCTTGTGGCTACTAAGTCTGAATGCAAATCTCCTCTAGTAGTGCAAGCAACTCTTGATATCAATAGTCCTAAGAATGGTTTCAGTGAAGAATCTATTGAGCGTATCACCAACCCTCTTGAGAACTCACATAGCCTTACCATATCATCCACTCATTCCATTTCCACTCCAATCCTAGACTTGGATCAACAAGAATTAAAAAATCCCTTACTCATTGGGGATCAAAAATCAAGCTTTGAAAAGAAAAATCTAAAAGTCAAAAATAGAGAGAAGTCCTATAGTTCAAATCAAAATCAAAAGCTATTGGACTCTGCAAAAATCAAAGTCAAGGATAAAAATCCTATGAAAGAAAAAGAACAAGAGTTGATCTCCCCTAATATTAAAATAACTGGGGGCAAAAGTTCTAAAATTTTAAGTCAAAAAGCATACTTGTTGATCCTAAGTCTCCATCATGCTATCCTACTTTCACTTCTTTTCATAATCATGAGCCTTCATAACTCATCTACTTGTTCCGCACATCCTTTCCCTTTTGGCAATACATCATGGACCTTTAATGGAGCTTCCTTGAAGGACTTTGTTGTCAGGGATGCCCAAAATTCTTCAGGTGACACGCATATGGGTGACACGCATATGGGCCTGTGTAGTCCACACACTAGTAATTCTATCTCAATTCCTTTATCAAGGAAGACAGTCACTTGAGCTATACATCATTCAATCAAGGAACAATGCAGCTACAATCACAAGGTAAAGCCTCATACATTTGAGGTGGGTGCCTTGGTTCTCAGAGAAAATCCTAAAAATCAGCAAGACAAAGAGAAGAAGGGCAAGTTCAAACCAAACTAGCTTGGTCCCTACATCATCATAGCAGCATATGGATCTGGTGCATATCAACTCTCAACCACAGAGGGCGAACCTTTGGAGGATCCTATCAACAGCATGCACCTTCACAGGTTCTACACATAGCTCTTTGGGATATCCTAATTCAAAAATACAAAAAAATAAAAAAATTCCAAAAACACAAAAAAAAATCATAAAATAAAAAAATCGTTACTTGGTAAAAACCTGGCAAACAGGCGCCTTGTGACACAAAAAAAATAAATTGAAAAAATAAAAATAAAACATTTCGTCCAATGGTGAAAACCACTTCGATGGCTCCCTGGGCAAGTACCATGGTGAAAACTAAGTTACCGACGCCATGTGTAGAGACATTGCTCCTCCCTCCTTTAGGATTCCATTTCATCCTTTCACTTTGCACACACTCACATCCTATCCATTCATAATAAACTTACCCATTCCCATAATGGCTTGTTGTTGATGTTCCTAAGATTGGTTAGCCATTCATAATAAACATTCATTTTTCATCCCTTTCCTTCCATAATAAATCAGCTCCTATCTGTGGCTAAGGCAAATCCTACGTCTAGTGATGGGTGTGGAACTGAGAACATCACATGTTTCGAAGAGTACAGTTTCTTTCAATTTTCTTCAGTCTATCAGTGCACAATCCACAATAAAGAAACACTTGCATCACCAATCCGCAATAAAGTTTCATCTTCTCCATAATAAAGTATCAGTTTCATGGATTTAGTCAGTTTCAGATGAGACACAGCAGCAATAATGGGCTTCAACAAATCAAATCTTTCAGCAAACTCAAACAACATATGGTTCAGTGCTATCTATCCTTTTTGTGAAAGTAAACATTGTGACCACAATCAAATAAGACTTATACAAGTGACAAGAGACACTAAACTTGAGGACTACAGTGGATGTTGGTGTCGAGTCTTGGTCTTCTTTTGATTTTTATCTTTCTGGTGACATGTCTTTTAGCTTTTTCGGGATGTCTTTGACTAGAGATTCTATCTCCAGGATGTCTTTGACTAGAAAGGCGAGGATGGGGTATTGTCACCTATTTTTCTTTGCTGTCTGTGGATTGTCTCTTAATAATGCTAGGACTTGTCCAAGGATATGAGGACACTATGAGTCTAGTATGAACTGGGGCATTCCTTGTTTGTGAGTGTCTTATCTCCATGCAAATGGGTATAATGACTTTCTGGGTCGAACATATGTCTCGATTGTCATAACCTACTTGCCATAATAAAGCTCAATGATGATAATGCACAGGAAGCTCTTTCACTTTCATATCTTCTATCTTCCATCCCCCTTTCTTGATTGACTTCCATCATCCTTCTTGAGTCCATGTAGCCTGCTATCACATGACTAAGTATAATGACACGCAAAAAATATCTGCATTTCATGTAGTTTGACTTGCATTACCACATATTAAGCATTTCATACATACATATAGATATCACAATTGCACCACATCCTACACACAACACATGTTAGCAATCTTACATTTTTATCATGTAAATAGTTCTTTTGTATTATCATATTCATCTGCATTTCATACATTCACATTTGCATATGCATAACATATAAAACATAAAAGAACAAAAATATGGCATTTCATCAGGTACATATTTGCATCCATATCATAAGCATCACATAGAAACATACACATGAAACATCTCATCACATAGGTACACATGCATATAGCTGCCACAAAGATGAATCATCTCATATATAGAAATCAAAAGTGTCATGATACAATGATGTCAAAATAATATGGCTACAATCACCCGCAAGTGTCTACATCATAATACAAAATGGTACAAAACACTTATACATAGGGAGCCCTCTATGGCTATGATGAACTCCCTCCCTCGGAGCCACCTGGCCTTGACAGAATCTGAGCCCTAGAAGGACCCACCTCAGGATCATCTCTCCTATCCCCTCTATCTGGTGGTGGCCGAGGACTCATAACACCACCGCTAGATGCCTGTCTCCTCTTGCTCCCTCCCATAGCTGTCGCTGTCCACGATGGTTTGTGGAAGCTCCTCGCCCGCTGCTCTAGTGGCACTACCCCATAATAGAGATCCCGCCAGTAAGCGATCTCCTCCCCTGCCCGTAGCACATAGGCATATCTAGCCCCTGTATCCTCTACCACCTACCTCCCAGCCCTCAGTGTTGTCTCTACCTCTGTGTAGCGCTAAATGGCCTGGTCCTGTTCCCGCTTAGTATGTCTGAGCTATCTCCTCAATCGATCCCTCTCCCTCTCCAAGTCCTGAGTCTCATCTGCCTGTCCCTAGCAGATCACCCTCAGCTCAACCAACTCATCCTCCTCCGCCTTGGCCCCTTGTGCCTCTGCCTGTGGCTCCCCCTGTACAGGTGCCTGTCCCTATGCCTGTGCCTATACCAGTGGCTGTACATGTACCTGCCTCTTTCCCTATCCCTGCACCTATCTAGGACCCTGTGCTGCTAGCACTTGTAGTAGTAATCCACCGTGACCCCTCACAACCTGAGCATGTCTCTCCTCTCCCCCCTCCCTCCGTGGCGCCACCCTCCTCTCTCCAACTACACCTCGTCTCCTTCGTCAGCCTCTACCCCCATCATCTCCATCATCATCACCATCCCCACCACCATCTCTGTCTAGCAACTCTCCTAGATCTGTCAGGCATGGGAATGGATGCTCGGCCCAATACGTTGTGTACTCTGCATCCATACTGACATCCTCGATCTTTGGCCACATATCTCAGGGTAAGGGCATCATCTCCACTAGCTGTGTAACAACCTGATCATATGATAGCAATGGCCCAAAGTGCGCCTGATCCCTGACCGTCCGCACATACATACCAGAACCCCGTGGCATCCGCTGGATCCTGCCAAACTGCCTGCCCACCCTGTCAACCAGCTGCCTCTCCAGTACATAGGGCATCTGCCCAATCAGATACCTGCTCCGGAAGGTGTAGGGTAACTCTACTACATCATCCTCCCACTGCTCGCATCTCAGGTATGGCCTCCATATAACCATATCAATCTCATCTATAGCTCGCTGCCAGTACTCCAACCTGCCAATCCGTGGCTGCGAGGTGATCATATCGTACAAATGCACAAAACTGCGTCCATGGCCCCTACCCCTAAAGTGTATCGATCGTGTCACTGGTAGATGCTCATATGCCCACACTTGTTGCAATGTCACTCCGCAGCCCAATCCCACTGATCTGTGGTACACAAACTGATGCGGCTCATAATATAAATGTGCCAGCATGCACGGTCCCCAGGCATATTTAGTGTGTTGAGTAACTAGTGTCTCCAGTGCACCTCCCTAGCCCACAACTAACCCTCGTGTCGCTTTGTCCGAACACAAGAACCCACTAATCACTCCTCCCAGTACCACTGGTAGCGCTAACCCTGTCACTACCATGGTATCCCAAGCAACATGTCCAGCCCTCATCTCCAATGCTGGATCCTGGAACACTCATCTCAGGGCATCCCTATCTCCATCTCGATCGTAAGGAATCAGCTCCCCATCGATCGGTATCCGTAGAATCATGTATACATCCTCCAGGGTGACTGTCATCTCCCCCATCGGTAAATGAAACGTGCGAGTCTCAGAGTGCCATCTCTCAGCCAATGTAGTCAGCAACCCCATGTTCGCCCAAAACTCAGGCACATACAGAATATGTCTCAATCCCATAGCCTCAATCGCAACTCGGTCCTCGAATGTCAACTCAAGTCACAACCTCTGAGTCGATGGGAATCTCTCCCGTGACTCCAGCATAGGCAAATACTCCTGCAGTCAATCAAATCAATCATGTCAGTTATAGTGACATTCACTGTTCATCACAAAATGCTACTTTTTATCTACATACATATGGTACTCTATCCTAGTAACACTCATTGTTCATCACAAAGTGTTGCCTCTATTCTAGTGACACTCACTGTTCATCACAAAGTGTTGCTTCTATCATAGTGGTACTCTCTGTTCATCACAAAGTACTATGTGTTTTGCACTCCCTGTTCATCACAAAGTGCTGCTCACATTTGCACTCACTGTTCATCACAAAGTGCCTTGATCTATCCTATCCTAGGGCCTCTGCTTGAGTGAATCCTCTTGAGTAGTTTCCTAATTGGCAACGTATGATCTATCACAGAATTGTCAATCCTAGCCCTATTTGCTATCCTAGTCTTCCCTAGAGGACCTGCTTGAGTGTATCCTCTCAGCAGCTTATCCAATCGACAACGTATGTTCATCACAGAACTGTTGATTTGACCTAGAAGACACAAATTCATATTTTTTTGACACAAAAGTGCTTTCATGACATAAACGCGCTTAGAGACTGCATAAACACGCCTGTTCTGCACAGACGCGCCTGAAACACACAAATGCCTTTTCTGGCACAGATGCGCCTAGCACAAACACAGATGTTCCTAGCTAGAATAGATGCGCCTAGCACCAGCACAGACGCGCCTACACATTTTTGACATTTTTGACATTTTCCTAAAAGCACATTTATTGCACTATCTAGCATGCATTAATGACAACATTTATTGCGACAAAGTACAAGGAGGTTTGGTGGTACTCACTGGCTCTCCTGCCTCTGCTGGCCTCTGATATCGACGAACGCGATCGAATCTGTGAACCAATGCCATCATTGCTTACTACTGCTGCTCTATTTCGCTATGCACTCTGATCTCATGGATGTGTGGATGACAATGAGGATGGTTTCCCCTCGTCGTCTATTTATAGACTGCCCTAGCCCTAGCCCTCGTTTCCCGAGTCAGTCTTTGTTATCCCGTGATCCTGTCACTCTATCCGATCAATCCTTTCTAGCCATTCTTTCTTATCGAGAGATTGTCTGCAATCTTTTCAGACATTTTTCATCCAATCTCTCGAGGGGGCATATCATTCCCATCTTGGGGCAACTTTGTATCAGTTCATCTTATCTTCTTTGAAATAACGCGACAAGCCGCATTATCTCAAAGAGGGGCAAAATGTAGACACCTAAAATTGTCATGTCTAATTAAATAAATATTTTATTTATTTAATTACTTTAGCCTAATTATTTTATTAATTAAATAAATATTTATTTATTTAATTAATTCATTTATCCTCTGCTAGCCTTATTTCTCATTTAAATAAATACTTTTATTTTTTTTAATTATCCTTTTTCCTAAATTAAATAAATATTTTATTTATTTAATTGATCCCACTTCCTCTATTAATTAAATAAATCTTTATTTATTTAATTAATTCATTAGCCTTTTCTACCCATGACACATTGTAAAGCGGAAAATCGCGGTCGAACCCTAGTTGGTCTCCCCTCTTCTAACTCCGAGGAGAGAGAAGGGAGGTTCGCTAGGATTCGATGGGTTTTCACTTAGGGGGAAGACTTTACATTCAAAAGAGGGGTTGAAACTCATAAGATTCAATCCCACACAATGTAAGATTGGATGCTAAATGAATTTCAAGGGTTTGGAAAGCAAAGCTACCCTCTTTTGTAAAGAATATTGATTAAGGAAATTAAGCTAAGGATGCATAGAAAGTCATAAAGATTCGCTTATAAACTGAGTTTAGGTTATAGGATGAAACTGCGGACCTGGAATTAGCAGTAGAATGTCGATACGGCGCTGTCCTGCAAATTTGAGCAAAAGTTGTCGGGACGATGGCGCCCGGCGCCACGGTCCTCTGAAAAATCCGTGAAACGAAGGGGGATCGGTTCGTCTCTGCACAAGGATTCCAGATCTTCAATCTCAGCCGCGTACCTGCAACCTACACACAGAAAAGCGAAGATGATTGGGGGGTTAGGGATTAGGGGTTTGCCTTTAGGTCAAACCCCGGTTTTGGAATTAACCAAGAAATGAGCAAGTGTTGTAAATGTAAATGACTGTAATGTAAAACAAGTACTAATACCTTGTTCTAAGGATGTTTGTATCCTTATGTGCAAAGGTTTAGATGTTGTATGTTGTAGTATGTAGCATGTAATAAGTGATCTCCTCTTCAATGGTTGAATCCTTGACTTGAATGCAACACTTAGCCTTGAATGGAGACTTAGAAGGAATGCTTGAATGCTTGAATGCTTGAATGCTTGAGTATAATTTCCACGCTTTGTACACATATCCTCCTCATGCCAAATGAGAGAGAAAAATGTAGTTTATATACTTGACAATTAGGGCTGATAGAATGATTTTCCCGACCTTAGGCCGACCAGGGAAAGTATATTTCCAAATTGCAATCAAAAAGACCCGATATCACTTAGGAAACTGGGCCCAAAATAGGACCCAGGGACCAGGGCGCTGGGCGCCATGGTCCTGAGGGACCAGGGCGCTGGGCGCTCTGGTCCCACCTCCGGGATAGCGGGGTGCAAGGAGGTTCAGGCCAATGGTGCTTGAAAAATGCAGTTTTTAGTGTCGTGAGCAAGTTTTGGGGTCTCCATTCAAGTTGCGTGTTGCGTCGCCATCGTGAAGACCGAAATGCAGTCGAAATTGTAAGTGTCACAATTTTAGGACGCTACATTTAGCCCCCACTTTAGCGGGAGTATGTATGCTCATACTTCCGGTAAAGTACAAGGAAACAACATTGAAAGACTTTCACCACGTCAAGGAGGCAAGATACACCAAGCCCCCAGTGGACTAAGGATCTTACAACTTCGATTGACAAAGTAAAAGGGAAGATCACGAGGAAGAACCATGACTTTCAGTAGTAAGGTTCCCTCACTATGAGTCATGTAAAAGAAATACCAAAAATCTTCAAGACAAAGCTAAGTTTGCCAAGAAATTTTCAAGTATCTTTGAAAGGATAGACAGGGTGTATGCCCCCCTACGTTAAAGCGATCGCACACGCCTCAATGGGGGTGATTGTTTTAACATAGTGATACACATAAGAAATGAGAAAGGAAAAGGAGCACGTTATCGCAAAGATTTAGCCCCCAAGTGTGAGATAAACCCAAGGATAATAGACACAAAACACAAAGCACGAGGTGACTTCTCTTTCCTCGGGGTCAGTATGCTGTATGATAAGTCATGTATATATATCATATGTATGTATGCATAATTGTTCTTCATTCCCCAATCAAGGAAGGTCACCTAGAAGAAGGGAACACATGTGTCTTTTGAGTCAACATGAGAGAGACCAAAGAGATCTCAATGCTTTGCATCATCCTCAAGTAGACAACACTAAGGACGACAAATAGAAGAATGAGAATAACATATAGAAGAAGTAACAAAAGGGAGGGGGAGAGAGTCTGCTATGCTAATGTAACTAGTCTAGCACGTCATCTACCCCCCGATCTTGCTGATCAATGTTTCGGGAAGGCAGGGAACACGCTAGAGGAGGAACATCCAACACAGCAGATGGAGCTGTCACAAGCTCCAAACAAGGGCTATGTTCATGTTCCAAGCCACATTGTTCTTGTCTAGGAGCGAGGATAAGTGCTTTAGAAAATTCATTAGATAAATGGTTATCAACATCAACAAGTTCATATTCGCTATCAGAAGCAAGAGGAGTAACATTTTCATCATGCATAACATTTTCATCTATATCAAGATTTATAAAAATAAGATCTTTAACTCGCACAGGATCAAGACCATCATGCATCTTATGTTCAGGAAATTCAAGCTCAATATCCGGCTGAGGAGAAAATGGAATAATGCTTGTTGAAGGTGTTTTTGGAGATTGTAAAGTTTGAGAAGCAGCTGCTTGAGCCCTAAGACGACGCTTTCGTCGGCGTTCCCGTGCAAAACGATTACGTCTAGTCTTAGTAGGAAGTGTAGAAGACTGAGGAGGAGGAATGTTCTCATCCTTAGCACTTGGGTGTTTAGGTTGTGGTCTCTTAGGCTGGATAATAGGAGAAGAAGAAGGTCTCTTCTCTCTATAAAAGGCAGGAGGAGGAACTGCTCCATATAAGGGAAGAATATTTGGTTTAGGAAGAAGACCAAGTCCATCATGACGAGGAGGTATAGGTCTATTTTTAGAAGATTTATTAGGCATAGACATAGTCACATCCATGGGGACGGGTTGGGAATCTTCTTGGGGAAAGACATTAGTTTTGTCTTTCAAAGGAAGAATTTCCTTCTCAAGAATGATAGGAATGTCAAGTTTAGGTGTTCTAAGTTCACTTAGAGATAGGATCATATCTGTTTTCCACTTTTGATAAGATTTAAAAAGATGATCACTTCACGGAGGAAGAGATTGGAATTGTTTGGGCCAAAAGTAATCAATAGGAACACTAGAGGTTCTTTCGGCTGGTTTAAAGAGACTATGATTGACAGTAACAACTTCACCATTATGGGGAAATTTTAAACACTTATGAATAGGAGAAGCAATAGCTTTCATGGAAGATAGCCAAGGATAGCCAAGCTTCACACGAAATTGTTCGGAAGAAGGAATAATAGCAAAGTTCACATCAAGAGATTTATTATGGACCTCAATAGGCAATGTAATAGAACCAATTGCAGGAGAAGAAAATGCATCAAATAGTTTCACAATCACATCTGTTTTGTCATAGATCACTTGATTCAATTGCAAAGTAAAAAGAAATTCTTCAGTAATAACATTAACCATGCACGAAGGATCAATAAGCACTCCACGGCAACGTGTATTTTTGACTTTTGCAACTACGTATAAAGGACCATCAGGTGCTCTAATGGTTTCACTAGAATCAAATGTGATGGAAGATTCTTTAGGGTTTTCTTGCTGCTCTACAAAGTTAATCACATTCGGAGTCATAGACACAAGACCATCAGATGAGAAAGAGGAATCATTAGCCTCAATCGCATTAGAGGTATGAGAGGTATGAGAAGGTAATGGATCAGTAAAAATCTGAAGATTTTGGTTAGGAGGAGCTACAGATGTGTTGCCTTTATCATTCACTCCAGAAACAGAAATAGTATTATTATCAATCAAATCTTGAATTTTACCCTTTAAAGAAAAACATTTTTCAGTATCATGCCTAGGCTGACGATGAAAGTGACAAAAAGATTTGTGATCAAAATAAGGTGAAGTAATCTTTGCAGGATCAATTTGTCTTATAGGAGGAAGAGTAAGCACATTTTGTCCCAATAACTTATTCATAATATCATGCAATGATTCATTCAAAGGAGTATACTTTCTTTCTTTCCTAAAAAATTTAGAAATAGGAGGCACACCTGATGCTGCATTCACATTGTTGTTGATGATGTTTTCATTGAATTTGATGGAATCTCTGTTCGGTTTAAACTTCCCAAATGGTTGTTGACTGCTATCACCCTTATCACTCGGAGCCATAGGATGTGATTGTTCCATTTGACTCACAGTCAGTTGATAATTGTGAAGAGTGGCACACAACTGTTGGAAAGAAGTAAACTCAGAAAATAGAAGTTTGTCTCGAATATCTTTTTGCAAATTAGAAATAAAGATTCTTTGAATATCATTATCAGGCACTGGAAAAGAAATTTGAGCATACAAATGCTTATATCTACCAATGAAATCAGTCACTTTTTCTTTAACACCTTGTTTACAATGCATTAAATCAATCAAAGTAACTTTAGGACTTATATTGTTTTGAAATTGTTGAATGAAAGCATTTGCAAGTTGTTCGAAAGAAGTAATAGAATAAGAAGGCAACGAGCAATACCATTGTAGGGCTTTGTCTCTTAATGTTCTGGTGAATAGTTTTGCAAGCAACCTTTGGTCATAAGCAAAATCAGTACATATTGTTTGAAAAGTCTTAACATGTGTTAGAGGATCTCCTTTACCATTATAAAGCTCCAAATGCGGGATTTCAACATGTTTAGGAGGGATAGCTCGAACAATGTCAAGAGAAAGTGGGCTCGCAACATCAAATGTGGGCACACTAAACTTAGATTGATTCATAGAGGCAATTTGTTGCTGTAAAGAAGAGACAGTTTGTGCAAGATTATTAATGGTAGCTTCAGTCGAAGAGTTCATATTAGGTGTGTTAGATTGAGATGGAGGTGTTATGTTATTGAAAGAAGGTAAAGAGTAAGGTGGTGGGACCCTACGATAGTCAACCATAGGGGATGATTGAATAGGAGGAACACTACAAGGAGGAATGAAATGGTTAAATGAATTGCCCCCTTGCGTCATGTTCATTTGTGAAGATGTAATAGGAACACTCATTGAAGGAATGTACGAAGAAGTTGGATTGAATGAAGGAAGGGGATTAATTGAAGAAGGAGGATTGCCCCCATGACTGGTAATCACAGGAGGAATGTCTTGTATAGAGGTAGCCATGATGTTTGATGTAAAGGTAGGTAAACTAGCAATAGATGTGGTCAAAGGAATAGAATGATTGACTTGTGTAGGAGGTTGTGTATAACCTAAAGATTCAGCACAACTCTTTATAGGCATCACATTCGAATCCACAATGTGTGCGATACCACGTAAAACATCAATCCCATTCTTATCACTTTGAAGCATACGTTTTAGACCCTCAATTAAAGGAAGAGCTTGACTATCGGGATACTCATGAGACATCCATTGGTGAAAATTGTCAAATTGGTTATCCAATTTGGAAAGTTGTTCAACAGAAACTTCATGGGGAGCTTCTTCATCATTAGGAGGATTAGAGGAATTACCCATGTCCTCGTTAAAAAGGCTACTCAAATTAGGTTCCATCTCCTCGGTAGTTAAACCTCGGAAGGACTTAATTCTACGGCTTCGTCTAACGGGAATAGTGTAAGTAGGGCTTATTGTTGTAAAACTCATGCACTAGAGAGAAAGAGAAAATTTTGAATTTAGAGGTAGCAATTTTCAGTAAAACCAGCCAATCTTCCAGATTTAAGCTGTTAAATGCAATCACAACAGTCTCCCGAAATTTCGAAAAAAATGTTCAGGACCGTGGCGCTCGGAGTGCAACACGGTCCTTGCAACTTTTTTCGAAATTTGCAGGGATGAAAGGTATGATGATTTTAGAGCTAATCTGAAAAAATTGAGGGATTTTACGATCTGTAGATAGGCCAAATTAAAGTTGCAATCTCAAAATTGAACCCTATCAAGATTGTCGAAAAATGCAAAATTTGAATTTTGAAAAAGAGAGGGAAACTGAAATTTTAAATTTTATGATTTTAGAGGGAATGTCAAAAGCAGTGCAAGTTTTGAAATTTAAAAATTGACTCAATTTCACGCTAAATTCAATTTTGAAAGCGGAAATCAAAGTTGTTGTAATTAGGCACTTAGTTTCAAAAGTCACAAAATGCAAGAATTTGAATAAAGCACTGAAATTTTGAATGAATGCAAACACAATTTTCAGATTTAGGACAGTAAGAACACAATTTTGACACAAAATTTCAATTTCAACAATTTTTGAACGATTAGGAGCCTTAAACCAAGCAATCACAAGACCAAATTTGACCGTAATTTTGAAAGTGTTATAATTGACAAAATCAGCCAAAATTCTGGATTTTAGCAGGAAAATACAGCAAGATCTCGCTCCCGAAATTTTGAAAAAAATGTCGGGGACGATGGCGCTCGGAGTGCAACACGGTCCTCGCAACTTTTTTCCAAATTTTCAGGGATGAAAGATATTGTGATTTTATTGCAGAATCCAAAGTTACAGCTGATTTGGAGATGTTTTGATCGGTCAAATTGTCAAACAAAGGTTGAATTAAGAGGGTTTCAAAAATTAGGGTTTTTACATTTAACCACTTAATTTTCAAAATTAAAGTACAGATATGAATTGATAATTTATAATGGAAAAGCAGATCTGAAGCAAGCATTAATAATTAAACATTTCGCAAGTTCAATGTTCAAAAAAAGAAAATTTAGGGTTTTTATGCAATCACCTCTAAAATTTTGCAAAAGATCAAACATGGAAATGTAATCAAGGAATCAATTTTCAGATCTAATCATGAATAATCAGAAAGGATGTTCACGTCGGGTTCACCAAAATGTAAAGCGGAAAATCGCGGTCGAACCCTAGTTGGTCTCCCCTCTTCTAACTCCGAGGAGAGAGAAGGGAGGTTCGCTAGGATTCGATGGGTTTTCACTTAGGGGGAAGACTTTACATTCAAAAGAGGGGTTGAAACTCATAAGATTCAATCCCACACAATGTAAGATTGGATGCTAAATGAATTTCAAGGGTTTGGAAAGCAAAGCTACCCTCTTTTGTAAAGAATATTGATTAAGGAAATTAAGCTAAGGATGCATAGAAAGTCATAAAGATTCGCTTATAAACTGAGTTTAGGTTATAGGATGAAACTGCAGACCCGGAATTAGCAGTAGAATGTCGATACGGCGCTGTCCTGCAAATTTGAGCAAAAGTTGTCGGGATGATGGCGCCCGGCGCCACGGTCCTCTGAAAAATCTGTGAAACGAAGGGGGATCGGTTCGTCTCTGCACAAGGATTCCAGATCTTCAATCTCAGCCGCGTACCTGCAACCTACACACAGAAAAGTGAAGACGATTGGGGGGTTAGGGATTAGGGGTTTGCCTTTAGGTCAAACCCCGGTTTTGGAATTAACCAAGAAATGAGCAAGTGCTGTAAATGTAAATGACTGTAATGTAAAACAAGTACTAATACCTTGTTCTAAGGATGTTTGTATCCTTATATGCAAAGGTTTAGATGTTGTATGTTGTAGTATGTAGCATGTAATAAGTGATCTCCTCTTCAATGGTTGAATCCTTGACTTGAATGCAACACTTAGCCTTGAATGGAGACTTAGAAGGAATGCTTGAATGCTTGAATGCTTGAATGCTTGAATGCTTGAGTATAATTTCCACGCTTTGTACACATATCCTCCTCATGCCAAATGAGAGAGAAAAATGTAGTTTATATACTTGACAATTAGGGCTGATAGACTGAATTTCCCGACCTTAGGCCGACCAGGGAAAGTATATTTCCAAATTGCAATCAAAAAGACCCGATATCACTTAGGAAACCCGGCCCAAAATAGGACCCAGGGACCAGGGCGCTGGGCGCTCTGGTCCCACCTCCAGGACAGCGGGGTGCAAGGAGGTTCAGGCCAATGGTGCTTGAAAAATGCAGTTTTCAGTGTCGTGAGCAAGTTTTGGGGTCTCCATTCAGGTTGCGTGTTGCGTCGCCATCGTGAAGACCGAAATGCAGTCGAAATTGCAAGTGTCTCAATTTTAGGACGCTACACACATGTCATTCATCTCTTAATTCATAAACTACCTACCCTCTCATTATTTTATTATTTCTTTCACTTACCCTCTAATCATAGCCGACCTCCTTTTACACCTCTCAATCTTATCCCTCCATTTTCATATAGTGTCTTCTATATAAGGAGATGCTTCCTTCATTATCAAACCCTAACTACCTAGCTAATGAATCAAGCTAACGGACTACTTGATCAATTGACTACACTACGCTTTTCATATGCGATCCTACTTGCAACCACATTTCCGTTCTTTGTTGAGCTCTTGTGCACACACAAAATCTGAGAGCAAATATATCAAGCAAGATCAATGGAGATAGAAAGATTGGAGATTCAAACCCTATTGGACATGTGATGGTGTAATCTTTGTGATTTCAGTTGATTTGCATTGTCTTAGGTAATCTTCATATGTTATGGTGGATCTTTGTTGTTGTTAGGCTAGGGTTTGGTGGTTGAATCCATGTAGTCTTTCATTATTATTGTTATCCATTTTCACCATACACAATAGCATACCTCAGTAACCCATATAGGACCTCAGTAAACCCTTTTGTTTACTTTGTTCTTTGACTCTTCTCTAAAAACCTTCTCGGTGACCACTGTGTCTCTGTAACAGTCTTCTTACATACATTCATACACTTCACTAATGTTGTATAAATAGATCTCTTAAAACGGTGATCTAATTCATTGCTTGGATCTTACAAACAAGATTCCTTGAATGAATAACTAAATAAAATATTAGTAAACAGAAGGGTAGGCTTGATAATTAGACATGACAAAATATTAGTAAACAAAATATTAGTAAACAGAAGGGATAAAGAAGACTGACTCGGGAAACGAGGGCGAGGGCTAGGGTAGGCTAAATGTATATGGTGAAAATGGATAACAATAATAACAAGATTGAAAGGCTAAATGAATTCAACCACAAAAACCCTAGCCTAACAACAACAAAGATCCACCATAACATATGAAGATTACCTAAGACAATGCAAATAAAATGAAATCACAAAGATTATACCATCACATGTCCAATAGGGTTTTGATCTCCATTCTTCCTATCTCCATTGATCTTGCTTGATATATTTGCTCTCAGATTTTATGTGCACAAGAGCTCAACAAAGAACGGAATGTGGTTGCAAGTAGGATCGTAGTGTAGTCAATTGCATAAAAGATGATTAGGGTTTGATAGTGAAGAAAACATCTCCTTAAATAGAAGACACTATATGAAATGGAGGGATAAGATTGAGAGGTGTAAAAATGGAGGTCGCCTATGATTAGAGGGTAGGTAGAAGAAATAATAAAATAATAAAAGAGGTAGGTAGTGTGTGAATTAAGAGATGAATGACATGTGTCATGGGTAGAAAAAGGCTAATGAATTAATTAAATAAATAAAGATTTATTTAATTAATAGAAGAATTAGGCTTAGATAATTAAATAAATAAATAAAATATTTATTTAATTAGACATGACAATTTTGAGTGTCTACATTTTGCCCCTCTTTGAGACAATGCGGCTTGTCGCGTTGTTTCAAAGAAGATAAGATGAACTGATACAGAGTTGCCCCAAGATGGGAATGATATGCTCCCTCGAGAGATTGGATGAAAAATGTCTGAAAAGATTACAGACAATCTCTCGATAAGAAAGAGAGGCGAGAATGGACTGACCGAATAAAGTGACAGAGTCACGGGATAAAGAAGACTAACTCGGGAAACGAGGGCGAGGGCTAGGGTAGGCTATAAGATAGACCACAGGAAAAAGACATCCTCATTTTCATCTACACATCCACGAGAGCAGAGTGCAGAGCGAGAAAAGAGCAGTAGCAGTCAGCAGCGATGGCCTTCGTTCATAGATTCAACCACGTTCGCCGATTCCAGAGGCCAGCAGAGGTAGGAGAGCCGGTAAGTACCACCAAACCTCCTCGTACTTTGATGCATTTAATTTTGTCATTAATGCATGCGCATAAAATGTCAAAAATTGTTTAAGCACGTCTGCGTTGGTGTAAGGCGCGTCTATGTCCGCCAGGCGCGTCTGTGTACGTGCCAGTCGCGTCTGTGTCTAAAACCACGTTTATGTCAAATGCAGACGCGTGTGCATCATGTAGGGGCATTTGTGTCGTACAAGCGCGTATGTGCACAACATAGGCACGTCTGTGTCATACAGGCGCGTCTATGTTGTTCAGACACATCTGTGCAGTCTGTAAGCGCATTTGTGTCAGGAAAGCACGTTTATGTCTAAAAAATGCAAATTTTCGTCTTCCAAGTCAAATTGGCAGTTCTGTGATGAACATACACTGTCGATTGGATAAGCTGCTGAGAGGATACACTCAAGCAGGTCCTCTAGGGAAGACTAGGATAGATCAAGGCACTTTGTGATGAACAGTGAGTACCAAGATAGAGTACTTTGTAATAAACAGGGAATACTTAAAGTATGAGCAGCACTTTGTGATAAATAGGGAGTGCAAATGTGAGGAGCACTTTGTGATGAACAGGGAGTGCAAACACGTAGTACTTTGTGATGAACAAGGAGTACCACTAGGATAGAAGCAACACTTTGTGATGAACAGTGAGTGTCACTAGGATAGGAGCCATATGCATTTAGATAAAAAGTAGCATTTTGTGATAAACAGTGAATGCCACTATGACTGACATGCTTGATTTACTTGACTGCAGGAGTATTTGCCGATGCTAGAGTCATGGGAGAGATTCCCGTCGACTCAAAGATTGCGACCTGAGTTGACACTTGGGGACCGAGTTGCTATCAAGGCTATGGGATTGAGACATGTGCTATATGTGCCTGAGTTTCAGACGAACATGGGACTGCTGACTGCACTGGCTGAGAGATGGCATTCAGAGACTTGTACGTTTCATTTGCCAATGGGTGAGATGACAGTCACCCTTGATGATGTCTATAGGATATTGAGGATACCGATCGATGGAGATCTGATCCCATACGATCGAGATGGAGATAGGGAGGCCTTGAGACAGGTGTTTCAAGACCCTGGACTGGAGATGAGGGCAGGACACATGGCATGGGACACCATGACAGCCACAGGACTAGCGCTGCCGGCAGTGATAGGAGGAGCTATCAGTGGGTTCCTGTGTCCGGATAGGGTGACACGGGGTTCGGCTATGGGCTGGGGAGGAGCACTGGAGACACTGGTGACGCAGCACACCAGATACGCCTGGGGACCGTGTGTGCTGGCCCATTTGTATTATGAGCTTCATCAGTTTGTTTATCATGGATCAGTGGGATTGGGCTATGGAGTGACACTGTTGCAGGTGTGGGCTTATGAGCATCTGCCAGTGACGAGGCCGATACACTTTAGAGGCAGGGGACATGGACGCAGCTTTGTACATTTGTATGATATGATCACATCACAGCCGCAGATTGGTAGGTTAGAGCATTGGTGGCGAGTCCTTCAAGGGCTCAGATTCCACCAAGGCCAGGCGGCTCCGAGGGAGGGAGTTCATCATAGCCATAGAGGGCTCCCTTTGTATCAGTTTTGTACCATTTTTTGTATGATGATGTAGACACCTACGGGTGCTTTTGTAGCCATATGTATTTTGACAGCATTGTATCATGACACTTTTGATTATATATATGAGATGATTCATTTTTGCGGCAGCTATATGCATGTGTACCTATGTGATGAGATGTTCTTATGATGTATGTTTTATGTGATGCTTATAATATGGATGCAAATATGTATATAATGTAATGCAATATATTTTGTTCTTTTATGTTTTATATGTGTATGCATGATGCAAATGTGAATGTATGTAATACAAATGAATATGATAATGCAAATGTAAATTGTGCTAATAGGTGTTGTGTGCAGGATGTGATGCAGTTGTGATATCTATATGTATGTATGAAATGCTTATATGTGGTAATGCAGGTGCAACTACATGAAATGCAAATGTTTTTGGTGTGTCATTATACTCCGTCATGTGATAGTAAGCTACACGGACTCAAGAAGGACGATGGAAGTCAATCAAGAAAGGGGGATGAAAGATAGAAGATATGAACGTGAAAGAGCTTCTTGTGCGTTATCATCATTGAGATTTATTATGGCAAGTAGGTTATGACAATCGAGGCATATGTTCGACCCAGAAAGTCATTGTACCTGTTTGCATGGAGATAAGACAGTCACAAACAAGGAATGCCCCAGTTCACACTAGACTCACAGTGTCCTCATATCCTTGGACAAGTCATAGCATTACTAAAAGACAATCCACAGACAGCAAATGCAAATAGGTGACGATACCCCATCCTCGCCTTTCTAGTCAAAGACATCCTGGAGATAGAATCTCTAGTCAGAGACATCTTGGAAAAGCTAAAAGACATGTCACCAAAAAGATGAAATCAAAAGAAAACCAAGACTCGACACCAACATCCACTGTAGTCCTCAAGTTTAGTGTCTCTTGTCACTTGTATAAGTCTTATTTGATTGTGGTCACAATGTTTACTTTCACAAAAAGGATAGATAGCACTGAACCATATGTTGTCTGAGTCTGTTGAAAGATTTGATTTGTTGAAGCTCGTTGTTGCTGCTGTCTCATCTGAAACTGACTGAATCCATGAAGCTGATACTTTATTGCGGAGAAGATGAAACTTTATTGCGGACTGGCGATGCAGATGTTGTTTTTATTGTGGATTGTGAGCGAATAGACTGAAGGAAGCTGGAAGAAACTGTACTCTTCGAAACATGTGATGTTCTCAGTTCCACACCCATCACTAGACGTAGGAATTGCCTTAGCCACAGATAGGAGTTGATTTATTATGGATGGAAAGAGAGGTTTATTATGAATGGCTAACCAGTCTTGAGTAGATCAATAACAAGCCATGATGGGAATGTGTAAGTTTATTATGGATGAATTGGTCGTGAGTGTGTGCAAAGTGAAAGGATGAAAGTGGATCCTGAAGGAGGGAGGAGCAATGTCTCTACGCATGGCGCTAGTGACCCAGTTTTCACCATGGTACTTGCCCAGGGTGCCACCGAAGTGGTTTTCACCATTGGATGAAATTATTTCTCTTTACTTTTTTTGATTTTTCAATGTTTTTTGTGTCACAAGGCGCCTGTTTGCCAAGTTTTCACCAAGTAACGATTTTTTGTTTTATAATTTTTTTTTGTATTTTTGAATTAGGATATTCCGAAGAGCTATGTGTAGAACCTACGAAGGTGCATGTTGTTGATAGGATCCTCCAAAGGTTCACCTTCTGTAGTTGAGAGCTGATATGCCCTAGATCCATATACTATTGTAATGATGTAAGGACCAAGCCAATTTGGTTCAAACTTGCCCTTCTTCTCTCTGTCTTGCTGATTCTTGGGGTTTTCTCTGAGAACCAAGTCACCTACCTCAAATGTACGAGGTTTGACCTTGTGATTGTAGCTGCGACTCATTCGTTGTTGGTAAGCCTTGAGATGATTAAAAGCAGTTTGTCTCTGTTCATCCAGTAGTTCAAGTTCTTGTAAGCGAGAGACCCTATAATCTTCATCACTGATGATATTTTGCAAAGAGACCCGTAAAGAGGGTAACTCGACCTCAATAGGCAAGATGGCTTCAGTGCCGTAGACAAGTGAATAAGGTGTAGCTCCTGTAGGTGTGCAAACACTTGTGCGATAGGCCCAAAGTGCAGGGTTAAGTTGAATATGCCAATTACGGCCAGCGTCGTCGATTGTCTTCTTAAGGATTTTAAGGATTGTTTTATTAGATGCCTCAGCTTGGCCATTACCTTGGGGGTAATATGGTGTGGAGAAATGATGGGAAATATGGAAGCGGCCACAGAGTTCACAAACATCCTGATTTTTGAAGGGACGCCCGTTATCAGTGATAATGGAAACAGGGATACCATATCGGCAAATGATATAGTTAAGGATGAATGTAGCAATCTATTTTCTAGTGACTTATGTGAGAGGCACGGCTTCAATCCATTTTGTGAAATACTCTGTGGCAGTAATAATGAATTTATGACCATTAGAAGAAGGAGGGTGAATCTTACCTATAAGATCGAGTCCCCATTGACAAAAGGGCCAAGGAGACGCAAGTGGTTGTAGTTCTTGTGCTGGCGCATGTATGAGGTCTCCATGGATTTGACATTGCTTACATTTCTTGACAAACTGATATGAATCTTTTTCCATGTTGGGCCAGTAATATCCAGTCCTAATGAGTTTCTTGGCCAAGGTAGGACCACTAGCATGTGGACCACATATCCCTTCATGCACTTCACGTAATGCAATCTGAGCTTCGTCGCTTTCTAAACATCTAAGAAGAGTGCCATCTAGACCACACCGGTATATGATATCAGCTAAAATGACATATCGAGAGGATTGGCGAATGAAAGTGCGGTGCTAGTTATTTGATAGATCAGGTGGTAGGGTATTGTCACGAAGGTATGTGAAGATGGAACCATATAACTGAGATTCAGGACCAACAACACATATCGTTTCAGTAGGAGTGATCTCATATGCAGGAACCAAAAGGTTATCCACCAAGAATTCATAGCAGGTCTCATTTGGAGGTAGATCGATCAATGAAGCAATTGTAGCCATGGCATCTGCGGCGCAATTCTGCTCTCTTGGTATTTGCTCAAAATCTATCTTTGTGAAGTGTTGTTTCAGATCATCCACCATTTGTTTGTAAGGCATTAATTTTTCATCTTTTGTTTGGTAATCATCAGTTGCTTGATGGATGACAAGTTGAGAATCCCCAAAAACACGAAGTTCCTTAATCTTCCACTGAACTGCAATCTGTAATCCTATGGTTAATGCCTCATATTCCGCTATATTGTTAGTGCAAGGAAATGATAAGCGGTATGATTTTGGTATAGAGTCCCCTTGAGGAGTTATAAAGAGGATGCCAGCTCCTGCCCCATGCTGTGTGTATGAGCCATCAAAGTACAGTTGCCATGGCTTTGCATGTGATATTGTTAAAATGGATTCATTTGGAAATTCTGAATTTAGAGGAACATCATCAATCATGGGGGCATCTGCTAATTGATCTGCGATTACTTTTCCTTTTATTGCTTTTATGTCCATATACTCGATGTCAAATTCACTTAGGATCATTACCCATTTGGCCAGTCGCCTAGTAAGTGTTGCTTTATTGAGAAGGCATTTTAATGGATCAATTCTTGCAACCAACTTAGTCTTATGAGTGAGCATATAATGTCGTAATTTCTGTGAAGCAAAGACCACGGCGAGACATGCACACTCGATTGGTGTGTAGTTTAGGTCATATCCCACCAATGTGCGACTAATATAGTATACGGCCTTTTCCTTGCCCCCAACAATTTGTTGTGCTAAGAGTGCCCCAAGTGCTGTTGGAGTAGCTGATATGTATAGTAACAAAGGCTGATCTGAAACTGGTGGCATCAAAACTAGCGGATTCAAAAGATAATTTTTAAGCGTCTGAAAAGCCTGTTGACAGTTATCATCCCATTTGAATTTGATGTTTTTATGTAGCAGGTGTTGAAAAGGATTACACTTATCGGCAAGTTGCGCTATGAATCTTCGTATGGACAGGAGTCTGCCTTGTAAGGATCGAAGTTGACTGATATTTCTACGTGGTTGCATTTCCACGATGGCCTTGAATTTTGCTGGATCGGCTTCGATTCCTCTTTTGGACACAATGAATCCTAGGAGCTTCCCGGAGGTTACTCCAAAGACACATTTCTTGGGGTTTAATCTTACTTTGTATTTTTCCAACCGATCAAAGATGACTGAAAGTATGTCCAAATGTGTATCTTTGTCTACTGATTTACCCAAGAGATCGTCAACATAATCTTCCACTGTTACATGCATGAGATCATGAAAGATAGTAGTCATGGATCTTTGATATGTAGCACCTGCATTTTTTAACCCGAAGGGCATGACATTCTGACAAAAAGTTCCCCAAGGAAAAGTGACTGATGTTTTGTGTTGATCCTCGGGTGCAATCCTTATTTGATTATAACCAGAAAATCCATCCATCAATGATAACATTTCATGACCTGCTGTGAGATCAACAATCAAGTCAATATTTGGTAATGGGAAGTCATCTTTTGGACAAGCTTTGTTGATGTCTCTGAAATCTATACATATTCTGATGCTGCGATCCGGTTTACTGACAGGTACTAAATTGGAGATCCATTCAGGATAATCAATTGGGCGTATGAATCCAACATCCAATAATTTCTCAAGTTCTGCTTTGATTAGTAATGCCACTTGTGGATGCATTTTTCTTAATTTCTGTTTCACTAGCTTTGCCCCTGGTTTGACTGTCAAATGATGCATTACCAAATACGGATCTAGTCCAGGCATATTAGCGTATGACCATGCAAAGTTGATTTGCCGTTGTTTGAAGAAGCTTATGAATTTTAACCTTTCAGACTCTGTCAACGATTGAGCCAGGAATATGTTGTGTGGAACCTCTTCTGTACCAATGTTTGTTTTGATAGTCTCTTCTACCAACATGGATGACTTTTCCTCATATGATGCTGGGAGAATGTCGAGCCTTCGATCTTCGGGTGCCTCAGAGAGGTTTTTGCCCTCAGACACGTCCTTTCTTTTTACTTTTTTGGGGTCAGATAGCACCACAATGTGGTTTTCGCCATAAGACCCTTGGTTTGTTCTTATTTTCACATTTTTGCGATTGGAAGGTCCGACACCCTCACCAAAATATGCCATGTTGTTGAGTTCTATAATGTATTATGCTTTATGGTCCCCAGGGGGAAGGTCGTCTCATATGCCAAGATAGTCAATAATAGCTTCATCATTTTGGAATATGTCAAACTGTGCTGGTCCTTCATGATCCCAGTCAATGAGTTGGTGGTGAACAAGGGGAAGGCCTTTAATGTCTTCGAAGTTAGCGGGACTAAGAGTGAGAATGCGGTTATATTCGGGTATGTCAAGTTAATCATCGAGGTCATCGATGGCACTCTCCTCATCAGTTTCGATCGTGAGCGAATCCAAATTGTCATCACTAGTAGTGCATTCTGGGACAGGTGTTCTCATCCTATGTGATTTCAACCTAGAACCTTGAGACAAAGACTGTGTGCCATCCTCATGGGTTGTTTCTTGACCAACTCTAAACTTTTTATAAAATTCCTCTTCTTCTGTGGGTTCATCTGGCTCTCTGAATGTCTCGGTGAGCTCGTAATCACTGGAGGATTTGTCTGAACCCCATTCCCATTCATTGGAGTCTGTGGAATAGCGATCCTCTTGTTGGATTTTGGCAACTTTAATTTGTGATGCTTCTCCTGTGCTTTTAGTGTGGACTTTGGAAGTTAGAAAACCAAGTCCCTTCGAGCGTTCCTTTTTGAAAGTCAATTCAAGTTGTAAAGGTTCAATGATACCTTCCTTTCGTAACCTAAGAGGGTTTTTTTCATCATACCCAAATTTTTGTAGAATCTTGAAGCCTTTGCCATATTTCTCACAGGGTATATTGATGTGATCTTGTGTGTCATCTTCAATGTCTTTGTAGAGCATTTTGTATAAACCTTCCTCTTCCAGTTCGCCCCATCTTTGAAAGGTAGTAGGGTCCCATTTGAGTACCAATATGGATACTTGCTTGTTAGGTTGTGACCTTCCATATTCTTTTGGAGAACTTATGACTTGTCATAAGTACATGGTCTGATTTAAAGTGTATTCTCCCATGCCTTTGTCCTGAAATTTGCCTTTAAGCTCACCTTGTTTTGATGTCGAAGGTTTCAATGACTCAGGATCAATGTATGCCGAAGAAGGAACAACTTCACGATTACTGGGAATAATGGTCTCAGTATGTGATATTAGGTTATTACAATATATGAATGGATTAGGATCACCGTTAACTGTTACCTCGACTCCATTGTGAGGAAACTTAATGCATTGGTGATACGTCGATGGGAGTGCCCTCATTTCATGGATCCAAGGACATCCTAGCAATATATTATAAGTGAGGTCTAGATCTAGGACTTGACAAACCACAGCCTTTGTAACTGGCCCAATTCTTAGAGGTAAGGTGACCGTGCCTTTGGATGAGCGCTCTTCATCATCATATGCCTTGATGGTGATTTGATTTGTTGAATTCACAGCTTTATCAGAATATCCCAATTGTTTAATGGTGCTCAATGTACAAATGTTTAGACCAGCTCCTCCATCTATTAGGACTCGTTTGATTCTATGTTTATGTATGAAGGCTTCAATGTGTAATGGTGCATTATGTGGCTGACTTACGGAGGCGTCATCGGCTTTTGTGAATGTAAGGGAGTGTGGAATGGAAAGGTATCCCACCATGGCTTGAACTGGTCCACATTCAGATCAGTAGGAACGGCGGTGTCTCTCAAGATTTTGTCAAGAATAGCTTTATGAGCGGGGGATATACGTAGGAGCTCAAGAATGGAGATGAGCACGGGTGTCTTCCCTAACTATTCTACAAGGTCATACTCAGGTTTGGTTGATGAAGAAGCGGTATTTTTAGTGGAGGCACCTGGCAAAGTAATTTTACCTCGACGAGTTGTAACATGACATTCAGAGGTAGGTTCGGAAGAAGATCCAACACCTCTTAGGACAATCTTGGGTCACTGGGTAGAACTCTCAGGAGTTTTGTCCTTGATGATAATAGTAGAGACATGATTGTCCATCAAGATGTGATTGATAGTTGAATCATAGTTGTACGGTGCTCTAGTATAGTTGGCTTGATCATCTGTGACTTTAGCTTTTCCCTTATCATGCTTTGGGAATGGTTCCTTAAACATCTCATGTTCTTGATTGGATGAGTGTCCCTCAATCTCAATGTCACCTCTATCAATGAGATCTTGCACGATATTCTTTAGTCGATGACAATTTCCTGTCTTATGACCCTTGCTCTTATGAAATTCACAATACTCGTCATCATTCCACCAATTTGGTTTAACCTTTGGTTCATATGGAGGAAAATCTGGAACTGTGATTACCTTGTTTGCCACTAACTTTTTGAAGACTGACTCAAGTGGTTCTCCCAATGGAGTGTACTTCCTTCGTGATCTTGAAGTTGTTTGAGTATTCACTTGATTGTTTGTAGAACTTGATCCCGAAAAGATGAATTTGGGTCGCACTGTATTGGCATCAACAACACCATCATTGACTGTGTTCTTGTTTTTATTCCAAAATCTTGGCTTGTCTTTTCCTTTAAAGTCATCTTTATTTTCCTTGAATATCTTAATGACTCCTTGCTCAATTAGGACCTTTTATATTGCTAAGCCTTTTTCAATAATGTCCCTGAAGGTGGACAAACAAGCTTTCCTTAGATCATAGCCAATGTCTTTGTTAACATTCTAGGTGAACATTTCTACCATTTTTTTTTGTGGAATTTCACAAGAGCATCTGCTGGCTAGATTTCTCCATCTTTGTAAAAATGATGCAAAAGACTCTCCCTCTTTTTGCTTGGTGTTGCATAAAGTAGTGACTGATATGTCTGTCTCTATATTGTAGGAGAAATGTTGAATAAATGCCTCTGCTAAGTCAACCCATGACTTAATACCAGGTGGGAGTTGGGAGAACCATTCCATAGCTTGATCACCTAAGTTTTGTGGGAATAATCTCATCAAATATGTCTCTTCTGCTGCTACTTCAATGCAAGCTATGAAAAATTGTCTTATGTGTGCCTTAGGATCCCCTTTTCCTCTATACTTATCAAATTTAGGCGTCACAAAGTGTGTAGGAAATGGAGGCATTGGAATGCTCTTGTCGAATGGATAAGGACATATGTCTCTCATTGTGTATGTTGGCTTCAGTGTATTTATGTCCTCCATTTTCTTTTGAAAGTCTCTGATTTGTTGCTCCAAATTGCTCTTAGGTGGAGATCGACTTCTTGGACCATACCCCATGTTTGAGGAGGAGCTTGTTGCATATATGGATGATATTGATCATACACATGTTCATATGGAGGGGGTCTATAGTGATGCTGCATATATGGAGCACTTGGTATAGATTCATGTTGAGGAACACCATATCTATTTTGTGCATGTATACCATACTCTACAGGCATGTCATGTTCTATTGTGTTGCCCCCAAATTTGACATGAGGTTTCCTTGTGTCCAAATTTTGAGCATGCCTTTGAATATCCAATTGCTTTGGTTGATCCGTAGCTTGAGTATGTGATTGAGCATATCTGTCTACATAAGACTTCCATAATGGTCTGCAAAGGTGAGTATCATATACTTGACCATGTGTATGTGGGACCTCTGGTTTTTGAAGCAAAGACGATGGTGATTCAGGTACCATATATGGTCCTCTATTTCCTCCACTATTAGGTCTCCTTTGATCCATGTTGGAGTGAGTTTGTTGCAAAGGTCGATTTTCCATTATTTGAGACATGTCAAAATCATGAGGTATCTTGGCTCCACTTTGTGCCATCATTTGTAAGAAGTATTGTCTATCCCTCCTCATTATTTCCTCAACCAACCGATTGAAATGGGGATTCATAATGGATTCTTCCACATCTGCTGAATGTATTGAAAAATTGTCCATATTGTCATTGTGTGTAGCATTGTTGTTTGTAGTGTCTGTGTTCTCAACATTTGGAATGTTTCTATAGACATCCATGTCAGGCAATGTAGTGTGATCAGTATTGAAAAATATATCGTTCTCATACTCATAAGAACTCATGTTTGTGGACTCTTGAGCCTCTTTAGTTTCTCTCCTAGATTTTTGAAGACGAGTTTCAACCATGAACTAGGTATTGACCAAGATGTGTGAGACTAGATGAAAATGGAAAAAGTATGGAAGACCAAGAATTGGATGGAGTGTACATGAATCTGAAGTGTACTTGCAATGTCCAAAGTGTAAGACCAAGTATGTATGTAGTAGAGTAGGTGTGACTTCCAAAGAGAGGATAGTTTCTCTTGATAAGATAATTTGACCTTGACTCTAAGTAAGACCAAATGAGACCCAAAGGTAAGAAACCTTGATGAGGGACCACTTAGCAAAGTGTTGTTGTATGTAGTGTGTTGACAAAGTATGATGAGGACAAGTAAGTGACCTTTTGACTCAAGTTTAGACAAGTGTGAATGTAAAGCAAGATGTGAAGCAATGATGGACTGTGTGAGACCCAAAGACAAGTTGAATGATAAATGAAACTTGGAGAAACAACCTAGGAAGCTCTAGAATTCCGAAACTGACTGTGTTTGCTTTCTGAACTGTAAAAAAAAAAAAAATCAATTCTGAACACAGACGCGCCTGTATACTTCACAGACGCGGTTCCCTGACACAGACATGTCTCTATTCAACACAGACGCTGTTAGACACACAGACGCGATTCTGCCCTTCACAGACGCACTTAGATGACACAGACGTGATTAGAACAGACACAGACGTGTTTATGTAAAATTTGTACAATTTTTTCCAATCTGTGAAATCGTTTTGTTGTGACCAAATCTGACTGTTTGACTATTTTTTGTGGGCAAAATGTTGATGAGGACTCAATGTTTGCAAGTGTTTAGACTCAAAATGACTCTAAGAAAAGTGTGTTGTTTGATGTAAAATTGTTTTGCATACACTTGAAGACACAAAAGACACAATGTTTTGCTGTTTAGTCTTGAATGTTTGAATGTTTAAAATAAGTCAAGCACAATTCTTATGGCTGGCCAAGACAATAGTTGTTGATCCCACATAGGGTTTTACCCCCGAGGCTATGCTATTCAAAGTGGATACTTAGATGCTTGACCTCATTAGCTCCACCCTTGGCACTCACTTCTCGGGTCAGCCAAGCATCAGTCCCCATGAAAACTCCCCATGGCGAACTTTGTATCTCTACTAAGAACCGTATGTGTGTGGGCCGCTACCAGAGGTCCGACCTTCTGCCCCAACAACTAGAAGGATTTGGGCTTCTAAAACAAAAAGGTGCTAGTAAGGGCATCCGCTCGTGTGGCCATACATGCGGCACTTTCAGCTCTGTAAATACAGAAGACTCCCAGCGGTAGGGGTTACGCCCTACAACTGATCAAATAAATTTGATCAAACGGGTTTATGGGGAGACATAGTGTCGGTATGAACTAATCAACACACGTTATTCATAGTTTTCACCATGAATAAACTTGTTTATAGTGGTTCGGAAGAGGTGGGTTTTCCTCGCTACCACTTGGGTTGTTCTCTTCTCACTAGTAGTCCTAATGACCACACGGGAAGACAGGCCCTCTAAAGATTAAATAAAAAGAGCCTATTGCTCAAGACACAAAAGACAATGATTCAATTTTTAGTGCACCAATGGAAGTGTTTGCTAGTCTATGAAAACAAGGCACACAATAAAATCCAAAAAACCCTTGCTAAGGACCTACAACAAAAGGTTGTTAGTAGTTTGGGTTTTGTTTGAAATAATCACCCCTTCCTGCAAGCACAAAAGTTAGGTAAATTTTAAAACCCAAAAGACTTTGTGAAAATAGGGGCCTTCAACAAAACGTTTTGCTTTCAAGACAAGTTGCACCAATTTTGTTAGCTAGATCTGAAAATGTTAGCTCAAAATAAACCAGATCTGAAACCCTAAATGGAAAATCCAAAAATTGAATCAATAAAAATCCCAAAATTTGAAACTGCCAAACACAAACGTGGTTACCCTTTTCACAGACACGGTTCTGTGACATAGACGCGGTTCTGAGAGACACAGACGCATCTCGAGAACTCAGACGCGATTTCCAAACACAAATGCGGCTAAAAACTTCACAGACACGACTCCAGCCATCACAAACGCGACTCCAGGACATAAACACAAGTTCCAAAACCTGCAAAACAAAATGTTGCCGATAACACAGACGCGATTTAAGTTGTCACAGATGCGCCCGAAAATCAGAAACGCGATCCGAAAGTACGAAGATGCGGAAATACCAAAAATGCTGTCGAAAATGTCTGATCTGCAACCTCAAAAATGCAAAATCTGCAACAAGGAGGTTAAATGCAAAGGGACAAGAGTCCCACCGGGCATGCCAAAATGTATATGGTGAAAATGGATAACAATAATAACAAGATTGAAAGGCTAAATGAATTCAACCACAAAAACCCTAGCCTAACAACAACAAAGATCCACCATAACATATGAAGATTACCTAAGACAATGCAAATAAAATGAAATCACAAAGATTATACCATCACATGTCCAATAGGGTTTTGATCTCCATTCTTCCTATCTCCATTGATCTTGCTTGATATATTTGCTCTCAAATTTTATGTGCACAAGAGCTCAACAAAGAATGGAATGTGGTTGCAAGTAGGATCGTAGTGCAGTCAATTGCATAAAAGATGATTAGGGTTTGATAATGAAGAAAGCATCTCCTTAAATAGAAGACACTATATGAAATGGAGGGATAAGATTGAGAGGTGTAAAAAAGGAGGTCGGCTATGATTAGAGGGTAGGTAGAAGAAATAATAAAATAATGAAAGAGGTAGGTAGTGTATGAATTAAGAGATGAATGACATGTGTCATGGGTAGAAAAAGGCTAATGAATTAATTAAATAAATAAAGATTTATTTAATTAATAGAAGAAATGAGATCAATTAAATAAATAAGATATTTATTTAATTTAGGAAAAGGATAATTTAAATAAATAAATGTATTTATTTAAATGAGAAATAAGGCTAGAAGAGGATAAATGAATTAATTAAATAAATAAAGATTTATTTAATTAATAGAAGAATTAGGCTTAGATAATTAAATAAATAAATAAAATATTTATTTAATTAGACATGACAATTTTGAGTGTCTACAGAATCCATTTAGTCTTTCATTATTATTGTTATCCATTTTCACCATACATAATAGCATACCTCGGTAACCCATATAGTAACTCGGTAAACCCTTCTGTTTACTTTGTTCTTTGATTGTTCTCTAAAAACCTTCTCGGTGACCACTGTGTCTCTGTAACAGTCTTCTTACATACATTCATACACTTCACTAATGTTGTATAAATAGATCTCTTAAAACGGTGATCTAATTCATTGCTTCGATCTTACAAACAAGATTCCTCGAATGAATAACTAAACAAAATATTTCATTGGTTAGATTGTCCTTAAAATCATACATAATCTTCTGGTGCAATTTCCAATGTAATAATGGTTAGATGTGCCTTGATCTTGTAACACGTTTTCATATGCATGTTCAGGTTCAATGTATCTGGTAACACGTTTCACTCAGTGTATGTCAACTCGATGTGTCATCTTTGCTACTCAGTAGTCATAAAAAGATACTTGGTAGAAAGCTCGGTGTATAATGCATTCCGTGACTGCTTTCCAACTAACTAGACTATGCATACCGACTTCTCTATGTGTACTGACTACATGATTCAGTAGTGCTAACCGACTAGAATATATAGTATGACTTTGAATACAAAAACTAATGGCAATTTGATAAGTAGTAACACAACCCTTCAGAGGAACTCTCGAATAGGGTCCCAGTGTGGGTCTGCCTACCGCGACTTCTGGTGGAATGTTGTCGGGAGGATGTTCTTCAGATGCTCGCTTCAGTGCTTGGGAGGCCAGTTGGAGCATCCTCGCAAACCCTAGGAAGAAGGGTAATGACCTTCGCTGACATTTGTGTTGAGATTAATCTTAGTAAGCCTTTTCCATATGCTATTGATATGTGTGTGGGTTCTTATTCCTAGGTGCAACAACTGGGTTATGATACTTTACCTTTCTGATGTCAACTATGTCATGAGTACGGTCACTTGCAGCTCAAGTGCCCTAGGTATAAACCAATGGTGCAACAATCTCAACAGCTGAACCATAACACAAATGGGGTTGATAAAGGAAAAACCGCTATGACTAGGGAAGTTGTGGGTACTGATGGTTTTGTCCCAGTTAAGACAAAGAACAAGAATCGGGGACAAAAGTGGACCCTACAGGTGAGACAGGAGGAGGATACTTTCAATAGGTTTGAAGCTCTGGACGACCTCACCCAATAGGAGGTAAACCCTGGGCTGACTCCATTGGATTAGGATGCTCCAGGGTTGGCAAATGATAGTGTTTTTAGGGACTCGACCCAAGCTTTGCAAATTGTGGGGAGCCAGCAAATTGAGATGGATCAGCTAGGTGTAGACCAATTGGGATCCATACCTAGTGCGGTAGTGGAGTTGGTTGGGGGGGAGGTTTCTCCTTATGCTCAAAAAATGGAACCTATTGGGGCCAAAAGTAACAAGATGGGTGTACACTTGGGTCTCCACCAAAAGGACATTAAGAAAGGATCATCGGAGAAGAGTTCTAAGGCTAGAAGGAAAAAGGACTTAGAGAAGATCAAATTGATGGGGGAGAATTTGGTTGAGTCAGGGTCAGTAAAGACTCTAGATTCACACTTTTCCAATCCCTCTAAATGATTGTTTTATCATGGAATGTAAGGGGCTTGAACAGTGGCCCTAGACAAAAAGTTGTTTGGGAGTTGATAAGGAGTCAAGCTCCTGATATCCTTTTTTGCAGGAGACAAAACTTTCTGTGGAAAGTATGATGGATCTGGTGCCAAAGATTTGGGGGAGAAGTTAGTGTTAGTGTATTGGTGTTGTGGGCTCCTTGGGAGGGGTGGCCTGTCTCTGGAACCCTCTAAGGATTCGTCCTGATTGGTGGGTGGCTTCCAGATATTCTTTATCCAGGGTTGTCTCTAGTCTTGAGATTGAGGAATATATCTTGGTTACTAACATCTATGCCCCCACTGATCTTCAGGGCAAGCAGAATTTATGGGCCCATATCTCAGGTATGCGGAGGTTGGCCCCTTTGCATCCTTGGATTATGGCAGGCAATTTCAATGCCATCCTTGAGTTGAGTGAGAAGAAGGGGGGTGTTATGTGGCTAGAACCTTCGTCTCTCCTTCTTTGAGATAATATAGCTTTGTTGCATCTTGTTGACATTAAGCCTGGTAATGGCCTGTTCACCTGGAACAATAGAAGGTTAGGGGAGTATTGGATTGCAGAAAGGTTAGATCATTTTCTGGTTTCTAGTTTTTGGATTGGTGGGGAGTGGTCTACTAGCTCGGAGATTCTTGATTGGAGAGGATCCGATCACTGGCCCATTAAGTTGGTTTCTTCTTCTGCTCGGGCTGCTCACTCTCCTTCTTTCAAATTCCAACTTATGTGGCTTTGGGATCCTGCTTTGCAGACTCTTGTTGTAGATTGATGGAGACAAGGGAGGTCGGCCTTCGGCATTGCTATGTATACTTTTGCCAAGCAACTGCAATTTGTTAAGTTTCAGCTTAAAAAGTGGAACCGCCAGGGTTTCAAAAATATTTTCCATGCTAAGAAAGTTGCTCAGATTGAGTTAAATGCAATCACCAGTGACATCAGAGAGTGTGGTCTGTCGGAAGCTCTGCTTAGGGAGGAAGACAGGGCTGTCAAGGCTCTAGAGGAATGGGAGCTTAGGGAAGAAAATTTTTGGAAACAAAGAGCTCATATTGATTGGTTGCAAGAGGGTGATAAGAAAACGGCATTCTTCTTCAACTCGGTGAAAGCTAGAACACATGGAAATGCCATTCTCATTCTGGTTAATGATAGAGGTGACTAGCTCTCATCTCTGCAGGAGATTTCTAGGGAGTCATTACTTTATTTCCAGGCCCTCTTCAGGGAGGAGGCTCAGGGGGAACTGGTGGAGGAGAATAAAGTTCTTGATTGCATCCCCTCTCTAGTTACTAGGGAGATGAATGAGCAGCTTATGGGCCCCATTTCATTGGAGGAACTTGAGAGGATTGTTTTTCACATGAGAAAGGGAAAGGACCCTGGTCCGGATGGGTTCTCGATAGAATTCTTTCAAGAGTTCTGGGATATTATCAAATTGGACTTATGGGAAGTTATTCAGGAGTCTTAGAGGAATAAGCAGATGCTTTGGGCATTGAATGCAACCTTCATCGCTCTCATCCCCAAGTGCGATGGGGCTGACAGGTTAGGTCAAATCCAACCCATCTCCCTCTGCAATGTGATTTACAAGATTATCTCTAAGCTGATAGCGGATAGGCTGGAAAAGTGTCTGGGGGATGTTATCTCCAAAGAGAAAAGTGAGTTTGTGGAAGGATGCCAAATTTTGGATGGGGTGGTTATTGCTATGGAGACTATTCACTCTATGGAAAACTCCAAGAAAAAAACTATGTTCATTAAGTTGGATATGGCTAAGGCTTACGATAGAGTTCGTTGGTCCTTCCTTCAGAAGATTCTCAGGGATTTTGGCTTTGCTGACAAATGGATCCAATGGGTAATAAGCTATGTGATGTCTACATCTTTCTCGGTGCTAATCAATGGCGACCATACTGAGTTGTTTGGTACGTCTAGGGGTCTTCGCCAAGGGGACCCCCTATCACCATACCTATTCATTCTTCTGGTTGAGGGCTCGGGGAGGTTGATTAAACATAATGTGGGTCAGGGAATTATTCAGGGATGGAGCTGGGGTAATGACTTGCAACCACAATCTCACTTGTAGTTTGTGGATGACATGACCCTGATGGGTCTTGCTCGGATCAGAGAGGCCACTAATCTGAGAAAGGTTTTGGATGTTTATCTTGCAGCTTTGGGCCAAATGATTAATGAGGATAAATCTTCTATCCTCTTTTTCAATCCTCCGGGTCCTATCTAAAGGAAGATTGCTCTTATCCTGAGATTCCAAGTTGGCTATTTTCCCTTGACTTATTTGGGTATTCCTATTTGTCCTGGTAACCCTCCTAAGGACTCCTGGCAGGGCATCTTGTATAAATTTTGCATGAAGGTTGATCACTGGACTAATAGATGGTTATCCTTTGCTGGGAGGGTTCAGCTGATCCAGTCGGTGGTTCAGGCTCTTCCGACTTTTTGATGTATGCTTCAAGTGGCACCTAAGTGGTTCTTGAAGGGATTGGACTCTTTGGCTAGGCAATACTTATGGGCAGGTAGCCTCTCCTCCTCTAAATGGAGTCTTGTAAATTGGGAGTTGGTGTGTAGCCCGAAGCAGTCAGGTGGGCTTGGGTTAAGACAGTCTATCTTATTTGGGGAGGCTCTGGCAGCTAAATTATACTGGAGGTGCTGTGTGGAGCAGGATCATGGCTGGGCTAGGATTTTGGCCTACAAATATATGCACAGGATCTCGATGGAGGAAATTCCAAGATATTCGCTGAAGGGTAAAGGCTCAACAATTTGGAGTACTCTTAAGAAAGGGGCCTCCCTTATTAAGGAAGGTCTCTTTTGGATTTGCAGGAGGGGGGAAGAGGTCCTATTCTGGAACAACTCTTGGGATGGTTAGCCCCCATCCTGGATCAGTTTCCCAACCTTGGGACTCTTTGCTAGAGGTTTTTGGAGGCGGGGTGGTCTAGGGTGAGTGACTTCAAGGTTGTGTATAGGTGTGGGTAGCTGGAGATGGAGCGGTTGAAGACCTCTAATGAGTTGTCAGTTGCTGGGATGGAGGAAGAGTGTATAGAGTTGTATGACATTTTGGTGAATAGACATTGTAGCTCTCTCAAGGGTAGGGACGATCTTGCTTGGATCCCCAATCCTAAGGGCGTCTTTACTATTGCCAGTGGATACCGAGTACTATTAAACCGGAGACTTGTGGGAAGAGAGGTGCCTTGGTGGAAATAGGTGTGGAAAGGTCTTTCTTGGCCAAAGTGTAATTGCTTCGCCTAAACTTTGGCCTTGAACAGATGCCTAACCAGGGACAATATCCGCAAGAGAGGATTTTTGGGGCCTTCCATTTGTGCCTTATGAGGTAATGGGGAGGAGGAATCCTCACACCTATTTTTTAGATGCCCCTTCTCTATGCTTATCTGGCACTATTGGTGGGGGGTGTGGAAGCATCCTTGTGTTCACGTGGATTCACTGGTGGAGTTTTGGAGCAACTTGGGTAGACCTCCTATCTTCTCCTCCTTCCTCTAGACTGTCTGGTTCATTGCGCCTATCTTTATTTTGTGGCAAATTTGGCTTGAAAGGAACAGGAGGATCTTCCGGGAGGTCAGACTGATGGTTCAACAAGTGTGGAATAGAATCATGGTTATGATCAGGGAGACGGTGGAAGCAAAATGTGAGGTGCATTTTTCTCTGAATAAAGATGAGGTGAATATTGTGAGAAGGTTGGGACTGCAAGGTTTGTCCTCTGCCTCGGCTTGTGCCAGGAGAGGTAGACGTTCTTTGAAGAAGGTTCAAAGGATCAGAAGATGGATTCCTCCTCAGGATGAGATTATCAAAATTAATACTGATGGTTCCTCTAGGGGTAACCCAGGCCCTACTGGGATTGGTGGTGTGGGTAGGAATAGTATGGGGGAGGTGGTCCTCTTATTTTCAGTTCATAAAGGGTGGCATTCTAATAATTTTATGGAGGGCTTTGCTATTCTCTATGCCTTGGAGTGTGCCTAGGAGTTGGGTTGTAGAAAGGTTATCTGTGAATCAGACTCTCAAGTTGTGGTGAACTTGTTGACAGAGCAGAAGGTGAGTGGCGTGCATTGGCAGTTGGTAGAGATTGTTCATCAGATTATTTATATTAGCTCGGCTATGGAGCAGGTATCTTTCATCCATATTCCTCGTGAGTGGAATAGGGTTGCCGATTGTTTGGCCTAGTGGGCTTCGAAACATGGTAGTGACTGGAAAGTTGAAGGGTGGGATCATCTTTCCCCAGATTATTGTCAAGACCTGCAGAAGATTCTGGCTGAAGACTAGGATGGGTATGAGATCGTTGATCTTGGTTTGGGCTTGTGGTTCTTTTCTAGGGCCTTAGGGCCTTGGGTCTCTATGTAATTCTTGTGTCTGATTTTCAATAAAAAATTTACCCCCTTTTTTTAAAAAAAAGTTAGAATTATTGTTTTTAGGAAAAAATCAAGAATATCCCAAGAAGGGACATTACAAAGTTATTTTATGAAGCCATGTTATTTTATAAACCATCTCTAATTTATTTAATCACATATTTTGGTTTGATTGACATCCTTATTATCATATCAATTTTGATACTCGTGCATCTCCTTAAAGCTATACATATTTCATAAACATAAAGTCATTCACATTATTGCATATTAATGTATTTACAATGTTTAATTACAAAACTAGAAATCAATCTCTATTCAAAGGATGTGCATTCCATAAAAATTATTGGTCCCCCTTTCCTAATAGTTTAACTATAGTGATCACCTTGGAATGCATGGCATGTAAATATAAATAAAATATAAATATAAACATTGTTTGACTTCAAAATTCAAACCACTAAAACATCTCCATCAAGGCATTTTGATTGATAATGATAAAAGAGGTATTCAATAATGTTTATGAATCCTAAATGTGTGTAGAATCTATTCTATATGACTAATCAAAATCACATGCTACACTTACTTCTTTCAAGATGGGCTTTAAGCCATTAACTCTAAATTTATTGTGAGGCTTAATGAGATACAATTCACCCACTTATCACTATCATGGGTATTCAATCAATCTATCTTACTTGCAACAAGGAGAGAAGAGGAATAAATTGGGAGATGAAGCTCATAAAATCACACCAAGTAAAACATCTATTTTTTTATTTGCAAATTATGTGTGTCGTATTTGGAAAATCTCATTTCCATAGAAATAGTGCAAAGGATCTCTATGTGTGGACCATTATGAGATTATTCAAGGTTTTCCCACTCTTGTCTCGTGGAATGCAATGATCACAATATTTAAGGAGATTTTTGTCAAATAGTATAGTTGGAAATTCTCTACCAGACATGCATGCAAAATGTGAAATCATAGACAATGCACCTAAATTATTTGACAATATTCCCCAAAGAGATGTCATGTCAGGGTTAATGAAATGAAACGATTGTATGATGTGCACAAATTTGTATATTTTGCAAGGAATCCCTCAAAATCTTTGAATTAATGAAGCATTCTTGAGCACATCCTAACATTGTAAGCTTTGTTTTTGTTCTCATTAGTGGATGAGGGTTGTACATTCTTCAATCACATATCCTTATTGCATTACATATATAGTTGATCAATAGGTGTCCATGGTTGACCTTCATACTCATGTTGTTTATTAAGCTTCCAATTAGACCTATGGTGGTTGTGTGGGCGTGTTCTCTTGGTGCTTGTAGATCATATATGAATATAGGTTAGGTATTTCCAACACTACATTTTTAATTGTATCCTAAAAATGTTGTAGGCTTGCAACTTATCTTTCACTCTAAAACATATATTCAAAAGTGGTTAAGTGTGTGAGGTTCAAATAGTAAGGAGATTGATGAAAGAGAAAAACTAAAAGATACCTAGATGTAGTTGGATTGAAGGCCATACAATAGTACATTCTTTTAGTGTAGGAGATAAATAACATCAGAGATGTAATAATGGATGAAAGAGTTGGTCATTTATAGACATGTCATAATGCAAAAAATTTTATTGGTAGATCTCTTTTAATCAAAGCATACCCAAGAGTAATTATTGACAAAGATTTGAGTGCAAGTGTATGTAGAGACACAAAGCTAGGGCAATGGTAGTGGCAAGGGATAGCCTTAAGAATGTTCATTGCTATTGGAATGTGTTGTACCAAAACTTTTGCAACACTTCAAGCAAAATCAATGTCGTGTTTACCCTAATTAGGCTTGCAAGAATTTTCTTCCTTCATAAATGTGTTTCAAAATTGCAATTGTCAATGAGCTCATAGGAAGAAAGTCTACAAATCCATCAAACACTTTAGGAAAAAATTATAAACTACTGTAAAAAAAAGCGCCAAACATTAGACAAAACCAATAGGTTCCCCACCCAAAAATAACATATCATCTAATTAATGTTGCCTTTTATTTTAGAATAATAGTTGCCTACAAAAGTAATCATACATCAAATTGATATATTGCCTATGATAATCTTAAAAAAATACCTTTGCCTTGTATAAGAACAAGATATTTACCACTTATAATTTACATATGTTTTTTTGAGTTAATTGGTAAATTTATTAACATGTATCTTGGTAATTTAAATATAGTTGCATGCTTTTAAAATTTTCCTTGCAATCCTCTACAATATATTTTTTGGCTTTAGATGGCATAATTGAGGTAGATACCTTAGTCTAGGATTTTTGGGTATACCAAATTTAATTGTTTCTCAATATTCTCCCAATTTTTGATATTTTATATGTTATCTTATTCCTTTTATGTAATATATTATATATGTTATCTTTTCCTTTTTATGTAATAAATTGTGGGTGAGAATATGGATTGTCATTAAGGTGGCGTAGGGTATCTTTGATCACATTCATAATATTTACAACTTCCAAATAGAAAGATAGAAATCTTCCTTAATATGTTAGTTGAATTAACAATCCATCAACCCCACGATTTTTTATTTGGAGACTTTGAGAAAATAGTATGTTCCAAATCTTCAATAGAAAGGTCTCAATCAATAAAATAACTATATTCTTGATCCACCTTATAGGGTATTATTTATTTTATGATGTCTTCTAGTATCAATTGAGCATCTTGGTAATGTGAGTCTTCTCTAAAAGAATTCTCATTTCTTCTTGTAGCGTCCTAAAATTGCGACACTTGCAATTTCGACCGCATTTGGGTCTTCACGATGGCGACGCAACACGGAACCTGAATGGAGACCCCGAAACTTGTCCACGACACCAAAAACTGCATTTTCTTGCACCCTGGCTTGATCCCTCCTTGCACCCTGCTGTCCCGGGAGGTGGGACCAGAGCACCCAGCGCCCTGGTCCTTCAGGACCAGGGCGCCCAACGCCCTGGTCCCTGGCCCTATTTTGGGCCCTGTCTCTTATGAGGCTTCGGGTCTTTTTGTTTGCAAATTGGAAAAATAACATTTCCTGGTCGGCCTAAGGTCAGAAAAATCAGTCTATTAACCCTAATTGGCAAGTATATAAACTACATTTTCCTCTCTCATTTGGATGGATGAAAAAAAAGGTGGAAACGATACTCAAACATTCAAGCATTCAAGCATTCCTTCAAGCAATTGATCATTATAAGTCTCCATTCAAGGCTAAGTGTTGCATTCAAGACAAGGATTCAACCATTGAAGAGGAGATCACATACTACAACATACAACATACAACAAACAACAACACCTATACCTTCGCACATAAGGATACAAACATCCTTACAACAAGGTACTAGTACTTGTTTTACATTACAATCATTTACATTTACAGCATTTCTCATTTCTTGGTTAATTCCAAAACCAGGGTTTGACCTAAGGGCAAACCCCTAATCCCTAACCCCCCAATCGTCTTCGCTTTTCTGTGTGTAGGTTGTAGGTACGCGGCTGAAATTGAAGATCTGGAATCCTTGTTCAGAGACGAACAGATCCCCCTTTGTTTTGCGGATTTTTCGGAGGACCGTGTGCACGTCGAACGCCATCGTCCCGTCAACTTTTGCTCAAATTTGCAGGACAGCGCCGTATCGACATTTTACTGCTAATTCCAGGTCCGCAGCTTCATCCTATATCCCTATCTCAGTTTATAAGCGAATCTTTCTTACTTTCTATGCATTCCTAGCTTAATCATTCTATCTACATTCTTTACAAAAGAGGGTAGCCTTGCTGTCTTAACCCTTGAAACTCATTTAGAATCCAATCTTGCATTGTGTGGGATTGGATCTTGTGGGTTTCAACCCCTCTTTTGAATGTAAAGTCTCCCCTAAGTGAAAACCGTCAACCCTAGTAACCTCCCTTCTCTCTCCTTGGAGTTGGAAGAGGGGAGAGCAACTAGGGTTCGATCATTTTCCGCTTTACATTTTGGTGAACCTGACGTGAACATCCTTTCTGATTATTCATGGTTAGATCTGAAAATTGGATTCCTTGATTACATTTCCGTGTTTGATCTTTTGCAAAATTTTAGAGGTTGATTGCATAAAAACCCTAAATTTTCTTTTTAGTAATTGAGCCTTGCGAAATGTTTAATTGTTAATGCTTGTTTCAGATCTGCCCTTCTATTACAAATTGTCAATTCATATTTGTGCTTTAATTTTGAAAATTAAGTGATTAAGTGTCAAAACCCTAATTTTTGAAACCCTCTTGATTCAACCTTTGTCCGACAATTTCACTGATCAAAACATCTCCAAATCGGCTATAACTTTGGATTCCGCAATAAAATCATAAAATCTTTCATCCCTGAAAATTTGGAAAAAAGTTGCGAGGACCGTGTGCACTCCGAGCGCCATCGTCCCCAACATTTTTTCCGAAATTTCGGGAGCTAGATCTTACTGTATTTTTCTGCTAAAATCCATAATTTTGGCTGATTTTATCAATTCTAACACTTTCAAAATTACAGTCAAAGTTGGTCTTGTGATTGCTTGGTTTAGGGCTTCTAATTATTCAAAAATTGGTGAAATTGAAATTTTGTGTCAAAATTGTGATCTTACTGTCCTAAATCTGAAAAGTGTGTTTGCATTCATTCAAAATTTCAGTGCTTCATTCAAATTCTTGCAATTTGTGACTTTTGAAATCAAGTGCTTAATTACAACAACTTTGATTTCCGCTTTCAAAATTGAATTTTGCATGAAATTGAGTCAACTTTTAAATTTCAAAACTTGCATCGCTTTAGCTATTCCCTCTAAAATCATAAAATTCAAAATTTCAGTTTCCCTCTCTCTTTCAAAATTCAAATTTTTGCATTTTTCGACAGTCTTGGTAGGGTTCAATTTTGAGATTGCAACTTTAATTTGGCCTATCTACAGATCGTAAAATCACTCAATTTTTTCAGATTAGCTTTAAAATCATCATAACTTTCATCCCTGCAAATTTCGAAAAAAGTTGCGAGGACCGTGTGCACTCCGAGTGCCACGGTCCCTGACATTTTTTTCGAAATTTCGGGAGATTCTCGTGATTGCATTTAACAGCTTAAATCTAGAAGATTGGCTGATTTTACTGAAATTTGCTACCTCTAAAATTCAAAATCTTCTCTCCCTTTCTAGTGCATGAGTTTTACAACAATAAGCCCTACTTACACTATTCCCGTTAGATGAAGCCTTAGAATTAAGTCTTTCCAAGGTTTAATTACTGAGGAGATGGAACCTAATTTGAATAGCCTTTTTAACGAGGACATGGGTAATTCCTCTAATCCTCCTAATGATGAAGAAGCTCTCCATGAGGTTTCTATAGAACAACTTGCGAAATTGGATAACCAATTTGATGATTTTCGACAATGGATGTCTCAAGAATACCCCGATAGTCAAGCTCTTCCTTTAATTGAGGGTCTAAAACATATGCTTCAAAGTGATAAGAATGGAATTGATATTTTGCGTGGTATTGCACACATTGTGGATTCGAATGTGATGCCTATGAAGAGTTGTGCTGAAACTTTAGGTTATACACAACCTCCCACTCAAGTCAATCATTTTGTTCCTTTGACAACTTCTATTGCTAGCATACCTACCTTTACATCAAACATAATGACTACTTCTATACAAGACATTCCTCCTATGATCACCAGTCATGGGGGCAACCCTTCCTCTTCAATTAACCCTCTTCCTACATTTAATCCAACTTCTTCATTCATTCCTTCAATGAGTGTTCCTATTACATCTCCACAAATGAACATGACGCAAGGGGGCAATTCATTCAACCATTCCATTCCTCCTTGTAGTGTTCCTCCTTTACAATCCTCTCCTATGATTAACTATCATAGTGTCCCGCCACCTTACTCTTTACCCTCTTTCAGTAACATAACACCTCCATCTCAATCTAACACATCTAATATGAATTCTTCGACTGAAGCGACCATTAACAATCTTGCACAAACTGTCTCTTCTTTACAGCAACAAATTGCTTCTATGAATCAATCTAAGTTTAGTGTGCCCACATTTGATGTTGCGAGCCCACTTTCTCTTGACATTGTTCGAGCTATCCCTCCTAAACATGTTGAAATCCCGCATTTGGAACTTTATAATGGTAAAGGAGATCCTCTAACACATGTTAAGACTTTTCAAACAATATGTACCGATTTTGCTTATGACCAAAGGTTGCTTGCAAAACTGTTTACTAGAACATTAAGAGATAAAGCCCTACAATGGTATTGCTCGTTGCCTTCTTATTCTATTACTTCTTTCGAACAACTTGCAAATGCTTTCATTCAACAATTTCAAAACAATATAAGTCCTAAAGTTACTTTGATTGATTTAATGCATTGTAAACAAGGTGTTAAAGAAAAAGTGACTGATTTCATTGGTAGATATAAGCATTTGTATGCTCAAATTTCTTTTCCAGTGCCTGACAATGATATTCAAAGAATCTTTATTTCTAATTTACAAAAAGATATTCGAGACAAACTTTTGTTTTCTGAGTTTACTTCTTTCCAACAGTTGTGTGCAACTCTTCACAATTATCAACTGATTGTGAGTCAAATGGAACAATCACATCCTATGGCTCCGAGTGATAAGGGTGATAGTAGTCAACAACCATTTGGGAAGTTTAAACCGAACAGAGAGTCCATTAAATTCAATGAAAACATCATCAACAACAATGTGAATGCAGCATCAGGTGTGCCTCCTATTTCTAAGTTTTTTAAGAAAGAAAGAAAGTATACTCCTTTGAATGAATCATTGCATAGTATTATGAATAAGTTATTGGAACAAAATGTGCTTACTCTCCCTCCTGTAAGGCAAATTGATCCTACAAAGATTAATTCACCCTATTTTGATAACAAATCTTTTTGTCAATTTCATCGTCAACCTGAGCATGATATTGAAAAATGTTTTTCTTTAAAGGGTAAAATTAAAGATTTGATTGATAATAATACTATCTCTGTTTCTGGAGTGAATGATAAAGGCAACACATCTGTAGCTCCCCCTAACCAAAATCTTCAGATTTTTACTGATCCATTACCTTCTCATACCTCTAATGCGATTGAGACTAATGATTCCTCTTTCTCATCTGATGGTCTTGTGTCTATGACTCCGAATGTGATTAACTTTGTAGAGCAGCAAGAAAACCCTAAAGAACCTTCCATCACATTTGATTCTAGTGAAACTATCAGGGCACCTGATGGTCCTTTATACATAGTTGCAAAAGTCAAGAATACACCTTGCCGTGGAGTGCTTATCGATCCTTCGTGCATGGTTAATGTTATTACTGAGGAATTTCTTTTTACTTTGCAATTGAATCAAGTGATCTATGACAAAACAGATGTGGTTGTGAAATTATTTGATGCATTTTCTTCTCCTGCAATTGGTTCTATTACATTACCTATTGAGGTCCATAACAAATCCCTTGATGTGAACTTTGCTATTATTCCTTCATCCGAACAATTTCATGTGAAGCTTGGCTATCCTTGGCTATCTTCCATGAAAGCTATTGCTTCTCCTATTCATAAGTGTTTGAAATTTCCCCATAATGTGTGAAGTTGTTACTGTCAATCATAGTCTCTTTAAACCAGCTGAAAGAACTTCTAGTGTTCCTATTGATTATTTTTGGCCTAAACAATTCCAATCTCTTCCTCCGCGAAGTGATCATCTTTTCAAATCTTATCAAAAGTGGAAAACAGATATGATCCTATCTCTAAGTGAACCTAGAACACCTAAACTTGATATTCCTATCATTCTTGAGAAGGAAGTTCTTCCTTTGAAAGATAAAACTAATGTCTTTCCTCAAGAAGATTCCCAACCCATTCCTATGGATGTGACTATGTCTATGCCTAATAAACTTCCTAAAAGTAGACCTATACCTCCTCGTCATGATGGACTTGGTCTCCTTCCTAAACCAAAAATTCCTCCTTTATATGGAGCAGTTCCTCCTCCTTCCTTTTATAGAGAGAAGAGACCTTCTTCTTTTCCTATTATCCAGCCTAAGAGACCACAACCCAAACACCCAAGTGATAAGGATGAGAACATTCCTCCTCCTCAATCTTCTCAACTCCCTACTAAGACTAGACGAAATCGTTCTGCACGTGAACGTCGACGAAAGCGTCATCTTAGAGCTCAAGCAGCTGCTTCTCAAACTTTGCAATCCCCAAAAACACCTTCAACAAACATTATTCCATTTTCTCCAAAATCTCCTAAACATAAGATACATGATGATCTTGCTCCTGTGCGAGTTAAAGATCCTATTTTTATAAATCTTGATGATGATATAGATGAAAATGTTATTCATGATGAAAATGTTACTCCTCTTGCTTCTGATAGTGAATATGAACTTGTTGATATTGATAACCATCTCTCTAATGAATTTTCTAAAGCACTTATCCTAGCTCCTAGACAAGAACAACGTGGCTTGGAACATGAACATAGTCCTTGTTTGGATCTTATGATAGCTCCATCTGCTGTGTTGGATGTTCCTCCTCTAACATGTTCCCTGCCTTCCCGAAACATTGATTAGCAAGATCGGGGGGTAGATGACGTGCTAGACTAGTTTCATTAGCATAGCAGACTCTCTCCTCCTCTCTTGTGTTACTTCTTCTATGTGTTATTTTCATTCTTCTATTTGTTGTCCTTAATGTTGTCTACTTGAGGACGATGCAAAGCACTGAGATCTCTTTTGGTCTCTCTCATGTTGACTCAAAAGACACATGTGTTCCCTTCTTCTAGGTGACCTCCCTTGATTGGGGAATGAAGAACAATTATGCATACATACATATGATATATATACATGACTTATCATACAGCATACTGACCCCGAGGAAAGCGAAGTCACCTCGTGCTTTGTGTTTTGTGTCTATTATCCTTGGGTTTATCTCACACTTGGGGGCTAAATCTTTGTGATAACATGCTCCTTTCCTTTCTCATTTCTTATGTGTATCACTACGTTAAAGCAATCACCCCCGTTGAGGCACGTGCGATCGCTTTAACGTAGGGGGGCATACACCCTGTCTATCCCTTCAGGATACTTGAAAATTTCTTGGCGAACTTAGCTTTGCCTTGAAAATTTTTTGGTATTTTTCTTGCATGACTCATATGAGGGAACCTTACTACTGACAGTCATGGTTCTCCCTCGTGATCTTCCCTTTTACTTTGTCAATCGAAGTCGTAAGATCCTTAGTCCACTGGGGGCTTGGTGTGTCTTGCCTCCTTGACGTGGTGAAAGTCTTTCAATGTTGTTTCCTTGTACTTTACCGGAAGTATGAGCGTACGCTTATACTCCCGCTAAAGTGGGGGCTAAATGTAGCGTCCTAAAATTGCGACACTTGCAATTTCGACCGCATTTGGATCTTCACGATGGCAACGCAACACGGAACCTAAATGGAGACCCCGAAACTTGTCCACGACACCAAAAACTGCATTTTCTTGCACCCTGGCCTGATCCCTCCTTGCACCCCGTTGTCCCGAGAGGTGGGACCAGGGCGCCCAGCGCCCTGGTCCCTGGCCCTATTTTGGGCCCGATCTCCTATGAGGCTTCGGGTCTTTTTGTTTGCAAATTGGAAAAATAACATTTCCTGGTCGGCCTAAGGTCGGAAAAATCAGTCTATTAACCCTAATTGGCAAGTATATAAACTACATTTTCCTCTCTCATTTGGATGGATGAAAAAAAAGGTGGAAACGATACTCAAACATTCAAGCATTCAAGCATTCAAGCATTCCTTCAAGCAATTGATCATTCTAAGTCTCCATTCAAGGCTAAGTGTTGCATTCAAGACAAGGATTCAACCATTGAAGAGGAGATCACATACTACAACATACAACATACAACAAACAACAACATCTATACCTTCGCACATAAGGATACAAACATCCCTACAACAAGGTACTAGTACTTGTTTTACATTACAATCATTTACATTTACAGCATTTCTCATTTCTTGGTTAATTCCAAAACCGGGGTTTGACCTAAGGGCAAACCCCTAATCCCTAACCTCCCAATCGTCTTTGCTTTTCTGTGTGTAGGTTGCAGGTACGCGACTGAAATTGAAGATCTGGAATCCTTGTGCAGAGACGAACAGATCCCCTTTCGTTTCCCGGATTTTTCGGAGGACCGTGTGCACGCCAGGCGCCATCATCCTATCAACTTTTGCTCAAATTTGCAGGACAGCGTCGTATCGACATTTTACTGCTAATTCCAGGTCCGCAGCTTCATCCTATATCCCTATCTCAATTTATAAGCGAATCTTTCTTACTTTCTATGCATTCCTAGCTTAATCATTCTATCTACATTCTTTACAAAAGAGGGTAGCCTTGCTGTCTTAACCCTTGAAACTCATTTAGATCCAATCTTGCATTGTGTGGGATTGGATCTTGTGGGTTTCAACCCCTCTTTTGAATGTAAAGTCTCCCCTAAGTGAAAACCGTCAACCCTAGTAACCTCCCTTCTCTCTCCTTGGAGTTGGAAGAGGGGAGAGCAACTAGGGTTCGATCATTTTCCGCTTTACACTTCTATGTTTGTATGAATATATCCATCCTCATCATATATTGGTCCAATAAATTCCTTCTTATGTTTATAGTTTAAGTAGTTAAAGAAACACTTGGAACCTTTGTTACATTTTTTAAAGGTGAATGTAATCTAGCTTGGACCTTAGTTTGTTGTCCCCTATAAGTATCAAGTTTGCACATGTGAGTTTCAATAGAGGCCATGGAAGATTGAATGTGAATGTTGTTTGGATCAAAATTAGGAAATTTTATATGCAATTGTTGTTTCCCCTGTTAAAAAAAATTCTTTTTTCGCTACCATGTTAGTCTCTTACCAAAAGAGTGTAAAAAGTCAACCCAATGGGAAATAGCAATCTGTCACTATTCCTAATAATATTCTCCTTCTTCTGGATTGGAAATAGAACCAAATGCCAACCAATGCATGAACACAAGAAGGAATTTTTAGATTTGAAGTATTAAGCTTAAAGGGTAGTTGGGAGATTGTTTCCATAGGATTATCTCATGCAATGATACACAAGATAGGAAAGTGGCCCCCAAAAGTAGTAGCGTAATCAAACTTCACATAATTTCCCATGGAATCTTGAATTACTTGCAAGTTAGGAGAAATATAAAACCTATCTAATTTGCTAAGTTATCTATCAACTTCCAACCTACAATTAGTCCAAGTATACGAGTTATGTCTATGGATGAAAAAAATTTGTTCATGGGATTTATAACACCCACAAAATTACGACCAAACAAGCATTTGTCAAATTCTTCATTGCTAAGCTTCATATGGTAAGACTAGTTGCGATCAATTTGGTTTTATGTCATATTATAGTCTCCTCCAATAACCCAATCAAGATGAGGACGTTGCTTAGACATCCATTCCCATAGCTAACATATTTTCTTTTGTAATGTTAGGGGCATAAATAGAACAAAAACTGATAGGTTGGCCATTGATAAAGGTAAGGACCCACAAACAACTACAAGAAATATCCTCCCCTTTATTAATGTCAAAATTATTGATCCATGAATCCAAACCAATAACAACACCCATGCCTTCTATATGCAATTTATGGAAAAAGGTTGCATCTCTACATACATTGAATAAAGAAGTGACGAGCTAGGGACCATTAATCTTGAATTATCGCAAGAAAACAACATTTGGTTTCCATTTGACAATAGTTTCCTTGACCCCAAATTTGTGACATGAAAGAGAGACAGCCCTTTAACCTTCCAATAAAGAGTTTTGTAATTCATTCTTAGGTAGAATTCGGAAGATCTTCCTCTTCAAACAAAATATAAAAGACATTAGCAAGCATAATCAATTGACTTCAATGTCCCTTCTCCTTAAAATTAGAATTAGGAGATCTAGAAATTTTTCTCGAAATTGGGGATGTGGATACTTGTCTCATCAAAGGTGGGGGAGCTTTATATGTTTTAGAATAAGGAGGAGAAGTTGTATCCATGTTCCTTATATTAGGCCTATTAGAAGGTGGGTTAAAATTTTGTGAAGAGGGTTGTTTACTATGAATATCAATTTATCTAGTTGGTTCTTTCCTTTTCTTAATCACCCTCCAAAAATCTGTCATAATAGCATCTTTATAGGAGAGGGATTCAAAATATTATTATTTTTGGGGGGCAATATTGGCTTGTTGTTTCAATCGAGGGACTGCATTAGGCATAACAATAAATTGAGTAGACTACTGTAGTTGTTGCATACTAGGAGAGGTTGTTAAATGAGGCGGATTATATTTATTTTTCCTTGCACCTGAAAATCTCTTATTAAATGTTCATCTTAGCGACAAAAGAAGCAGTTGTTGGGCTTGTTTAGATAAACTGGTTGCTAGAAAAACTCAAATCCTAGTCCAATTAGTTTGATATTTTTAGGTTGTTGGTTATTTAGATCCGTTTCCACACAAGCCCTCGGTTGAAAAATTAGGTTAGAAAATCTATCTGAGTTATTTTGGCACCACAAAACTCTCCTAAGATGTGTAAAAATTTTCCTTTAAGAATGGTCTAAATTCTAGGTTAAAAAGGTAGCTCAATCCACATATGGTGTTGGGACTTAAAGGGCCCCTCAAGATGAAATTCCAAAGTCTAGGCCTGTAAGTAACAAATCTAGATCCGTAAATAATTCATTTCCTATATTAGAGGATTGCTTGAGCATGATCTGCTAACTTGAATTTACATGAGACATACCCTTTACCCAACCTTCTTAAAGACTCAATTTCCCATCTCCGAAGAAATGGCGGAGAGCATGGAATCATTCGGTTTAATGGTGATGTGTTTGGAAGAGAGGGCCTCACCTTGTGCTGGCGTGAGACTAGTTTCATCTTCATGGTGGAGAGCGGCTTCAAACCTTGCATCTTTAGGAAATGAACACCGTTTGCTCTCCACCGCCTGACTGAAAGTTTCCCGCTACTCTCGAGCATTCATTGATGAAGAAATGGGTTGTTTAGGGATCTTTGGGCCATCTTTATTTGGCTCCATTAATTGCAGGGGTATTAAATGACTTCAAGGGCCTCCCAGCAAGGCCAGGGAACCCTTGCACGCAGTAGCGTACTGCAACCAGCGGCACTACGGGTTTCATGCCCTAGTTGCAAAGCGCTCCTTCCTCCTTCCAAATTACCTCCTTTTATTATTATTTTTTAAATAAATATATATATTTATTAAAAATATTAATATACTAATCTTATAATAAAATAATATAAAGTAAAACATAATAACAAGAATATATTAAAAATAATTTATTAATCAAAAAGATTAAATGAATAAAGAACTACAACCAGCTGGAGCTCGGAGGCTCGGAGCCATCCACAACCTATGAACAGAATTGCATTCGCCTCTCAAAAAAGAATTATTTGGTTAATTTACGTCAATGTCTTGCAGGAGCGCGAGGTAGGATCCCACACTGCTGGGAGGAGGAACGTGCGGGCATTGAGGCCATGGGCGTTGTAACTGGCGCCTGTCGTCTCGTCCACCAACAGTTGACCGGCGTAGCCGGGATAAGCCCCGCTTCCGTACATGCCCGGACACGCTGACACTGCCTCCAATGGAGAGGCGGCGTCTCCCTGGAAGTATCCCGACCTAAACGGATTTGTCACTGCTCCGGCAACGGTAGCCGCAATGTTGATGATCATACCGTCAATTCCCACATCCCCATTTGGCGGCAGCAGAGGAGGGCTCTGAGGGCCGTAAATTGGCTGATGAAATGGCCACGCGCACTGCCCCGGGCACTGCGTTGCTGAGTTTCCCACCCACGCAAACGCGTATTCGTTGTCTGTTTTGTCGCTTCCATGGAATCCGCAAGAGCTTCTGCAGAAGTCCTCCACCATGACATCCTCAGATGTCAGCACCAAATAAAACTCCACCTCGCCCTTGCTTTTTTTCTTTGAAGGCGGCGGCAGAGCACTAGACTGGATAGCACTCTTCACCAGCACAGCAATATCAGTTCTTTTCAAGGACTTTCCCATAGAATAAACTTCGTCCAGCTTCTGCTTCCCCAAACTTGGATTTAGGGTTTGAGCAGGGTTTGACTGGGAAGGGGCAGAGCCTCTGTAGGCCTCTGTTGTTTTCCACCAGGTGGAGACAGAGGGAGAGCCCTCTTTACCATTTCCCGCTCCCAGTGACTGCACAAAATCGGCCACAATGGCACGCTGGGCGGAAGTGAAACTGCCATACCAAATGAGATGAAGATTGAGAATGGGTTTTGTGGTAAGCAGAGGGCCATTGTGGTATTGCAGGACAAGAGGCTCTTCTTGTACCAGAGCAGAGAGCTTTCTCCACTGAGCAAGAGGCCGAGCTGCGGCATCCACTGTGGACAATGCCGCCATACATACTAGCACTAAACTCATCAGAATCCTCTGAGACCCTAAAACAGCCATTTTTAGCGGGATTTATTTGCAGGGGAAAAGAAATTTGATAGATTCAATGTATAATGATCAAGTACGAAGTGGTAGTGTGGGAACAAGCAGGAGGAGGATGGGGTTTAAATAGGAAGAGAGAGCGAAGTGACAACTGGATGAAAACGATTGAGAAGGGAGGTAATACCAAATTTGCAATGGGGTTTCGTGGCAAATTCCATCGTTAACGTGGCAGGCTTACCCAAAAGATGGGGTGTGTTCTCTGTGGATGCTATGCATTGGGCGTGTATGGATAAAAATATCACAGCACAGTTTCTGCGTCTTTATGCGCATAGTAGTATTTATTTATTTCGTTGGGTAGTCAAAGCTATAGGATAACGTAACAAACTATTAAAAGCTGGCGGAAAATTTGCTGTCGTTGAGGAAGCGGCAATTTTGTCAGTTTGGTTTTTAATTAAGATAAAGTTCTGTCAATGTCCGTAAAATGTAATTTGAAAGCCAAATATAAAGCACGTCAAACGACGTTTCAAAGACAGGTTGAATTCTTTGTGGCGGCAAGAAAGCAGACACGTGAACTACAAAAGCATATGTAATGAGAGAGGCTCTTTCTCATCTTAGCAAATTCATCTCCGACACTTCATTTGTAAATCGAAGATATACAAGGGTTTTGGGCATAAATGGTTGTTTTTTCGTTTTTTTTTGGTGTTTAAAGGCAGTGAAGGGTTCTAATGGTTGTAATAGTTAATTTTGTATATTTTAAGTTTTTAAATGGTATATTAGATTTTGATGATTTTTTTTGTTTTTCTGCATGTAATTTAAGAATGTAGAGTTATTGCTTTGATTTTTGGATAGTTATAATACATGTGAAAGATTCGTTATTGTGTGTAAAGGTCAAAATGTGGTAGTTTCAAGGTGACGTCTCATACATATTCTATTGCCTTATTGATCGTCACTTTTATCACTTTGTTCTTTGCAATTTATAGTTAAAAGAAAAATAAAGTTTCATTGAACTTAGTCTAGGTTAAACTAATAACACACAACACATGTTCAACCACACCCCCTTCCCCTCCCTCCTCTATTCCAATGAGCTCCCTCCCGGGTCTAAAATTTGGAACAACTTTGTTAAGAACATGAAACTTCTCAAGCAGGGTCTAAAGTGGCAAATTGGAAGTGGTGAGAAAATTAGATTTTGGCAGGACAACTGGATTGGTGATAGACCCCTTGCCTCCTCCAGGTTCAGTTGTCTCGTGATCCCTCTGAAGGATTCGATTGGCTCCTTTGTGATCAACTACATCTCTCCCTCCCGCTGCTGGTTAAGGCTTGCTGATAGTCAAGGAAATACCCCCCAATGGATACATCTAGCTGAAGAGTCGCAATCCCTTCTTAAGGGGATCAGGATCCCCTGTTTCACCCACACTGATAAACTTGTTTCGATCGTGAATCTCTCAGGGTTAAATTGGCCTACAATCTCTTGGTTGCCTCCTTCAACAACTGTAGCAGTTGGAAAGAAGTTTGGAACTCTCAGCTCATCCCTAAAATTAACTTCTTCTAGTGGACGACCCTTCACGGGAAGGTCCTTACTATTGATAATCTGAAGAGGAGGGGATTTATGCTTGCCAACAAATGTGTTATGTGTAATTGTGCGGAGGAAAGCATAAATCACCTCTTTATCCATTGCCCCTTCGCTTCTAGGGTTTGGCACAAAGTTCTTCAGAAATTCAATTTGGCTTAGACATTCTTGGAAGACTTGCAACAGTTTATCAGCAACTGGAAGCGCCCTTCTGCTCACCCGCCAGTCACTCTGTTTTGGAGACCCATTCCTCCCCATGTCTGTTGGCATATCTGGAAGGAAAGAAATAATAGGATTTCCCGTGACACTAGCAGCTCGGTTGACAGGGTGACTGACTTAGCCAAGAATTACCTCAGGGAGAACGCCATCATCAGCAAGTGGAGAACCCCGAAAGCCATCCCTATGGCTCTGGATCGGAGGTGGATTAAAACTTGGATTTAAAAAAGATGGAGAGGCTCAATACAATATGGTCATCACTCCCCCTTGGCTCAAGCTCAATTTTGATGGTGTTGCTCGTAGTGGTTCAGCGGTAGGGGGAGGAATTATCAGGGACAGCCTGGGCAACCTGGTTTTGGCATATGCATGAAATTTTGACTCTGTTTCGAGAAACATGGCGGAAGCCCTTGCTCTTTTTGGGGGGCTTAAGCTGGCCCTTGGCACCAATATCAAAAGACTGATCATTGAAGGGGACTCTAAACAGATTATTGAGGCCACTAAAGGCACTTCAAGGATCTGCTGAAGAATCAAAAATGTCATCAAGGACATCTGGTCCATGATTGTTTGGCTGGAAGAATTTCAAATTCAACATATCTACAGAGAGGGGAATGGGGTGGTGGACTCACTGGCTGTGACAAGACTGGAGATAAAAGGAATGAGGTGCTGGAGGCACCTAGATTCTCTCACTGACAAGCAGAAGGACCTTATTGGGAACAAACAAATCCCCTCTATCCATCAATGAAGTGCCACATCCCTTTAATCAATAGGTTTCTTTGGGCCGACTGCTATGCTACGCTGCTGGAAAGAATTTCAAATTCAAATTGGGTGAGCTTTACCCTACTGGCTTCTAGTGGTCCCCACCTTCTCTACCAAATGTTGACTTGGCTAGCCACCTATTTCTGCATCGTCGATGAGTTGGAGTGCCAACTCTTGATAATTAATCACAGCAAGGACCCTAATTATTACAATAAATGGAACCTTAGAACTCGCCATAATGATGATCTTTGCAAGTTGGCGGAGATCTCAAGAGGAGTCCCTTCACATGCTTCCCGGAGCTGGCGGACACAGGCCTTGGGAAACAACACCAAAAATCATTATTACACCTTGCACATTATTTTGGCTAATTACTGTTTGTTTTCTCTTAACTTTAGCTCTGGTTTTCTTCTTTGCATTTTTCTTTTCAGGCTTGTGCTGTATCTCAACTTCACTCTAGAGGAAGCTAGCATGGGAGGGGATTTAGTCCGGGTTGAACCGAACATAATTGACGACTATTTTCGCAATGAACTGTGCATCTGGATGTATGCTAAGGAAGGAGGAATCATCCCATTCATGGAAGTCATGAAGGGATTCAATGAAAACCTCTCCATGCAATTTGTCAAGGATAGGAGGGTGGTCATGGAGGACATTTCGTTTGAAATCAATGAAGAAGTTATGGCCCAGGCTACGGGTCTCTCCACTAAAGGCAGGAAATGGAAGAAAATTAGCAGGGTTGCGGACGAAAACAACATGAACCACTTCTTCAAAAAGGGAGAGGAACCGACCAGAATGCGTGGGGATTTCAACAGGAAATGTTTACCCTACTTGTGGGATCAGATTTACAAAATCATAATGAAATACTTCACCCTTGAGGGAATGTATGGTGTGTTCTACTATTATCACATCCCGCTACTAAACCACTTTCGCAACCATGACACCATTTCTTTTCCTTTTTTCTATTGCATGCTCTTGATTCTAATATCAAAGATGTCTGCAATCATATAAGCCAAGAGGGTAATTTTACCATCCTCCACCAGGGGCTGATGTTTAGGCTTTACAACTTTCATAAGACCCTTTGCCCCCCTAAACCTATCTCGGTTCAACCCACCCCCTCCATTTTGGGTCCCCCTGAAGGCTCTAAAAAAGGCCCCAAAAAGTCTTCGAAAAAGTCGATGACTCCTTGTCAATCCCCTGACCAAGGCCCCCCCTACATCCTTAAAATTTGGGAAAAAAATAAAAGCAACCCTTCTGCTGTGAAACCCACCTCCAAGAAATCCAGAAAGGAGCCCAAAATCCTCCTTGTTGAGTCTGATGTTGAGGAGGATATCACCCCGTGCAGATCCCATAGAAACAAATCCAGGATGACGCAAATGGTTATGAGAAAGCATTATGTCGACAAAGAAGAGGAGGATTATGAGAAAGCGGAAAGTGAGAAGGGGGAGGAGGATCTGGAGGCCACAGAGGGCTCAGATTCCTCCAATTTAGGCACGAATGTCCTTGAATTGGAGACCATCAAGGAGGATATCAAAAACACCTCCCCTCATTCTAACACTTCCTTGCCCCACACCTCTAAGGGGGATGGTAGACACTCTGATGGCGGGAAGACTGTTGTTGATGAAGGGGAGAAGGAAGATGCGATGTAGTGTTCGGGTTGCAGTGCTATCTCTGAAGATCTAAATGGTGTTAAGAAAAATCTAGAGCACCTGGAGTCCTATGTCAACAAGATTGGGAAATTCGTTGTCAAAGTGATGCACTCGTCAACTACCTCTTTGTGCTTTCTCCACTAGGATAAGGCTGATCCGGAAGGGTTGGGAAGTGACACCACTAAGGAACTGTTTCAGTTCCTGGCTGATGACTGGACATGGCTTATGCTCTCTAAGCACACGGGTGCTGATAATTAGGTTGTATGGTTGGTTTCCTTCCTTTTTGCTTTAGTTTTTGTCGTTGGAACGCATGTTTCCATGGTAATATTGTTACTTTTAACTGTTGTTATAGTATCGACATTATGATGGTTTACTGTTGTTTATGTCACTTGTTGGACGAGATTGGTTTCAATCTCGGGTTATCCAATAGCGACAGGCAGTTTTTGTTTTTGTAAACTAGAGTAGGGATTGGCTGACTGCCGCATGTGCTGGTAATGGGTTTTTCTGTTTCTTTCGGGTCAACCCCCAGTTTTGGCTGCTTTATAATAAAAAACACACAACACATAAGTACAATTAACATAGACTAACTTTTTATGATGAAATTTGAAGGTACATGTTTTTTAAATATTATAATAATTAAATAAAAAATGACTATATTATAACTCCTTGATTGAAGATGAATACAATTGGTATCACACTAAATTTGAATGTCCTGAGATAAGGGGATGATTATGATAGTTTTTAATTTGTCTCTAGAATATTCTATCCTATTAGAGTTGATTCTATGATCATAGAAATAGCTTAAATATATGAAAATGATTTAGTAATATATGCAATCCTACTCTCTATTTCTTTTAAGTTGATTCTACTTATTTTACCACCTCTAATATTTTAGAATTTAGAGAATTCCATTAGTTTTGGAAGGAGACGTGTTTATAGGTCAATCCAAAAAAATCTTAAGCAAATGATCAAAGACACCACTCTTTAGATGCATAAATGTTCTTAAGACAAACATGCAAGTAAAACATGAGGAGATTCTTGGATGATTAAAATAAATCTAGTAAATTCCTCTAAATAATAAGACATGGCAATAAATCATGTGATTGTGTTTAGTTATCCCTTGGAGAGAAATGAATGGGTGGGAGTAGGCCAAAATTTGAAATTTGAAATTTCAAATATGAGACTACAAGATTGACCCCATGACTATATAATTGACTTGAGACATAAAAGACATCAAATTAAAGGAGATAATAAGGTGACAAAACAATAAGGTTATGCACTAATGTAACAACTACTATGACCACTTAATAAAATATGAAATCAATATATAATCAAACATAATAGTTATTTAAAGTCAAAGAGTTAAACACTTTGGTCAAATTATTTTACAAATATATAACTAATTCTACAATCATCACAATTAGTGTAAAATGTATTTACAATATTTTGGCATGAACTATAAAAATAAAATTATTTAAATTATTTAATTTTAATTGAACCTTTATTGAACCCTATATGTAATTAAATTGTAACCCTGACTTTGGTACCTAATTAATTCACCACTAATTGAGCCTTGATTGTAACCCTAAATAAACCCTAATCCTATATCTAATCCTAATAGAAACCTAACCTTACTTTAATTGAACAACAACTTTGATCTTTAATTAAATTGCAAGGCTATATAAACCCTAACCCTAATCCTAAGTATAACCCTAGCCTTAACTCTAATTGAACCCTATCCCTAAATTTAAACCTAACTTATACACTATTTATAACTTTACCATAACCATAACCATAACCCTATTTCTAAAACTAACAATAATTGTAATTGTACCTAGGTCTAGGCCTAACTATTTTTTTTACTATAACCTAACACTAATCATAAATTTAAATTGAACAATAATAGGAAACCTAACCCTTACTAAATACTAACCCTAATTAAAGTTTGATTCTAACCCTAAGTTACACCTTAACTCTAACCCTAACCAAAAAGTAATCCTAATTGAACTATAATTGTAACCATAATTAAATCCTAACCCTAACCCTAACCCTAACCCTAATCATTACCTAACCTTGATATAACCCTTACCCTAATTTAACCCTAACTTTAAAGTAACTTTAATTGAACTCAAAATTTTTTAATCCTAACTCTTATCCAAACCCTAATTGAATTTTAATTCTAACCCTAATCAAACCCTAAGCCTTATCTTAGTCTAATTATTCCTTCATTGAACCCTAATCCTAATTGAACTTTAACACTAACTCTGAATCCTCAATAAATCATAACCCTGATTAAACCTCAAATCTAACCCTAATAGAACCCTTATTGAAAACACCTCTAATTGAACTGTAATCTTAACCCTTAACCAAACCTTTATTGATCATCAACCCTAACCCCAACCATATCCCAAATTGAACCCTAAACCTAAACCTAATCCTTATCCTTACTAAATTCTAACCCTAAACCTAACATTAACATTATTTCAAGCACCAAAATTTACACTAATTGTAGCTCTAACCCTAACCTTAACCCCAATCCTAAAACCAACACTAATTCTAATTCTAATTGTAACCCTAACCCCAAGTCAACACTAACTCTAATTTAATTCTAAATAATCCCTAGTTAAATCTTAATCCTGCTTGTAATCACATAATAACTATTATAAATTATTTAATTAATATTAGTTGTTGATTTTCCCAGGTTTTATTGGATGTATTTTAATGTATATATCTGATTCAATCTGATACTTGCATTCTTGGAATTCTATATGTTCTCAAATTGAATAACATTATACTATATATATTCCTTTGGAGAGGCATGTCCTTGAACGGACATGTCTCTCCTTTAATTATAATAATTTAATCAATATTATAATGTTTCATCAATCAGTTATTAATTTAGAATAATATAATAAATTAATATTGAATATTAAATTTTATATGATTAATAATAACATAATAATATAACATAATAATATATTATTATTAATCAACATATATTATATGTATTCTAAATGATCATTTGACTAAAGCTACAAACATTAACACTCCCTCTTAGCTAGGGAAGATAAAATCAATGCAAATGCATTAAGTCTAGATTAATTATGGAATAGAGAAAATATTATCTCACTATGATATCAGGAAGTATGGTATAAACAAGAATATCAAGGCACATGATATTCACCATAACTCAAAAATATCATCTCATGATATTGGGAGTATTTGCATCAACCATATGATGCTCATCACAGGGGACCATAGTCTCAAGGTGTGAATTTACCTCCGTCGACGATTCTATTCACAAGCTCTTGCATGGATTGCCTCTGTCGGTGATTCTATCCACAAGCTCTTATGTGGATTGCCTCAGTCAACGATTCTATCCATAAGCTCTCACGTGGATTGCCTCAGTTGGCGATTCTATCCATGAGCTCTCACGTGGATTGCCTCAGTCGGCGATTCTATCCACAAGCTCTTAAGTGGATTGCCTCAGTCGATGATTCTATCCACAAGCTCTTACGTGGATTGCCTCAGTCGGCAATTCTATCCACGAGCTCTCATGTAGATTGCCTATGTCGGTGATTCTATCCACAAGCTCAAGTTATTGTAAGATCATCACCTTCCAATAACCTCAAAAATACAAGTGGAAATCATTTGGAAGTCGTCACTTCCTTATGATTTACACAGGGCCCATAAGGCATTAAATGATTTCATTAGTATAATAATCAATTGAATCAAGTTTTACCTCATAAGTGTTTCACCTCCAATATTGAAAATCCCTCTCAATCACTATGATCGAAATTGTCACAAGTTGATTGAACCATTTGCTCCCTCTGAAGCTCAAGTTCTTGTATCAACCTCTTGTCCTCTTTTGAAATGTCAGACTCCCTCTGCATCTGGTCTCAATCATCAATTCGTTTATAAGCATCAATTTATTTCTCCCTTTAATTCAATTTTATTATGCTTTCATCCTGAAGGTATGTCAGAGAGAGATTACAAATAACTCATAAACTAAATTATCTCGAACAGAAATACCAATGATAGAAGAATACAAGATTTTACTAGCCAATATTATAGCATAAATTACAAACTCAATAATTCATGTGCCTTAATAAAACATGGAATACTTATCTTAAGTTTAAAACATTTCCTTTCATAAGGTGAGCCCATATAAGAAATATCACGCATGAATCATCTCTCATCATAATTCCCTTTGAATGATGTATAACATTTTCATAATTTTGATCAACACTATCATTATGATCTGCCACACACAGTCGTTAATAACTTTTGTAATTTACAACATTTATCCAATCTCTTCGGTGAGATGTTAGAAAATCTAATTACAAACATTTCCTCCAAGTTATAGCCAGATCCAATGGTTAAAACAAAAGTTATGACATTTTTCCCAAAACTACTAACCCTAGGTAGGGTTTCAAGTGACCTGCACCAAAGTCGTCATATCTTGCACAAAAATGAATCAAATTTGATGAGATAAACATATTTGAACACTCGAAAAATAGATCTTTCCATCCATATATTATAGTCCTCATTTTGAGTCCAACCAAGGGCCGTACAATGGCATATTTCAGACTGAAAATTCTAAATTTTTTTTTGAATTCTCCAACCCTCTCCAACCTCCAAATTAAACTTCACAGGCCTGAGCTTTGATACCATGTTGATTTTCCCAGGTTTTATTGGATGTATTTTAATGTATATATCTGATTCAATCTGATACTTGCATTCTTGGAATTCTATATGTTCTCAAATTGAATAACATTATACTATATATATTCCTTTGGAGAGGCATGTCCTCGAACGAACATGTCTCTCCTTTAATTATAATAATTTAATCAATATTATAATGTTTCATCAATCAATTATTAATTTTAGAATAATATAATAGATTAATATTGAATATTAAATTTTATATGATTAATAATAATATAATAATATAACATAATAATATATTATTATTAATCAACATATATTATATGTATTCTAAATGATCATTCGACTGAAGCTACAAACATTAACATTAGTTGCCAACTTTTAATTTTTTTTAATAAACTATAAATTACAAGTTTTTTTATTATATATGCAAATTTTAGTCACGTGTTTAAATGATCAATAATTCATTAACTTAAATTTTATAATTTATGTAAATGATTAAATATTAATTATAAAATATTTAGTATTTTTTACTTATAAATTATTAAATATTTATTATAATTAATAAGACATATCTAATAAATTATAAATATATAATAATCGAAATATATTATTCTATTTATTCTTCATCTACCAATGTTACTAGCATACAAATCAAATAAAAATTTCTATAGTGATATCAATCATCATAATTTATATTTATTTACTAAAGACATGTATGTTAGTTTTAATGGTGTAGGGTCCTCTAGCGGTATAGGAGTTGATCAATATGGCTTCGTAGCGGAGCACATAAATAACCATATGATATTCAACTTATGAAAAAATAACCATATTGATTTTCTCTTATCTAGCTTAGTCATCTTATAATGGATAATGGACTATGATTCCAAATATTGATGAAAAAAATGAATAATGTAGTCAAATTATAAAATAATCTATCATGGACTATGGAAACTTTATGCATTTAATTGATATTCAACTCATCACCAACAAAGTGTTCCTTAAATCTAAAAAGTAACAAATCATGTGATGCCAAATCACTCCACCAATAAAACATGATTTAATGGACAACTATCCTTCTTGTTTTTGAGTCAATTTTAGACACCTTGTCAAAAAGCAACTATAAAGCTAAACCAAATAAATAATAAATAAATTAAAAAATAATAAAAATAATTTAAAATACCCATACAAAATTATGAGAAAAAAAAATGTTAAAATGCCCTACTACAAAATCCTCTCCCCTGTAATATTCACCACACCACACCACACAACTGAACATCATTTGTGACTATCCAGCCACCTAAAAAGTAAATTTTAAAGAAGAGTTGTCACCTTGATATGATTTGTTTTTTTAGGTGACTGGAAAGACACTATTATTTCGCTTTACGCCAGCTAAGGGTTTGCTGTCACAGCTGGCAAATTACTCGGTATCGGGAACTGACCGGGAGAAGCTCTGATTACTGGGACGATACCGGATGTGATGGTAAACATAAAAGAGTACGTGGCCAAACATGCAAAACCGTCAAACAAGAAGTAGGTCAAGTTTGATTATGGGGACCATGGCCACCATTCAACAAATGCAGCAGGATCTCACTCATACCAACGCCCAAGAAATCGCCCCACCTGGGTTCGCCCACTCATTTCAGTGGTATGATCCACACCGCCATTACCCACCAATCATATTCAACAGAAAAGCTAATGGCAACAGAGACGAGGAACATGTTTTAAATGCGTTGTGCGACATCTAAAATGTTGATGATTACTTTAGTGGATGACCATTAGGTACTCTCTGTTTTACACTTTCAATTAGGGACTTCAAAAAGTATGCTGTAAACAGAATCTTAAAAAAAAAAGTGGAATGATCACAACCCCACTGTTACGTTATAATTTTGTTTACTCGTTTTAAAACATAAAATCAAATCTTTTATTGGACAATAAGGTGATGCTCAATTTAAAATTGAAGCAAAACCAGAATTTGTAATCAAGGCAGGGGCAACAATACAAGTTGCATAAGCCGCGGTATTTGTCTGCTAAAGAGAGTGCAGGTAATTAATGTTAAATGCAAGCGAGAGACTTGAAAACAATTCTTAGCTTTTTCCCAATACACCGTTAGCTTTTCTTAAAGCTTGAGTAGGGAGGCGGCGGGATGCCGACAAGTGGGCGAACAATTTTAAATACGTGTAGCGTGTTTGTTGGAGACTTCTCGAAGAAGCGTCTAAGGTCCAATAATACAATTCCACGCGGAGCGTGTTCTAGAAGCAATGTGGAAGCTTCCAAACTAAATAGAACAAGGGTTTACCGTCAAAGCCCCTATATAAGATCAAATCCTTAACAATGCTCAGCACATCACCATTGCTTAGTTTGGAGTTCAACCTACAGGCTATATCTAGATTACACCTGATATACCCATTGTGGTTTTAAAGTGTCTGAAATGGGGTATCTTAGTGTTCGAGTATTAGTGCTTGTATTTGCTCTAGAACTGTGCGCAGCTGTTGCTAATGCGGCTTTGGTGGAGGAGCAACCACTGGTTCTAACTTATCATAAAGGCCCCTTGCTCTCCACAAAGATTATTGATGTTCATGTGATCTGGTATGGGAATTTTAGCCCTATTCAGCGGTCAATTGTGGCGGACTATTTGCAGTCCCTCGCTGCAAAATTGCAGGGGAAAGACAAGCAGCCTTCTGTTTCCACCTGGTGGAAGACTACCGAAAAATACAAGAGCGGCGCTTCCAATGTGGCCGCTCTGAGCATTGCAAGGCTGGGGAAGCAGAAGATGGACGATTCGTATTCTCTTGGCAAGTTGTTGAAAAGGACGGACATTGCCGCACTGGTTGAGAGCGCCGTCAAATCCAGAGCTCTGCCGCCGCCGGCGAGCCATACGAACGGGATTTATTTGGTACTGACGTCTGATGACGTGGCGGTGGAGAGGTTCTGCGTTAGCTCTTGTGGATACCATGACCACACATTACGATCCCGTCTGCCGTATGCGTGGGTGGGTAACGCAGTGAGTCAGTGCCCCGGTCAGTGCGCGTGGCCATTTCATCAGCCACTCTACGGCCCTCAGACCCCTCCTTTGTTGCCCCCTAATGCTGACGTGGGCATCGATGGAATGATCATCAATATTGCTACTGTTTTAGCGGGAGCGGTGACAAACCCATTTAATACGGGATATTTTCAAGGTGATGCCGCTGCCCCGCTGGAGGCCGTGTCGGCTTGTGCTGGAATGTATGGAAAAGGGGCTTATCCGGGTTTCCCAGGAGAGGTCTTGGTGGACAGAACAACGGGGGCGAGCTACAATGCGCATGGAGTTAATGGGCGTCAGTTTTTACTGCCCGCCATGTGGGATCCTTCTACTAAGTCATGCAACACACTAGTTTGAAAAACATTGCAGTGCCGAAGGTTTTCTGTAAATGTTCTTGAGTAAATACAAGTTTAATAAAATTATTCTTTATTATTTTTCACAAACGGCGTAGCTATAGTTACATGGCTCATAAGTGTATAAACTAAGGTTCTATTTTGAAGCATTAAAGGATACGGATTATTTAGGTGCTCATTATTTTTTATTCCAGTGAAGCCGTTTACATATGATAATCTTTTAAGGATATTAAAGGGGAGTTAATTAAGGCATTTGCTGGTAAAACGAACGAAGCTAGCGTGGGTAGTACACTCTAAACGTTGACTCCGTTCCTCTAAACAATCACCATCAGCGGTCAACAGTTTCGGTGACTCTAAACAGTCACCTTCACGGTCAGCAGTCAGAAAAACATGTACATAACCCGATCACAGTGTACGTTTGCCACCGTCCTCCCAGCCTGTTTCAAAACGGGGGTATTGAACAGTGTAAGTATCCACAAAAGCATGAAGGATAAGGGAATTTAATCAGATGTTGCAGTCGAAAATGGACTGATAGACATGTACGCAAAATGTGGAAGCACAGAAAAGGACATGAACTATTTGACAGAATGTGTTCTCATGGAATGCCCTCATTGTAGGCGATTCACAAAGTGGATTCGTTGAAAAGGGCTTGAGAAACTTTCAAGCAAGTGCAATTGGCAGATTTCAAACCAGATTCCGCAGTCTTTGCCTGTGACATTACCTAAACCTTTATTTAGAAGAGCTTCCTTGTTAAAGTTACAATAGGTTTTGAGTACTACAATATCCAGTAATTGGGAAGTTATAAAAGGTCATTAATCTTCTTATTTAGAAGAATTCGCAAGCAAAGTTATAAAGGTCATTATTTGCGTAAGCACAAAAGTAATAAGTTCATCAAATTTTGAATTTATCCCATGTACACATTCAATCATCTATTTTCACATTTTGTAATTTTTTTATATATTTTTCTTATTATTTTGTGTATTATTTAGCTTTTTTTGATATTTTTTTAGTTTTTTTTAAAGTAGCCTATAAATAAATTTGTTTTTACATTTGTAAATTCTTGATTTTGATTTGAAATATTCTTCAACGGTTAACCCTAAACCCTAATCAACAAATTTACAAATCAAAACCAAACCTAGATAGTTAACAAAACAAAATATCAAATTTACAAGATACAAGATATCTTAGAAACATCAAAACAAAAACCAAATCGAAACAAAACCGATACTAAATGGAAATCAAAACCAAAACCAAAACCAAAACCAAATCGAAACAAAATCAAAACGAAAACGAACACCAAATCAAAACAAAATCAAAACCAAAACCAAAAATCAAAACAAAACCAAAACTAAATGGAAATCAAAACCAAACCAAATAAAATGAAATAGCACAATAGGACCGTTAAATGTTTCTAGGAATTATTTTTTAGGTATTGAGCCTTTCAACCAATAAACGAAAAAATTTAACCACTTCTAGCAGGCCACCATTCCAATTCCTTAAATTGAACATATGTACCAAAATTTTTCTTAATCCTCATTAGGCAATACACTCTTCAAATTTTAGATATCAAAGTTTAGGCTTAGGTTTATGCCATGTCATGGCATTAAGGTCCTAGTATGGTCCTATTATGTCATGTCATGGTATAAAAGGACCAATTATGGACACATTATGCAATGTCATGGCATAATAGGACTCGTTATGCCATGTCATGGCATAATATGGCCTAATATGCCATGGCATTGCATAATAGGTCCATAGTTGGTCCTATTATATCATGTCATGGCATAATAGGACCTATTATGCCATGACATTGCATAATAGTCCACATATTATGCCATCATGGTATAATAGGTCCATGATAGGACCTATTAAGCCATGACACGACACGATTTTCTTGAATTGCCAACTTCATCATCTAATTCATCTCCAACACTGAAGTACTAATTTGACATGTTTACTTAGTATGATAGGACTAATTATGGACCTATTATGTCATGTCATGGCATAATAGGACCTATTATATCATGTATTATGCCATGACGACATAATAAGTCCTATTATGCCATGACATTGCGTAATAGGTCCATAGTTGGTGTCCTATATTTTTTGGCTAGGATTTTTAAAAACTTATAAATATCTTGCATATCATTTAACATATCCACACCTAAAGGATTTGGTCTTGCATAAAAATTAAAAAAGAGAGAAAAGTAAACATAATTTTTTTATTCATGGGTGAAAACCATTCTTATGACACCTTGGACAAGTACCATGATGAAGACCAAATTCTTGCATCATGTATAATCTATTTTTTAAAAGTACCCTACACTTAGGAGTATACCATAATCCATTCAAATTCTCTTTATTCTCAACCATCCTTGTCATCATCCATATCATGTATCTCACATTCCTAGTTTTTGACCTTGGTTAAAGTGTTTTAATCATTTTGAGACATGTTTTAGGAAAGTTCTAATATATAAAATCCTCTTTAAAGAGAACTCTTACACAATTTTAGAAATTTTAAATAAAATTTATTAAAAAAATAGAAATTAAAGAAAAAAATATCACGTACACAAACATCCATACAAAGAAATTTGGAAGACGAGTAACATATATCCACATCTCTACCAAAGTAGGGAGTATGAGTTGAACATGTGATGCCTACCTAGGTAGATATCTACCCAAGTAATCTTATCCTATCCTAGGTGCAAATATGCAATACAATTGTTAGCTAAATACAAGAAAATAATTATGCACCAACAAAGTGAATGTTCATTCATAATTTATCTTTCATATTGTTCACTTTTCACATCTACTTTATCTTTTGGTAGCTATTTATCTCCTTTATGTCTTATCTCCCACTTTGGGAACATATATGTTTAATTTAATCTTTTATGTTTACTTCATATTCTATTACCCCACTTGTAGGGCATGTTTAATATTTTCTCACTTGACTTCCTTTCATGATTCCTACTTTTACTTCATATGTTTTATCTCCTATTTTTACATTATCTAATCTTTATTAATAACTACTAATTTCCCATAATGATTTATGTCTTATACTTTAATCTTTGTTCTATCTTATGATCTTCAAGACTATTTGCTTCACATATGCTCATATAGTGTTTTTGTTTTCCTTTCATGATTCCTACTTTTACTTCATATGTTTTATCTCCTATTTTTACATTATCTAATCTTTATTAATAACTACTAATTTCCCATAATGATTTATGTCTTATACTTTAATCTTTGTTCTATCTTATGATCTTCAAGACTATTTGCTTCACATATATTCATATAGTATTTTTTTTATCTTATTAAAGCATTATCTTATGTTTGTATATTGGTTAATCTATCTTCTTAAAGTATTATCTTATGTTCATACATTGGGCAATTTATCACTTTAGATCATTTTTGTATATCGTTCCATTTATATATAATTATATATAGGTACATTGATAATTACGTCTATATGATCTCTTACTCTTATGTCTAGTTACTAAAAACATGTTATTTATTATTTTTCATCAATGACTTATCATCATTATTTTTTTTTTTTTCAACAAGAGCATTCTATTTACAATCCTTTATTGTCATGCCTATTATTTTAGAGAATATAATAGATTATCACTATTTGATCACGCATTTTTGCATCTTAGTATCATATGATTGTGCCTCACATGATGATCTTGTATTGCTATTATCTTGCATGATCTTATGATCATATCTTGGTTTATAGAGCGTAATGATCTTACATTTCAATATCTTATTTTAAGCACTTATCATCAATCCTTATATATTCTTACACTAAGGAGGATCATCTTATTTCCCACTTCTTTATTGATCTTACATTGGCATATCTTACGAGCAATCCTACTTATATCAATATTATATTATTATATCACATAGCTTGATCCTACATTAGAGGCATCATGGTACTCCACTATCATGCATATTAAATATCATACTTATCATATTATCATAATTTATATATTTGAATATTTGCACCATTGTTGAGCTTCAAATCATTGATCACTTTTGATCCTAACTATACTTTTCTACCCCATCCTTCATATTGATCCTATCACACTTCATTTGAAAGTATTGAGTCTTTTGCTAATGAACCTACTTGTCCTACTAATCCTACAAGCAATATTTGATCATACTCATTGATGTCAAGTTGGACCATTTGTTTTAATTTCATGGTCACTTTTGCCTATATGATGTGTATTACATCACCATTATTTTGACCATATGTTGATCTTATTTAACATTTTTTACAAGTTCATGTATGGAATATTTTATATTGATTTTAATAGTTGATGCATTTTACAAGAAATGGATGCATTAAATTGAATATATAATAGATTTATGAAGTTTCATTGAAAGTTTTTATTAAGTTTTGTGCGCAAATTTTATATTTAAAGATTCAATAGTATGTACATGCATATTTTTTTAAGTTCAATATTATATTATATTTCATGTGTGTCTCATTCAATAACATAGAAATGTTACTATTTATAAATGTTTTTTTTAAAACTAAAATAAATTCTTCTTTGACATAGAGTTGTATAGAATTCATGTATATCTTTATATATGCAGGAGCTCTTTGTTATCATGGATGTCTTTGACATATATGAATTATTAGGTGAAAATCCCCCACCACAACCCACTCCTCCTCCACCTCCACCTCCACCTCCATCACCACCAGCACCAGCACCAGCACCACCAGCACCAACACCACCACCTCCACCTCCACCCCCTAGAGTGGATGAAATTCGTTTAAGAGAACGAATTAATGAAAACCTACAAGTGATTGAACAAAATATTACTGCTATCCAAAATGGGCCAATCACGCCACCCCATCTTCTAGAGTTTGCAAAATCAATGCAAACTGTTGTCGAGTCATTTAGATCTGTTGATTCTCAATTAGATCAATTTCATAGATGACGATAAGAGTTGCGTGATTTTTATGTCGATGGATTAACTTATAGGCAAATCACTGATCTCAAAATAACCAAAGCTCATTTATGTCCATATTTTACTAACCGAAAAACAAGAGAACCAATGCAACCTAACTAGAAAAGAATTTCAATTAGGTGGTGTGTGCATCCAGAAATGGTTAGACACTTTTGGGATAGATGGTGGATGGTTTTTTATTATCCACCACATCGTAATTATGAGGTCCCTTTATATTTTTTGAAGAAATTATACTGTGAGTTTGTAATGCACCAAAAACCAAATTATTTTGATATTGTCATTCCAGGGTGTTGGTCGTGGAATGCCACAACATAGATTAGAGGCACAGAGTAATAATCCCCTACCAGATCCACCCATAGTTCCACTTGTTGCTCCATCGATTCTTGCAGATGTGCAAAATACATCATTCATTTCGACATTAGATGCTTTGACTTCCCTCATAGGTAACCTGAGTGAGCAAGTTGCTCACATGGCTTTTGCTCCTCGATGGATGCCACATATGTGTTCGAGTTGTCATGAGATGTGTGCAGGTCCTACTGCTGATCCAGGATCCTCTTCAGTTCCAGCTAAGAATGATGCAACAGATGATAGTATGATGACATCATATATGGATTTTCTTTGCTCTGATGATTATCTTGAGCAGGTATAGATATATATACGTGTACATGTCAAACTTTAAATACTTCATTAAATATAGGTATAAATTAAGTGCATGTATTTTTTTTTATACAATCTAATACTTCATTAAATAAATTTGGTTTATGTAGATAATGACTACACCTAATATTAGAGTCAATATTGCATCTACTGGAACACGGCTCGACACACCTTATGTGGTATAGTATCAATTTCTATCTAGACATTGTACTAGCTTTTTAAGTTAACATGTTATCATCGTATACTATATAAATTTTTATGTTGATACATTGAATGCTTCTTTCTCTAGGATTCAGGTCATGAGGGACCCTCTACATCACATCGAGAAGAGGGTGTGACAACTATGACACCATCTATGGTATGTATCTTAGACTTCATAAATCTAATATGAACTCTTACAACATTGTAACTTAACTTGAAATTATTTAATACACATATATATGTTCAATAAATATGATTTCATTAAATGTATGTTTGTAGGTGGACACTACTATCAGGATAGGTTATCCTCATAATTTTTATCAAAGCCAATTTGAACGGACATCGACATCCTTTGAGGTCTTAATATGTAATACTTAATTTGATCTTATTTTGACTCTTAATTTAAGATTTAATTGGACACTTTGAATTTGACCTTGTACAGGACTTAGCTAGCACTACATTTAATGTTGATACTGTACAAGATACTGCTAGAGGAGATACTGCTAGATGATCTGATGAGCAACCTTATGTATGATATTTTATTATATGATTATTTTAAAATCAAATTATAAATATTCATTTTTATTTAATAAAAAAATAAACATGTGTATGTGCTCATGTTCATTATATCATGTTTCTTATCTTGTATACAGAATGGCACAACTATCAAGCATATAGTACATGTAGAACAAGTTACTGGAGTTGATGTGCACACACATATGGTAAGTTTGTAACTTAATTTATGAATTCCAATTGTATTTGATAAATGATTATTTTAATAGTTAATTTCAAGTATTTTAATATTATTTTTTCCTTGTACAGCATGAGATTGGTGGATCTGGTCCACGTCCCAGGAAGAAGAGACCACGAGATGTTATTGATGATGGCACTTAGATTTTACTGTTTATTTGGCTCTGATATGATGTACATGTACTATTTTATATGATATGTACTTTTTTATGGACTTTGCACATTTGTTTACACGTGTAATTATTTTTTAACATTGTATATATTGTCTTGGATGTGCACATACTTTATATATATGGATAGTTGCATAATAGGATTATATCATATATATTTTGTGCATACTTTATATATTTTGTGCACATTAGATATTATGTGGAGTTCATCATGTTACCATCCAGATATATATATGGATTAGATATTATATGGATTATGTGGACTTGAAATTTTATTTTTGGAATTTTATTTAAATAACTTGTGATTAGATAAACTAAAGGTGTACATAATGAACTAACAATGATGATAAGACCAAAGTATCAAAACATATCTTATAATTATAACATATTCTAAATTAAAAAGTATTAATCATCATAGATAAGCAAAATATATAATCAAATATATAATTACCATTACAATAATAATGATGATAAGAGAAAAGTATCAAAACAAATATATTGAATAGAACTTGATTAAAACATAATTATCTCATTCATAAATTTGACCAATACTCTCTCATTTATGTATATTACACAAAGTGTAATCAATAAGACCTATCTAAAATAAAATAAACATTCTATTTAAATTATAATAATAAGGATTTATATCTCTCAAAATACAACATAAAGTATGCACAAATGAATAGTAGTCATTGAGGCAAAGTCTACTCTGAGAGACCTGGAAAAAAATAATACATATGATTAGTTTTTATAATAAGGATGCATTGAATTTAAAATACAACATAAAGCATACATCACGACTCTTCAAAGGGATTTTCCTTAAAGGTACAAAACTTTAACTTGTAATTATTCAAAATGAAACATAAAGTATGCACAAATAACTTGGTTTTCATTGATGCCTTCTATTTGTGGTAGACTTGAAACAAAATTACTAGATTAGATGTTATAATTATGATGCATGATTTAAAATGTTATATATAATATGCATCACGACTTTTAAAAGGGATGTGGATTAAGGGTTCAAATTATAACCCACTTGATATTCATTCTGTTATACCATTTGCATCCTCTCTCTTTTGCAAAGCATCTATAATTGTCTCATGCTCTTCCATAGAGAGAGTCCATAATTATTTATTAGCAGGCCTGCCACGATATCTATCCAATTTTATATTAGTTGCCACTACCAAATGCGAGTAATGTATAATCTTCTTCTCTAATTCATAATCTTCAAATGCGGGCAATCCATTTTTTCTTGTTAGATATTTGCGTAGCCAAGTGCCAACAACAACCATAGATCCTGTTGGATAGTCATAACCATCATCATATACTCGAGGAGTGGTAGGCTTATGTTTTGGCTCTACACAACGAGCCAACCATTACTCTGTCCCCTCTTCATTGTCCTCTGGTGCAACAACAACATAGACATGTCCTATGCACAAATTTTTTTTATTTTAAATATTTCATGAGAAATAAAAGAAAAAATATACACTGTAAGATTTCCTATATATGTACTATTTAATAAATCAAAATAAATTTTAAAAACAATTTTACCTTGTTGTATAAGATCTGAAATGCGATCATAGTCATTTGATGCAAACATCTGATCCATATCTTCATCAATTCTTTCATGCAGATCATTTGCATCTATGGGTGTCAATGATCTTTGTTGCCATTCTTCAACCCATTCTTTATTCTCACAAAATTCCCAATCTCTAGAAACACAAAACTGACAAAAGCAAGCAAGTTGCCTTGTGAATATAGTCCATGTGTTTGAATTAGAACTCTTAAACAAATGCCATTTAGCTGATCCAATGATGGTATTACAATCATGTCGAATAGGAATACTATCTTCCTCTACCAACCAGAAGAAACATCGAATTGCAGAGTTCTTAGTTGATCCTTTTGACAACTTTGAATTGCACTAATCTACAACTACACTAGCATCTCTGAATTTTGTTACATCCTCGAATTTCAATTGTGCTCTAGCAAGAGCTCTTTTTACATAGACACCAGCTCCATCGTGTTCCCCCTTACCATGTCCCGCTTCAAAAAAACTCCATAAATGTTGGACATTGGTTATCTTGTGAACTTTGCATAGCTAATAAAACATTCTTGCATTTTTGAATTGTCCAGTGCAGTTATCTGACCATATCATATGTTGTTTCATGTCAATTTCTCTTTCCTCAAGATTATCATGAAATACCTCGAAGCAATGCTGAACAAACTCTGACAAGGGTGATCGCTTATCACTAACATAGATATGATACTCGCTCAAAAAATTTTGTTATCTTCTGTACTATCATGGTCATGTCTATATATAATGTGCACAAATATTGCCACTTGCACTGAGTTGTAGTATTGTGATTGAGTTTCCTCTTGTGGTTTTAGAGTATAATTTTATGCAAAATTCACAACTGATACTATTGTTCCAACTGGAAATGTGTTCTTGCATATGTGAAACTGTCCATCAAGCCATTGGGCATGTTGGGAATGTTTCACATATTTTGGAACAATATGACTTTTAAACTCACTGATAAACGCATTCACACTATTCTATTCTGTAATCAATTCTAAACGTTTCCCCACCTTTCCATCCTTTAGAGGGTATTCTATATTTTTAAATCTCCTAACATCAACCATTTTTTGTCCAAACTCAAATGAAACATGTTCATGCAAACATTCACCTATCAAAGAATAGTTCCCACATAAATTGCAAAGGCCATAAATGCATGAACTGGAAAGAAATAATTGTTCATTAGGTGGTTTACAAAATAAATTGCAATAAAATCTTTTATAGTTTCAGGTGGAACATAAACACCACAATCCTGCACAAGATCATTACCATGCAACATACAATGTATATATCAAAAAACATCAAATTAACTTAACGAAACTAAACATGAGTTTTACAACAACAAGATATTCTTTGTTTATTGATTTTAACATACCAGGGTTTGCATTTTTCAAATGATCTTTGACTAATTCGTAAATTCATTAATACAGATTCATCAGCAAATTTTTTAAAGAATTCAGTTTGAGTCATGTCAAGAAGATGTTTTGGATGAGGATCACAAATTTTTGATCCCACCCTTAACTTTAAAACATCTCTAGCATTTGATGAAACTCTAGTGTTATCATGCCAAAATTTTGCAATTAATTGTTTAGTTTCATCATTTAATTTCATATCCGACCTTTGAAGTCTACCACTAAAACTCCAACAATGGTTTACTGGATCAATTTCAATTGTGTCTCTTCTTTTGGCCGCTACGATGTAAGTTCAAATATCCACTTATATCAATTAACATTCTTTTACTAACAATTGTTTTGTCAACTATAGCAGTTGTTATAACTCTACATGCTACATTCTTATCTTTAGATCGACTTGTCTTTCCGATAGAATCGATGGCACTGGCAACAATAAATACAACTTGCTTATATGATTCATCTTTTCTTTTTGGTTTTGCATAAATACTTATTTTTTTCATGACTTTACGCATTTTTAACATTTTTATTTGTAGTCACATAAATCTGTCCACTTAATTAAATGAATATTTAATATTTATTTGATTATTTAAACCATCAATTAATAATTAATTAAATTAATATATTTAATTAATTCATCTTAACCCTCTTCTCCTATTAATTAAATAAATTATTCAATTTATTTGATTTAATTCACTTAACCAAATTCATACCATTAATTAAATAAATAAATCATATTTGTTTAATTAAAATATTCTCTCACATTTAAATAAATTAATATTTATTTAAATCCCCCAAAATCCCACCTCTCACATTTAAATAAATTAATATTTATTTAAATCCCCCAAAATCCCACCTCTCACATTTAAATAAATTAATATTTATTTAAATCCCCCAAAATCCCACCTCTCACATTTAAATAAATAAATAATTTATTTAAATCACCTTTATCCTCCACCCACTTGTATTTTCCTACAAAAGCAAGTTGCACAACTATTTTAAATAAATTATTTATTTAAAATCCTATTTATCCTCACCCACTTGAAACCTTTAATGGTTTCCCTTAAAGTAGTCAAACTTGATGGCTTTAAAGTCTTCAAACTTGATGGCTTCCTTCTATAGTCTTCTTAAGACTTTAATGGTTTTCCTTAAAGTCTTCAAGCCTTTAATGGTTTCCCTCAAAGTCTTCAAGCATTTTATTGCTTTATCTTCATTTTTCTCATTTAAATAAATTAATATTTATTTGAATATTTATCCAAATGCAAATTACACCATTTAATTGAAATAAATGATTTTATTTTAATTGAAAATACCAAAATTTCTCCCACTTGCATTTTCCTACAAAATCCACTTGCATGCCTAAACCCCTTCTAGATTCTTCTAAACCCTTCCTAATTAGCCTAATCCATCCCTTAAATATTGTCACATTCCTAAGCAAATTGGAGTCACTTCTCAAAGACTCCAAAGTCTTTGAAAAGCAATTAATGCTTTGTGTGTTCAACAAATTAACCCTCAAAGTCTTGGATAACCTTTGAAAGCTTCCAACCTTCAACCACTTAATCCCCAAAGTCTCCAATAACCATTAATGGTTAATTCAACCCTCCCACATGGTTAAAACATTTGTTTTGACTCAACCTCTACCCAACCCAAAGGTCTCATCAGGCCATTAATGCTTTGACCATGATTATCTCTTAAACATTTGCACAAAGGTTTATCCTTGGATTAACTCTTAATCCAATGGGTAATCTTAATTTAGACTTGACCCTTACCTTCTAGATAACCATGAGGTCTTCTCAGGCCTTTAATGCCTCCAACCTCTTCTCTCAACCCAATCCTATGTTGACACTTGTCACCATTTTATTGGTGCCAATTGTGCACATGGATCCCCAACTTTCAAACTTGGCCCTTGATTAAACCGCTCAATCTTAACCCTTCATTTCCCTATTTCTTCTATAAATAGAACCCTTCTCCTCAAGCAAAAGAGAGAAGCATTTTAGAGTATTGTTGTTATACTGGCATTAGCATAGAGTTTTTTCATAGCATCACTATCTACTCTTGCATAGTATTTGCTTATCATATTCAACCATCTTGAATCTCCATATGGCATCCATGGCTAGTGCTAAAAGCTGAGAGCTACACTCATTTGGGACTTGGAGAGGAGAGGAACAAGGGAGGAGCAACTATGAGCATCTTGATTAGCTATTTCATTTTATGTTTATATGCTTTCTATTTCATGCTTAATATCTCTCTTGATATGCCTGTTTAGGATAATCTTTTGTTGCTAACACTAACGTTTGTTTCTTGTGCTCTTGTGTGTGTTGCCATCAAACAGATTTTCTAATCCTTTTTGCAGAGCATCATTTGGTGAACCCGACGTGAATCGAACACGCAAAAAGATCATTTTTTTTTTTTAACCAATAACATGTTTGAATGTTGAAAATGTCACACAGGTTGCGATTTTGACACTGTTTTGGTGCGTTTGGCATTATTTTGGCGCTATTCCCCCTGTTTCAGTGCTTTTCCCTTCTCTGTCTTTCCCTTTCTTTTAGTGCGTTTGTGTTAAATAGTGCCTCTGTTCAAACGCAGACTAGCGCTATTGTAACAAAACATTGTACAAATCACTTTGTAACCAAAAAAAAATAAAAATTAGGCTTGTAGAAGCCCACCAAATAGGCAGATTTTACTAACTATTTTTCTCTTTTGTGCAGATTTAAATTAGATTAAAGAGTAGATTTATATTTTTTACTAACTTGTTTTTGAAGTTGGTTTTAAAAATGAATTCACTTTTTATTTTGGTTTAAAATTAACTTCACATTTCAAATTTGGGCTTTTAAAAAAGAATCACACATTTGTTTGGGGCTCTTAAAAAGAATTTCATTGTTCAAAGGTAAAAAGAACCACAAACTTATACAAAAACAACTTTATTTTTTTTTGCAAGTTAGGAAACAAACTTCGTTTTGGTGCTTAAAATCAACAAGGCAAATTTTATTTCTTGTATCAAGATAAAACTCACAATCCACACTTCCATTTTTGGTGCAAATAAAATTCACAATCAACTTGTCTCATTTTCAAAGCAATTTTACTTCATGCAAACGTGTTTTTTATTAAGTTGACCAGGATTTTCAAATTCTAGTTTACTCAAACAATTGCCTTTGAAAATTAAAAAGAACACCATGATTGTTGGAGCAACATCTCCAAATAGTTAGATCACATTGCAATGACAGATTAAAAAGAACAAGTGTTTTTCGTGCTTGGCACACTTGTGCAAAGAGTTGGTCGAGTGGTCCTACTTCTAACACACACTATCCTCTCCCTTGGCTTTCGTGGTCCTAGGTGCAAGAGAAAAGTGTTAGTAACACTCAAAATTTTATCTTTTTAAGAGAGGCCTGCCAAGAGACACATCACTCTTGGGAACGACCTTGAGCGGTAAATCCTTCGAGCCGCTATAGAAATCAGGTGTGAGCGAAAGCTGTAGCCTTGGGTATAGCTGTTCCTACAGTGTAACTGGCCGAAAGGACAAATGGGCCCCACCACCAGTTACAAGGCTCTTAAGTGAGTCACTGCAGAATGAACTTATGTCCAAAAACATCGAACATGACTAAACACCTTTAAGTAGTAGCCCACCCGTTCTATTGATTGAGGATATTTGAGGTATAATTTAGTGCAAGAGCATAGATGGTTTTGCTCCCAAGATACTCACCATACATATTTCCTTGAGTAGAAACATAGCTTTTTGAAAGGTCACTTGTGGCTTGATAAAAGTGGTGACTCCCCCATCATAGGGATCATCTATTTGTTATGCTCGTGCAAGACTTAGTATATCACATCCTTACCTGCCACGGCGGGATTCATAAGGTATGTAGTACCAAAGTCGAAGAAATATCAAGATGTGGGCTAAATTTATCACAACTGGCCATTTGACCTTAGGGATAAAGAGTGTTTGAAGTGTGTTCGTTTTACAGACCTAGTGCAAATTGAGCCGACTTCAGGCTTTGGAATTACACCTTAAAATAAATCTAAAGGAAGGGTCAAAAACAAGTCCAAGGATTGGGTTGATCTAGACCCATACTCATTTGTGCCTTTTGAGGCAACATTCTTGTGTTTGTGTGCTTGCTTTGTTTTCTTGTCAAAGAAAAATCAGAAAATCAATCCCAAAAACAAAGTATTCATCCAACATCTGTCAACACAACCAAAAACATCAAAAACAAGGTACAAACAAACAAAGAATAAAAAATTTATGACCATTCTTCACATCTTGCGAAAGAAGAAGTGTCATCAGAATATCACCTTGAAAAGGAGACCACTAAGCTCAAAGGCTTTAATCAAAAGGAGGAAATTCTTCTATATCAATCGACAAATCTTTGTCTCCCATAGAGTCTTTCTACATCGCATGCGTCTCTATCTTCAAGGTAAAACAAACGAGTTTGATTCCAAATCATTGAACCGTAGAGCTTTTATGCAATATAGAGCTCTGAGTTATCACAAAAATCAAGGAGGAAAGATTAATCCCAAATTCTTCCCAAACATTTGTATCACCTACAACACAGCTCGAGAAGTGCCACCAACACCTGAAAGGGAAGAAGAAGAGTTTGTTCCATTTGTGACACAAAGTTTTTATTGAAAGATTGAAAGTTGAAAACAAAAACATCCATCATCTCATTCATACATCATTATTCCATCATCAATCCATTCCAAAAATTCTCAAAGCATTAAGAGGTTCTTGTCCCAAATTCTCTTTTTAGATATTGCTTGAAATCAAACACATCACATCACTTTTTAGATTGTTTCTACATCTAGGATAAGTTCATCCTAAGAGACACATCTACGCAGGTTAAAACTAGTTCATGAGTGAATCCTCTCATTACTAGGTAGTCAAAATCTGTAACACATCTCAGATTTCTCTACACCTTATCACATCCAAAATCATCAAAACAAGCAAGCAATTCAAAGAAGGAATTTTGGTTACATCTATCTTAAAGTGCTAGAGATCTACATACAAACACAAATCACCAACCATCAATCTTTCATTTCATCAACAACTCATCATCATCTTCAATCAACTTCAAAACCAAACTTGTAAACAAAATGGCTCAAACCCGATCGCGATCAAGGCAACGAGAAATAGAAATTGAGGAAGAAGAGGACAACCTCAATGAATTTCAAGAAGCACTTGGAGGAAATGTGAATGATGAAAACCCAAGTACTCCCACTCCTTCAACAATCGAAAGGGTTCAGCATAACCCTCATTTTAACAGATTGTTTGATGAAATACTCAGGAGCAATGCGGATGCTCACTTCTTAAAACTCGCTCAAGAAGGAGCCAAACTCCCCTCTGACTTTGATCTTGCCCAATTAAGGCAAGCATCAGAAAGACAAAGTCGCCATGAGGAAGAAAGAGGTAGAAATCACACCAGATATAACATTCCTCGAGGTAACCCACCACCTCCTCCTCCAAATGAAATGGAGATGTTGCGGCAACAAGTCGAGAATCTCGCCCAACAACTTCATAGTGGTGTTAAGACCAATCAATTCTCACTTAACGACATCTGTCCCTATCCGTTTGATAGGAATCTTTATATGCCACCCTTTCCACGCGGGTTCGAAACACCAAAATTCGAAAAATATAGAGGAAAGGGAGATCCTCGTGATCATGTCAGAGAATTTCATTCCGCTTGTCTCGAAGTGGCATATGAAGACACATACCTAATGCGCCTCTTTCCCCAAAGCTTGGGAGGAACAACCACATCATGGTTTTCCCGACTTCCAGGAGGCATTAGAACATTTGAGGAACTCATCCAGAAGTTCCTATCTCATTACTCTTATAACATTGAACGTGACATCACCATGGCTGATCTATGCAATACCAAACAAAAACCAGGTGAACTATTCTCAGTATTCCTGCAACGATGGCGCCAAATGTCTAGCAGACGTTCTCTTCAGTTACCTGAACGAGAACTAGTGGAAATTTTCATTTCCAACTTAAACGAAGAAATGGAATTTCACCTGGATGTCAAAGATACCGATTCTTTTAACGATATGATCACCAAAGGTATAAAGTGTGAACGGGCACTCATCAAAAAAGGACTCATCAAAATCTTTAATGAACCAAAAGATGCTCCTCGCCCGCGCTTCAATAGCGATAAACCGAACTTCTGGAACAAGAATAAGAACATCGTCAACGATGGAGTTGTGGATGCTCGGACTGTCCAAAATGCACAACCTGTGGTTCGGTTTGCAGGACAAAATCCTCCACCTCAAAATAACACAAATGTTCCTCTTAATCAAGGTCGCATCACATCTCATGATGAACCAAGACCTCGTCCACAAAAACAAAAACGCACATACACTCCCTTAGGGGAACCCATTGAAACAGTGTTGCGACAACTCCTCTCTCAAAATTTGGTCACTCTACCTAAGCTATCAAACTATGAGCCTCAAGTCAAACCGGCATGGTGGAGAGATACTGAACATTGTGAATTCCATCAAGGAAGAGGACACAAAACAAGTAATTGTCACCGATTGAAAGATCTCATTCAGGATCTTATTGACCGAGGAGAAATTGAAATTGAAGGGCATGACCCAAAAACAACCAATAATGATCATCAGATGTTCAAGAATCCACTTCCATCGCAAGATCAAAGGGGTCCTTCGACGTCCAGTCGAGGTCCTGATACCACTGATTATACGCAAGCTGCGTATAATTACACTGTCAATCACCTGTATGATGCCAGTGAACAAATTGCAACCATAACCTTCAAAAATCCCACCTCAAATTGCAATGTTGTTACGCGTCGTGGCAAAGTTACCATCAAGGCAGCTCCACAAGGCACCACCTCCATCCCAAAGCAGTACAATCTTGTGGAACAATTAGACAAAACCCCTGCGCTTATATCCATCTTGGAGCTTTTGCGTCTGTCACCCTCTCATAAAACAATCTTGGATCAAGCACTCCAAGAGGCGTCAGTCCCTGCAAACCTGAACACGGACCAATTTCAAGCCATGGTTGGAAGTCTAAAGTCATCACCTTGTCTCACTTTTTCTGAAAGTGACAACTCTTCCTTCCAGCAACCTCATAACGCCTCACTACACATTGAAGGCTTCGTCAACCAACACAGGATCAAGCGAGTCTTGATTGATAATGGAGCAGGCCTAAACATTTGCACACTACAGTTGGTCACAGCATTGGGCTATGCAGTAGAATCAGTGGATCCTCGCAAGAAGATCACCATCAAGGCCTATGATGATGCAGAGCGTTCATCCAAAGGAGCTGTGGTACTACCAATCCGAGTAGGCCCTGTGGTAAAGCACATCATCTGTCAGGTTCTGGACCTTCCTCTGCCATATAATCTATTATTAGGGAGACCTTGGATACATGCCATGCAAGCCGTTCCATCTACCTACCATCAATGTATCAAGTTCCCACATAACGGTGTAGAGATCACAATCCTGGGCGATGCAAATCCCTTTGCATTTTGCCATAATATCAGCCATCAACTAGAGATTACTGTTCCTAATAATAGGGAAGCCATTTCCTCCACATCATATGTAAATCCTGCCTCTCTTGCCAGTTCGAACACCCCTATGCCCAAGCAAGAAAAGCTTAAAATGAAAGTCGCAGAGGAAGGTCCTGGAGAATACAACTTGAGTCAGCTCTTTTGTGTGGGACAAATGCCCACTTCTCCTAGAACACATGGTAAACCACAGCAGTTGCTCCAGCAACCACTAATCACGCCAGCATGTGCCTTAACGCCTTTCATCCTTGGAAAGAGTCAAGAGGAAGAAACACAAGATGAGGACCTAGCGGACTGGATCTATAAGGATCCCATCACCACTGATAAACCGCAAGTTACACTTCCTACGGAACAGTATGGTAAAGGCCTCCTCATTATGCAAAGAATGGGGTATGATGGTCAGAGTGCTTTGGGATACTGCAAACAAGGACGACATGAACCACTGCTGCCAGAGTTCAAGCCCAAAGGTAATACAGGCCTAGGCTTTGAAAAAGAGATCCTTCCTAAACTCAGATTTAAAGGAAAACCTAGCAAACCATTTTGCCCACCTACTGTAAAGAGGACACCTTTCATAATCAAAGCACCATCAAGCAATATTGCCATTGCCCCATCGAGGCTCACAACCCCACCGCAACCATCACCAGTGCCAAACATACCACCAATCGAACCAGTAATCCCGTCAATAACACCAATAGCAGCAGCAACTATATCAGAACCCGCAGCAACATCTATGGCGCCAGTAGTTCTAGCAGAAGCCACTGAGTCACCATTACCAATACTTCCAGTAACAAATCCTTTAAACCCCATCACGGTTCCTGCAGCATTGATCACCACAAAAGTACATAAACCAATCACGCCTGCAGTATTTAACTCCAAAGACATCCCAGTATGGTATAGCAATCGGATGCTGGAAAGTGATTCAGAGACCGACTCACATAAGTGGGAATTCGATTCAGTGCAACTTAACACTTCAGATGAGGAAGACACATCACCACCTCCGCCACGCAAAGACATTCCTGTTTACGGAGAAGCACAGATAAAGACCACTTGGGTACCTGAGCTGGAAACATCTTCCACAGACCCTACGTCTCATCCTACGCCTGATTCTGACAGGGAGAGTACCATCAACGACCTTCACCACACTGTCTTAACCCTCACTGATACATCTCCCGCACTTAACTTAATCGATGAAGTAATGCCCATTATCCACCCTGAACTCATTGAATGGAATCAACCAAATCCCCCATGTCTTGACCTCTTCCAAAACGATGAGGCTATCATTGACTTTTTGGAATTAAGGGATAATCTACCAAGCGGGGATCACAAAGCTGGATTCGCCATTGAACTTAATAGCGCAGCATACTTCGGGGCGGATGCCAAATCCTTCAGCTGCAAAAATATAACAATAAAACATGGATCTTCCAGTGAAAACCACACTGTGGCACTATTTGATCCGACAAAAGTAAAAAGAAAGAGCGTATCCAATGGTGAAAACCTCTCTGAGGCGCCTGAGGATGAAGGGTTTGACATCCTCCCTGCTAGTACACAACAGGAACGATCAACGATTCTTATCGAGGAAACCAAAGAATACAATGTGGGGACTCCTGAAAACCCTCATATCATACATCTGGCATCTCTTCTCACTCCAGAGGAACAGCCTCAATTTATAGAGTTCTTCCAACAGCGTCAGATCAACTTTGCATGGTCATATGCAGACATGCCTGGGCTTGATCCAGATTTAGTCATGCATCATCTCACAGTAGCAAAAGGAGCCAAACCTGTCAAGCAGAAGCTTCGTAAGATGCATCCTCAGATTGCCGTGCTAGTCAAAACAGAACTCAAGAAACTCCTGGATGTTGGTTTCATTAGACCAATTGATTATGCAGAATGGATCTCCAATATTGTGCCTGTCGGCAAACCAAAAGGGGGCATCCGCATTTGTACTGACTTCAGAGATCTAAATAAGGCATGTCCTAAGGATGACTTTCCCCTACCAAATATCGACATCATAGTGGATTTGACAGCAGGACATGCCATGCTTTCACTCATGGATGGCTTTTCAGGATACAATCAAATAAAGATCGCACCAGAGGACCAACATAAGACAGCCTTCACATGTCCATGGGGCACATACTGCTGGAATGTAATGCCTTTTGGTCTAAAGAATGCAGGAGCAACCTATCAAAGAGCAGTGACCACCATCTTCCATGACATGATGCATACTATGATGGAAGATTATGTGGATGACTTACTAGCAAAATCACTCACAAGAGGAGGACATCTCCATATCTTAGATCAAATCTTTGATAGACTGGAACAATATCATGTTCGACTCAACCCAAAGAAATGTGTCTTCGGAGTGACCTCCGGGAAGCTTCTAGGATACATTGTCTCAAGCAAAGGCATTGAGGTCGATCCAGCAAAGGTTAAGGCAATAATGGACATGCCACCTCCAAGGAATATCAGTCAGCTAAGGACACTACAAGGACGGCTTCAATCCATCCGCAGATTCATTGCACAATTGGCTGATAAGTGTCACCCATTCACACACCTGCTACACAAGAACATCCGCTTTCAGTGGGATGACAGATGCCAGCAAGCATTTCAGGCGCTTAAAGACTATCTCATGAATCCACCATTGCTGATGCCACCAGATCCAAGTAGACCGTTGTTACTTTATATCTCAGCGACAAGTACAGCATTGGGTGTACTACTGGCACAACATAATGCAGAAGGAAAAGAGTGTGCTATTTACTACATCTCTCGCACACTGGTGGGCTATGAACTCAATTACACACCTATTGAGCGAGCTTGCCTAGCAGTAATCTTGGCAGCCACTAAATTGCGGCACTATCTGTTAACACTCAAGGTGCAACTCATTGCAAAGATTGATCCACTCAAGTATTTACTTAACAAAGCAGCATTGACAGGTCGCTTAGCCAAATGGGTAATGATTCTAAGTGAATTCGACATTGAGTATGTGGACCGTAAGGCTATCAAAGGGCAAGTTATTGCAGATCAGTTGGTCGATGCACCACTCATAGGCGATCATCCTCTCATTTCCAATTTTCCAGATGAAGAGATATTCATGATCACAGAAGCACAGCCATGGAAACTATATTTTGATGGTTCATACACTAGGCACGGCTCGGGGGCAGGCATTCTGTTTATCACACCTCAGGGTGATAGCATCCCGAAGTCTTACAGGCTCACATTTCCATGCACCAACAACATAGCAGAGTATGAGGCCTTGATCATAGGACTCAGGCTAGCCATACAATGGAAATTACAAGAACTGCAAGTATATGGCGATTCCCAACTAGTCATTCGACAAGCAACCGATGAATATCAGACCAAGGATGATAAACTCATGCCATATAAGCAAATGGTGGACACTCTAAAGACATCATTTACTACTATCACTTTTGAGCAGATACCAAGAGATCAGAATCGAGCTGCTGACGCCATGGCTACCATCGCATCTCTACTAGATCTTCCACAGAATTCAACACGCTACGAGTTCTTGGTAGAACAACTTTGGATCCCCGCTTATGATATCCCCGAATCTGAAATGATATGTTGCCTTGTTGGTTCTGAATCCCCATGGTATGGTGAGTTCTACACCTATCTCCGCGATCACACCCTTCCTCCCAACCAATCAAATAACCAACGTAAAACCTTCATTCGCCAAACTGCTCGATATACCATTATTGCCGAAACCCTATACCGACGCGGTCTTGATGGTACTCTCCTTCGATGTCTGGAACAAGGTGAGATAACAAAGGCTTTGGAAGAGGTACATGAAGGAATTTGCGGGACTCACTCAAGTGGTCCATCACTAGCTAAGAAGATCATGCGAGCTGGATACTATTGGCCATCTATGGAAAAGGATTCCTACTACTTTGTCAGGAAATGCAAGAAATGTCAAGTTCACGGTGACCTGATACATGCACCAGCACAGGAACTGCAACCAATCACAACACCATGGCCTTTTTGTCAATGGGGCCTCGACCTTATGGGTAAGATTCATCCATCTTCATCCAATGGCCATAAATTCATTATTACTGCCACCGAATATTTCACCAAGTGGATCGAAGCTGTTCCACTTACCCAAGTCACCGGCAAGCAGATCGCCTCATTCATCCTCAATTACATCATCTGCCGGTATGGTGTGCCCATGTCCATTGTCACAGATAACGGTCTTCCTTTCAAAAATCAGGATGTCCGTGAGCTTTGTGAGAAATTTCATATCCAACACCGCTTTTCCACTCCCTATTACCCACAAGGCAATGGTCAGGCCGAAGCATCCAATAAAAACATATTGAGGATCCTAAAGAAGACAGTCAATGATGCCGGTCGTGATTGGCATGTTCAATTGAATCCAGCGCTATGGGCATATCGAACTAGCATTCGGACCCCTACAGGTGCAACTCCTTATTCATTGGTCTATGGTGATGAAGCTATCTTACCTATTGAGGTCGAGATACCATCCTTACGAGTTTCATTGCACAATCTCATCGATGATGAAGCATACAGAGTATCTCGTCTTCAAGACTTAGAGTTACTAGATGAGAAGCGACAAGCTGCATACAATCACCTCAAAGCCTATCAGCAGCGCATGAGTAGAAGCTACAATCACCGAGTTAGATCTCGTACATTTGAGGTAGGTGATCTTGTTCTTCGAGAAAATCCTCGCAACCAACCAAACAGAGAACATCAAGGCAAGTTTGAATCAAACTGGTTGGGCCCATATGTTGTCACTGCTGTATTCGGGTCCGGGGCATATCAGTTGGCCACATCAGATGGAGAACCACTCGCAGACCCAATCAATAGCATGCACCTCAAACGGTTTTATACCTAAGGTGTACAGAGCATCAGGCTCCCCTACATCATCAAAAAATATCAAAAACATTCAGAAAATGTCCTAAAGAAAATACAAAACCATTCAAAACAAAAAAATGTAAAGAAAAATCATGCATCCAAACGGTGAACAACCACTCCGGTGGCACCTTGGGTAAGTGTGATGGTGAAAACCTGGCAAACAGACGCCACTCGTAAAGGCAATGGCTCCAGTATCTTTCAGGCTCATTGCGATCACATTCATACATACACACATCCATCCATCTAACCATGGCTTGTTATTTGATCTGTCATCCAAGAAAGTACTTCATGCATCTAGCATCCCGCTTTTTCATAAATCATGTCCAACTTGGGGGCAATGCCCTTACAATCTAGATGATGGAAGTGGATTCTACATTACTGGTGATTCATTGGCAAAAACATTAAAAAATGTCTCGCAAAATACAAAAACATTCAAAAATGACTCTCAAAATACCAAAAACATTCAAAATTGTTTCACAAAATCCAAAAAACATCGGAAAACCCATCAAAAATCACACAAAAACATGGCAACACCTTGTACATATTTATCCGATCAGATACAAAATAAACATTGACAAAATACTCACACAATGACCATTTACCAATCAAACCACACAATCGACATTAACAAATCCAAACCTGTCTTTAAACAAGGATGCATCCTTCCTTATCAAAACAAAGACAAGATGACGTTTTCTTTGACAAGAAAATTATGTTAAGCTATCAAATACTTGGTTGATTTATGAGTACAATCATTTGTTTATCTGTATCGGGATCTTTCAGCATTGTTTTGTATCGTTTGCGCATTATTTCCGATGAAGTTCTGGGGCATGTACTAATGGTGTCTACGTGGGAAGTTCACCAAGCTACATGATCTTATGCAAAATGCAGTCATAGATCATTACGGCTTGCTGACTACAACGTATATCTCGACCATATGAGCATGAACCATTACCAAGGATCCTTATTCTTTATTCTTTATGTATATATTGTTTGTTTACAGGTACACTGCTCATTCTTTGGTTCCTCCTCATCCAATTTGGATAAAGGTTTTTATTTCTTAGTACGGTATGCACTTGTCTCAGGATATGATCAGCCTAAGATCAAGGAGGACGATCCAAGTCATGCATGAACGGAGATAATCCTTGTCTGTTCCGCAAGCAATACTCTGGTCGACTTGATCCCTTATATCAAGTCGTTTGTATTAACTTGCTATATAAAATCCATGTAAGGAATACTCAGGTCATCTTGAATCATTATGTCAAGATGCTTGTATTCTCTTCCAACATTTTAAAAGCTCAATGATGAAAATAGAGCACTATGGATCATCATTCCATCTCATTTGTATATATTGCATTCCATTGCATTCCATCCATCCATACATTCATAAATAGCTGCATATCATTCATACATAGTAATGACAATGGATACTCTATTTTCCTCTTCTTCCATAGGAATGTAATAGGTCCTCCATTTCTTCTATCTAACATTGAACCCCTCCCCACCCTCCCCATCTCGATAATCACCATCACATACCATACATCGTGTCCCCATCAACCTAATCAAGCCACGTTCATCACCATCCATCTCTAAATAGGAGGGATTGTGTTTCCTATCCTAAGTCATCCAATAAGTCAAGCCAGTTACTCTGTCTACACAGATACATCGACTCACACACACCTAGACTATCAACAGATACTCTGATCAAGTATCTTCGGGTCTCAACAGGTAATCGATTATGGTAATCCTAGACTACATCAGGCATTTATCATAATGACCTAGTCTCAACGGGGCTACCATGATTCCCCACAACCATCCATCACACACACATTATCAATTGATCAAACCAATCAAACACAATCCAACGGACAATTACATCAATTGTCTACGTCTCAATGAGTATTTTTCTTCATATACCTTGACTTCATCGGACAATTACATCAATTGTCTAAGTCACCATCAGGTCACTTTGATTCACTTACTCAGACTTTATCATGTTCAAGCGACCAACTGACATCAACTGTCACGCTTTGACTTGACCGGGGCAATTCAACCGATTGCACCAGATTGTCCAACCAATTTTGATCAATTGTATAGCATCAATCCAAACCCCACACTACATCTGCTATGTATCTCTTGCATGACCTCAGGGTACTCACTGGCTTGTTGTTTCTTCATATTCACTCCATTTTCTCCCATTCTTTCATCATTAGTTCTAATTTCTTCTATTCTACCTCCCCTCCGCTTTTCATTCTTTTTCGAGAGATCGCCCGATTTTTCAAAAAAATTCGGCCCATCTCTCGAGGGGGCATACCACCCATTAAATTTACATTTTATGGGGCATTTCTTCACACCTATTTTTCTTTCTTTGAAACGATGCGATAAACTGCACCGTCTCAAAGAGGGGCAAATGTAGTCACATAAATCTGTCCACTTAATTAAATGAATATTTAATATTTATTTGATTATTTAAACCATCAATTAATAATTAATTAAATTAATATATTTAATTAATTCATCTTAACCCTCTTCTCCTATTAATTAAATAAATTATTCAATTTATTTGATTTAATTCACTTAACCAAATTCATACCATTAATTAAATAAATAAATCATATTTGTTTAATTAAAATATTCTCTCACATTTAAATAAATTAATATTTATTTAAATCCCCCAAAATCCCACCTCTCACATTTAAATAAATTAATATTTATTTAAATCCCCCAAAATCCCACCTCTCACATTTAAATAAATTAATATTTATTTAAATCCCCCAAAATCCCACCTCTCACATTTAAATAAATAAATAATTTATTTAAATCACCTTTATCCTCCACCCACTTGTATTTTCCTACAAAAGCAAGTTGCACAACTATTTTAAATAAATTATTTATTTAAAATCCTATTTATCCTCACCCACTTGAAACCTTTAATGGTTTCCCTTAAAGTAGTCAAACTTGATGGCTTTAAAGTCTTCAAACTTGATGGCTTCCTTCTATAGTCTTCTTAAGACTTTAATGGTTTTCCTTAAAGTCTTCAAGCCTTTAATGGTTTCCCTCAAAGTCTTCAAGCATTTTAATGCTTTATCTTCATTTTTCTCATTTAAATAAATTAATATTTATTTGAATATTTATCCAAATGCAAATTACACCATTTAATTGAAATAAATGATTTTATTTTAATTGAAAATACCAAAATTTCTCCCACTTGCATTTTCCTACAAAATCCACTTGCATGCCTAAACCCCTTCTAGATTCTTCTAAACCCTTCCTAATTAGCCTAATCCATCCCTTAAATATTGTCACATTCCTAAGCAAATTGGAGTCACTTCTCAAAGACTCCAAAGTTTTTGAAAAGCAATTAATGCTTTGTGTGTTCAACAAATTAACCCTCAAAGTCTTGGATAACCTTTGAAAGCTTCCAACCTTCAACCACTTAATCCCCAAAGTCTCCAATAACCATTAATGGTTAATTCAACCCTCCCACATGGTTAAAACATTTGTTTTGACTCAACCTCTACCCAACCCAAAGGTCTCATCAGGCCATTAATGCTTTGACCATGATTATCTCTTAAACATTTGCACAAAGGTTTATCCTTGGATTAACTCTTAATCCAATGGGTAATCTTAATTTAGACTTGACCCTTACCTTCTAGATAACCATGAGGTCTTCTCAGGCCTTTAATGCCTCCAACCTCTTCTCTCAACCCAATCCTATGTTGACACTTGTCACCATTTTATTGGTGCCAATTGTGCACATGGATCCCCAACTTTCAAACTTGGCCCTTGATTAAACCGCTCAATCTTAACCCTTCATTTCCCTATTTCTTCTATAAATAGAACCCTTCTCCTCAAGCAAAAGAGAGAAGCATTTTAGAGTATTGTTGTTATACTGGCATTAGCATAGAGTTTTTTCATAGCATCACTATCTACTCTTGCATAGTATTTGCTTATCATATTCAACCATCTTGAATCTCCATATGGCATCCATGGCTAGTGCTAAAAGCTGAGAGCTACACTCATTTGGGACTTGGAGAGGAGAGGAACAAGGGAGGAGCAACTATGAGCATCTTGATTAGCTATTTCATTTTATGTTTATATGCTTTCTATTTCATGCTTAATATCTCTCTTGATATGCCTGTTTAGGATAATCTTTTGTTGCTAACACTAACGTTTGTTTCTTGTGCTCTTGTGTGTGTTGCCATCAAACAGATTTTCTAATCCTTTTTGCAGAGCATCATTATTAATTGTAGCATTAATTGACATTGGAATCCTAACTTTTTATTATAGAAAAATTGCTTATATAATCCATTCGCATGTGTTATGATTTGTCTCCAAGAAGCTAACCCATTAAGATTATCTAGCACATTGCTATCAATAGTAAACAAATTACATTCATTTTATTTCTTTTCATATTGGTGTATGAAATTTATATCCAGCTTCATTTAAATCAATAATTTGATTGACATCATAGTCTTGGGGATTTAAAAACATACCAGGATTCGCATCCACATGAACATTTGCATCAACAGTCATACCCGTGTTTGGTTCTACATTTCTTGCGTCCATCATGATCTCTTCAATGGTCTCATCTACAACAAGCACTGAACTAGATGCTTCAAAAGTGTTATTCAATTGTCATTGTTGTGATCTTCGATCTCTTTGGCGTTTTGCCTCCTTCTCTCTTTGTGCTCGAATTTCGTTCGTTGTCATTATCTTCCTTTGTTTCTTTTGACATTGCTTAGAACCCATCTTTACAAACTCCTCTTCAAAAAATAATATTTTTTACTGAGTTCTTCAAAAATTTGTGTTAAAAATATTAAAAAGTACTGCCAAATGATGTAAAAAATGTTTGTCAGTACGGATTTAAATGATAGTGTGGTAAATTGATGCAATTTGTCTTTTTTTTTACAGTAACAGTTATTTAGGAACGGGCCCCCGTTTTAGAAACGGGAGCTCGTTATTAAAATTAATAGTCAAAAAAAGGAATGGGCCCTGGTTTTTAAAACAGGGCCTCGTTCTGTGGAAGTTGATTCCACAACCCACCACTTGGCTCAGGCTTAGGCCCGAGATAGGCCTGTGATGGCCACACCTGAGACATGGACCTGCAAATTCAAATCTCCATGAATGAAAGCACAAATATGAACTTCTGAAATAGTTTACATGCCTGTAATTAGAGAATTTTTATATGAAATTAAAACCCATTTCAGATTATACTGTCTAGATTCTAAATATGTAAATTTTTTTAAATATTGATTATTTTAACTATTTCTCATTTAATTTATAGTAATCGGGTCCAGAAACTTGAAATATTAACTAATTTTGTTAATTTAATAACTTTTTTATTTTAATGAATTTTGAAAAAAAAATTATATGTCTTCAATCTACACAAAATTATTTTCTATTTAAAAAAATAAATTTTTTTTTTTAAGTTTACGCCAAATTATGTGGGTAGTACACATCAAATTTTTAAAAAGATAATTACAATCATTAAAAAATTAATTAAAAAAAATATTAGAAAAAAATACAAAAAAATATGCTCATCAATCTTCAGTGTGTTACAAACCATTTCCCAAAATGGTTTGAGAAAAGAATTTTAATTGTGTCAAAAAGTTTGGATCATACACATGCACGGTATGGTCCTAAAACAGGCATTTTTAAAACATTGTTTTTAGAACTCCATTCAAAAATTTATTTTTTATTATGTGGGTATTAAAATAAATTACATATTTGGAAAGTACATAATATTGACTTTTTCCAAGATTCAATCTCTAAGTGTTTCAAAATTTAAGCTAAAATGAGACAAAATCTGCAAATCAGGGAAAACACTTCCACTTTTTGGCCAAAAAGTGGACCCAGTTTCTTGCATTGACCCAATATTCAATAATTATTAAAATAAAGCCAATATTTTTACTCACTAGTGAACCATTTCTTCAATAGATCTCCTTCTTTATCCTTAGTCAAAATTCTATAAAATTAATCATTGACGAGTCAATTAGAAAGGGGTGCTAGGCTGTGGGATAGCCATCTCCATAATGTCATATTTTTGGCACATTATCTAGTACACCAACATTGATAATGCTAGCCAAGTGACCATCAATGTCAAACATAATCCACACAACATGATGGTTTAGCTCTTATGCTTAAGAAATAATGGAATAATATAAATGTGGGGAAAGTAAAATGAATGAGTTATCATGCCCATAGTTATGCAAAATGATGATTAAAAGTTATAGGGACATATTATCTTTTAAGGCTATTTTAAGCTTAAAACAAGAAGCTTATTTCTTGAAGGAAAATTATATCAAAATGGTCAAGCTTTTTACATGTGAACTTATTAGAAAACTTGTGATAGGTGTAAATACATGATTAGAATGCCACATGATTTTACACCCATGAAAGTGTATCTCTTGATTTTCCTTTTAAACCTCCAATGTGTGGAGCGAAAATTGAGAAATTAATTAATTAATTAAAAATTCTTTAATTAATAGAAAAAGAAGGATTTAATGAATTAATTGAATAATAAAAGAACACAAACACTAATTGAATTTTAACTCAAAACTAAAGACCCTCATCCATAACTATTTCACTTATCATGTAGCTATACTTCCCTATGCTTCGTGAATGATGGTTAAGGGTTATTTTATCACAGTTGGCAAATTACTAATACTTGGCATCAAGAACAACAATACTGTGACTTGGAGAAGTTTTGTTTATTGGGATTGTTGGCAACAACAATGAAGGAAAACTGAGAGGGGGGGGTGAGTTAGTTTTCATCAGATTGCCAATCTTAAGCATAAATATAAATTTGATCAACTACAACTACAACAACAACAAAGATAAGAAAATTGATAGCACAACACACAACACCAAGATTTTGACGTAGAAAACCCGGTTAAGTGAAAAACCACAGTGGGAACCTACCCACAATAAAATGATACTCTGCAGTAGTATGTGAAAATAAGTATAATGGGGAATGCACATGCATTCAAGCTCACTGCCTAGAGCTCACTCCTCAAATATAATAACCCGAAAGGCTACAACCCTTAAGGAAGGTTCACTACATTACAAGGAAGTCTCACTAACTTACAAAATATTCGGACAACAATCCAGAATCAAATGAATTGAAAGAATAACATCTGCAAATGCTTGATGACAGTTCCGGTTAAGCACATTTGTCTTCTCTACAACACTTCAATTTCTGCTCAAACACAATGCCGAAGGATGTATTCTCTTATTCGCACCTTTATCATTCTTTGATAATGTAGAAAATTCACCAATATCAAATTTATATGACTTTATTACCTATTTATACAATTCATCGACCTTGACTACAAGGTTGGCCAAACCCTCAACTCACAATTACAAAATTACATCACATGATACAAAGATCGACCACCAAATCAATATAATGATACACATGACATAACATGGACCTAAATCAAATGCTCAAACATGCAACACCACCAAAGATCATGCCAAGATCAACTGCAATACACTACACTATCAAGAATACCACATAACACGAAGAATATCATCGGTTCAACAAAATCACCAAGAACACACACAAGGATCAATGCGGACCACCAAAATAGGTAGAACGTAATTAGGAAACACCAACAAGCATGTTAGAATCATCTGTAATAGTTGCACCAACACCACTTATCAAATCTTCATCGATCAACATCTGAAACTCAAGAATACTCAAACAACAACAACGGTCACGAGGAAAGATAACTTGCAGAGCACCAAATCATGATCCATCTAAAATGAAGATACACAAGAACATCCCAATCAATCTCCCAAAATCTCAACTCAAGATCTGATCACACTGGAATATACCAGAGGAAATATCAAACTCTACAAAGTATTGATAAAAAAAAAAAAACTATAAACCAGGTCATATGATATTATCAATTGAGCTCTTGGATCATTGAAACCAATACAAAAAGATATAATGATACTAGAAATACTCCATATACCGAACCATGATCCCAATAAAACAACCTGCAACCACCAGAGCAATAAATCATAAGAATATATTGACATCAATGACAACAACATATTGTAGCAGCAACAATGACCAACAATCTCCCCCTTTGGCATTGATGGAAACATATGAATGTGAAAAAAAATCAATGCAAAGAAAGAAAACATCTCCAACAGACTCCCCCTAAGATCAAGCTCACCAACAGTAGATAAGACAATTTTTCACATGCTTCTCTCCTCCTTTGACATCAATGACAAAGGTTCTCAAAACAAAAACCAAACTTTCTCTCTCCCTTAGATAAACAAATCAATGATTATAACCAGATCAACTAAATCACAAACAGATTACTCTGTCAGAGGAGCAACATAATCTCATCAATTCGGACAAGAAGATAAGACTATGAAGTCCACCGGATTGATGCAACTCAATGCATCTAGTTCCCATCAGGAGGGGTGGATACCCCTAACTTGTCTCTCAAATAGATAAATGTATCTACAAGCAAAGGCTTGGTGAAAATATCAGCAATTTGTTCCTTTGTAGACGCATGCTCTAACTTCACTAACTTTTTTCTCTCAAGAAATGATACTTGATTGATACATGTTTAGTCTTTGAATGTTGCACTAGGTTCTTTGATATATTAATAGCACTAGAATTATCACAATATATGACAGTAGGCTCATCATAGATAACTCTAATATCCTTCAACATTTGTTTCATCCAAACTACTTGACTGCAGTTACTAGCGGCATCAATGTATTCAACTTTAGTAGTAGATATGGAAATTGAATCTTGTTTCTTACTTGCCCATGAAACCAATTTCTTACCCAAAAAGAATGCACCACCAGAGGTACTCTTTCGGTCATCAACATCACCAGCCCAATCAACATCAGTGTAATCACATAACATGAAATCGTCATTCCTCGAGTACCACAAACCATAATCCACTTCCTTTCAAGTATCTTAATATCCTCTTCATAATAGTGACATGACTCTCTTTCAGATCAACTTGATATCTAGCAGCCATGCACACAACATGCATAATGTTAGGTCTTATCTAAGTTAGGTATAGCAGTCCACCAACCATATATCTGTACAAGGTCTGATTAGCTTTCAGAGATTCATCCTTCTTAGACAATTTGTAGTCAGTCACCATAGGAGTTCCAACCGGTTTAGAATCTTCTAACCGAAACTTCTTCATTAATTCCTTCACATATTTAGCTTGAGATATAAAAATACCTTTTCCAGTTTGTGAAATCTGTACTCTTAAGATAAATTCCATCTCTCCTATCATAGACATTTCAAATTCTTTCTCGATATCACTGGAAAACTTCATACTCAAGTAACCATCTCCTCCAAAGATAATGTCATCAACAAAACTTCAACAATCAATGTGTTATCATTCTCAATCTTGAAATTTATATTACTATCAACAATACTGTTGTTAAATCCTAATTTCAGCAAATACTTATCCAATCTAACATACTAGGCTCTAGGGGCTTGTTTCAATCCATAAAGAGCTTTCTTCAGTTTGCATACCATGCCTCCATCATTTGATAATGAAAACCCATTAGGTTGCTCAATGCAAACTTCTTATTCAATATCACCATTCAAAAAGGTTGACTTGACATCCATCTGATATACTTTGAAAGCCTTATAGGCAGCATATGCAAGCAATAGTCTAACAGCTCCAAGTCTAGCTACCAGAGCAAAAGTCTCCTCATAATCAATTCCTTCCTTTTTTGAATATCATTTGCATACCAATCTTGCTTTATTTATAAAAACTTCTCCGACTCCATTCAATTTTTTCCTGAATACCCATTTAGTACCAATCGCATTCTTGTATTTAGGTCTAGACACAAGTTCCCATGTGTTATTCTTTTCAATCTGATTCAATTCTTCTTCCATAGCCTTCATCCAATTTTCATCTTTGCAAGCTTTAACAACATCTTTAGGTTCAATTTTATAAATCAAACATACCTCTTCAACAACTAGCCTTCTTCTAGTCATTACACCTTTGTTTGATCACCAATGATCTGATTTTTAGAACGATTCAATCTTATATACCTAAGAGTCTTCCGATTATTCTGATTTTCAAATTCTTGCACCTCTTCATCGACAACAACAATATTCGGATCATTCTGCTTCAATTCTTCTATCTGAATTTGAGTTAAAACAACATTCAGATCATCATCATATATCTGCATGCTCTAATTTCTTTTCCACGGTCCTCATCAACCTTCACATTTGCACTTTCCACTATCTTTCTTAGTCTCTTATTGTAGTACCGCTAGGCTTTTCTCTTTGGTTAATATCCCAAGAAAATTCCCTCATCACTTCTTGCATCAAACTTTCCTATATCCTCATCTCTCTTGATATAACACTTTCTTCCAAAAATTTTGAAATATCTCACAGTAGGAATATGACCAAACCATAGCTCATAAGGAGTCTTATCGGTATCACCTTTTATATGTACTCAGTTGAATGTGTAAACAATAGTGCTAATAGCTTCTCTCCAATAGATCTTCACAATATTCCCTTCAATCAGCATGGTTCTTGCAACATCCAAGATAGTAATGTTCTTCCTTTCAACAACTCCATTCCGTTGTGAGGTTCTAGGAGAAGATAATTGTCTTCTAATCCCATGCTTCACACGGAATGCGTCAAACTCACTAGAACAAAATTATCCTCCTTTTTTAGGTCTCAGACATTTTAGCTTCAATCCTGTCTCAGTCTCAACTTTTGCTTTGAATATCTTGAATTTGTCCAATGCTTCTGATTTTTCCCTAAAAAAGGCAACTGACATCATTCTGGAATAATCATTAATCAGTAACATGAAATATATGTCACCCTGCACATTTCTTATACTTGTAGGTCTACATAGGTCAGTATAAACAATATCTAGTAGTCCATCTGATAAATAGTACTTACTCTTGAAAGAAATTCTTGTTTGCTTTCCCATTTCACATTCCTTACATACTGGAATAGAAGGCTTAACAATTTTAGGTAAATCTCTAACAACTTGAGTAGAAGTGATCTTAATCATTGAGTCAAAATTAACATGACACATTCTCCTATGCAACAACCAACTTTCATCAATCTAAGCAATCAAGCAACTTTTCTCACCGGCATTCAAATGAAAGATATTACCTTCAGTCTTAGTTCCTGATGCAATCTCTGTACCGGAGGCATTTAGGATCTTGCAGTTTCTATTTTTGAATTACAAATCATAACCTTTGTCCATCATCTGTCCAACACGAAAAGATTATGCTTCAAACCTTCAACATACAAGACATCATCAATGTTATGCTTACCATCAAAGGAAATGGAACCTCTACCACAGATCACACAGGCTTTGTCATCTCCAAATCTTACTATTCCACCATCATACCTCTCCATATTCACAAATTTTCTTTTATCACCACTCATATGATGTGAACAACCGTTGTCAATCACCCATTCATCTTTCTCTTCAACTTTAGCACTTAAAGCTTTCTCCTTAATAGTACAACTTGTGGAAACAACAGGTATTGATCCATCTTCTTTAATAGTAATAAACACAATTTCATCTCCTTCCGATTCTTCATCTATAACACCTTCATCAACAACATAATAATAGTTCTTTTGATGCTTATACTTCCGGTTTGACTTCTAAGCCTTGTTGTTGGTGTAAATAATTATTCATCATGGATATTATTACACTTACTTAAGTTTACTTAGGATAATGCATTTCATAGTAGTTTGGATATGAGACACTTGGGTGTTTGTGCCACATTGGGATAGTGTGTGTAGGAGAAATTCCACCTCTTATGGTGTTGATCTTGTTATTACACTATCATATCCACTTATTGTGGAGTGATAATTCCACCTTCGGTGGGTGATCCACCTCATGTGGAATATTATATTATTTCTCCTACCTACCCACACCTATTTCCTACCTACCCTTGTTTCTTATTGAGCCACATGTCATATTTGTGTGCTCATACATATCCCTAGCCTTGCCTATATAAGCAGGCTCATCTACATTGTATGTAACAACAACAATTATTGATCATTTTCTATTGATGAGAATACAATTTATTCTTGTCCCATATTATGTCTCTATCTTGTACATTTCAATGACCTCTTGATCTTGGCAAAATCCAACATGGTATCAGAGCTATTGGAGTCTCATTGATTCGTCTTGAAGAGGCATTATTGTGACGTCAAGAGGCAGATCTGAGGAGCATCATCATTTGGAGGCGTCCTAGACCAGATCCAACCTCGCCATTGCGTTCGGAAGGCCATTTCCATGAATTTTGGTTATAAAGTTGGCCTATTTTGGTGGGGAAAATTTTTTTCCCCAATTTTGCTTATCGTACGGATTTTTCGAATATTCATTATTTTTTCAAAAATTTTTTTTTCCTTATTCTGAAAAATTGTTTTCAAAAAAATCAAAAATCAAAATTTTTTTTTGAAAAAATTCGAAAAAAATCAAAAAAATCAAAAAAGTGATCAAAAAAAAAAAAGGGAAAATCGATTTTTTGGGGGGTCCGCAGACCCCCCCCCATGCCGACTGTACGTGTTGCAGGCTGTGTGCAGAACCCGTACCTGACGTGCCGTCCTGTTAGCGCCTGCCGACTGTCCGTCCACTGACGCCCGTACCTCGCCAACCTGCACGACCACCGGTCCCTGCTCCGCAGCGTCCACCGCGACTGCCGCCTCCCGCGAGCGGCCCCCGTTCCTCCCGGCTGCCTTCGTCTCCCAGCGCCGCAGCCCGCAGCGCCGCTCCACCGCGCCCAGCAGGCGACCTTCCCGACCTCGGCTCCTAGCGCCACCTCGTCCGCCGGTTCTCCGCCTCCCCAGCTCCCGAGCTCCGCCACGTCACCGGCGCCGCCTCGACCCTCGGTCTCCGGGAACCGCCACGCAGACTGCAGGTACACTCGTCCAGGATCCTCGGCCACCTCATCCGCCATGCAGACCCTCCGTACGACAAATCAGCATTTTCCGTACTGCCACGCGTCTTCCGTACGGACGCCACATCAACAGACACATCGCCTGCCACATCATATTCTGTACAATACGGACTGTACAGTCAGCTGTCCATGCAGTCTGTCCGTACTGTACGGACGTCCAGTCAGCCAGGCAGCGAAGTTTTGGCGACGGTCATACGGCCGTCAAATTTAATCCACTGTTTTTCTGACGTCAGCGCCACATCAGCAGGGTTTGAAAATTTTTGGACCCCCTCTCATTTGCATTTTTGATTTTGCAGTTCAACTTCAAATGGCCGTAACTTGCTCATTTTTGCTCCTTTTTGGGTGCAATTTTTTTTGAAATGGGCTAGAATTTCGTGCTCTCCGCAGTGGTGAAATAATTTTTTGATTTTGATGCACGGATTTTTCAAAAAATTCAGTTTTTGGTGACTGTCCCTGAGTAATCCCAGTTTTTGCAACTTCAGAGGCTTCGTTTGGGGTCATCTGACCTCCCTTTTAGGTGCCGTTTTTTTTGAAAGTGCGTATTTTTTTGTCTACTTTCACATGATGCTATCAAATTGATGTCATTGCAAGTAGAAATTATACTTTCAGATCTTGGCCATTTTTGGCTCTCTTGGTACTTGCATATTTGCTTGAATCTCAGTTAGATTCATTGCACTATTGATTGAAGTCTCTTGTATCTCATTTGAGAAGTTGTAAAATTTTCATCATAAGCCCACTTTGCCTTGTTTTGCAAGTGGCTCATTGTAATCGCACTAAGTATAAAGTGCCAAAATCATCACTTTTGGGGGGGTACTTTGATTGATTGAATTTGGGGGGTGTCTCTTGTGCTTTTGTACTCTTGTGTCCTTCCTTTTTGCTGCTATGGGTTCTTCTAAGTTTCCTCTCTTAACTCCACATAACTATGCTACTTGGAAAATTGATGCATGGAGTAAACTTATGGAAAAAGGACTCACTCATTACATTGATGGAACTATTGTTGCTCCAGCTGATCCTAAGACTGATCCAGTTGGTCACTTAGATTGGCTCACTAAAAATATCATGGCAATTGGTACCTTAAGAAAGTATGTATCAAAGGATCTCATTTTTCATATTGAGAAATGTACTCTAATCAAGGATGCTTGGCAAAAGTTTCAAGACTTGTATGGTCAAGTTGATGAGATTAGGGGATATCAAATTGATAGTGATCTCACCATGTTAGATCCCAAGAACTTTGATACTATACAAGATTATGTCACTAAGGCAAATGAGTTGAGGGCACAACTCAAAGATTGTGGCATTGATAAGAAGGATACTCAATTGATATTCAACTTGATAGGCAAGCTTCCACAAGAATATGCAGCATTTGTTTCTAGTTTCCAAACTCATAGGATGACAATGGGTTCAAGCTACAAAATGCCTACATTTGATGCTTTCAATGAAATGTTGATGATGGAACAAACTAAGTTGATAAGCATGGGCATTCTTATGGCTTCTTCTAAGTCTCAAGCATTAGTGGCAAATCAAGGAAACAAAGGAAATCAAGGAAAGGACAACTCAAACAAGAAGAAATGGCAATCAAAGCCTAAGGATAAAGCATCATCTTCTCCACAACAAGGAGATTCATCTTCTTCCAAGAAAGATAATTCACCAAAGAGAGAGAGACCTACTTGTGCTTATTGTAAAAAGATTGGTCATGAGGAACATTGTTGCCATACTAAGAAGATTGATGAGCTTACACATATCATCAAAAAGCATAACATTGATTTGCCTAAAGTCTACAAAAAGGATGATTCATTAACTTCCACTTCCTCACATTCAAAAGGAAAAGGGCAAGCATTCATGGCTTCTACAAGTGGAAAAACTCACTCTTTTGGAATAAGAAAAGGAAAAGCTCTATGTGCTACAACAAATCATACTTCAGAGAGATGGCTTCTAGATTCAGGGGCTTCTCATCATATGGCTTCTTCACAATCTATGTTCTCTACATTTGAGCCTTGCACCATGCCACAGATTTTGATGGGCAATCATACATACATGGATGTGATTGGGAAAGGATCTATTGACATTGGAGATAACTCCTTCAATGATGTGTTGTGTGTACCCTACTTGACAAACAATCTCCTTTCTATCTATCAAATCACACATGGCGCAACTAAGAGAGTTGTGGAGTTCACACCTGACTCAGTTTTTATTAGAGACATGGAGACTAGAGCTATCATTGCAACTGGGGTGGTTGATCATGCATCTCGGTTATACACCTTTTCAGATTTTGTTGATGATGATGATTTCACATTTGATGATTCTACACATAATGATCACACTTATTGTGATGGTTCAGATTTTGAGGAGAACTTTGGACACTTGAACATGGGGATTCTCACATGTAACCTCGTTCTTGAGTCTTGTATTTCATCTTCTCATATTGATATCACATCACCTATTGTACCTGATGATGCAGATAGTGCGACAGTTTTGCCTTCATGTGATTCAGTGCAGCAGGATATACATTGTCTTCCAGCTTCAGATTCATGGGATGATTACTTGACAGACATTGCAGGTTTGTTTGTGGAATCCTACATTGCAGATTTGGGAGACATCATTGATGACATTCATCTTCTCTTTGATGAAGATGATCCTTCTTCGATTGTTGCGAGGGCACACTCTGACCCTCTTGTTCATTCTCTACATGATCATTCTTTCGAGGTTGACATGATTGTGGATACTTATGTACAGCAGTTGGAGGAGGTCTCTTTATTCTTTGAGGAGACACATGAGTCTTTGGATATTGTTCTACATTTATCTTCACTAGATGTTGGAGTTCCTTTTTCAGCAGTGTGGAGCAGTTCACCACCTTTGGAGGGGGTATCTTTCAGCATCGACATGGGGACACTTGAGCAGTTTTCAGAGATTCCTTTCATCATGAGTTTTCTTCATACATCTTCTCTTCATGATTGGGGAGACTTCATGGATACACCTTTGGTTTTGTTTCTTCCTAAGGGGAGGAATGTTGTTCGACGTTCGTGGAGCAGTTTCTTCATACATCGAGCTTCTATCATTGGTGCAGATTCTTCATTGAGGGAGGATCACAGTTTGACTTCTCTTCTTCTCTCATATGGGGGGGACTTTTTCCTCACATGGGGTTTTGTTCCTCACATTCTTCTTTGAGAGTTTTCTTGTATAGCTTTCATCTCTCTTTTGGGGGAGGGTTTTTTCCCATTGGGTTTTTCTCTCTTTCCCCACTTTGTGAGAGATTTCATTGCATTGGTTTGCATGCATTGCATTTGTGCATGGGTACCTAACATGGCCTCGTAGCCGGGACCCATCTTGCATTGCTTAGTTGCATTGTAGACTTAAGTGCATTCCCCTAAGTTGCACTTAAGGGGGGGTGTTGGTGTAAATAATTATTCATCATGGATATTATAACACTTACTTAAGTTTACTTAGGATAATGCATTTCATAGTAGTTTGGATATGAGACACTTGGGTGTTTGTGCCACATTGGGATAGTGTGTGTAGGAGAAATTCCACCTCTTATGGTGTTGATCTTGTTATTACACTATCATATCCACTTATTGTGGAGTGATAATTCCACCTTCGGTGGGTGATCCACCTCATGTGGAATATTATATTATTTCTCCTACCTACCCACACCTATTTCCTACCTACCCTTGTTTCTTATTGAGCCACATGTCATATTTGTGTGCTCATACATATCCCTAGCCTTGCCTATATAAGCAGGCTCATCTACATTGTATGTAACAACAACAATTATTGATCATTTTCTATTGATGAGAATACAGTTTATTCTTGTCCCATATTATGTCTCTATCTTGTACATTTCAATGACCTCTTGATCTTGGCAAAATCCAACACTTGTCATACTTCGCATGCTTCTCATAACTATCATTCCTATCATGCTTATCAAATTTATCATGCCTATCATGCTTAGACATTCTCTCCGGGCACGTAGAAGAAAAATGTCATATCTTATTGCAAGAGAAACATTTCAAAGGCAATTTACCATCATACTTACTAGCTCCTTTAGGCAATCTCCGGGAAATCAATGCTTCAAGCTCATCCAATTCCCTTTCTTTCTCTTACATTTCTCTTCTCTCTCTTTCATATCTGGATATTCTGCATTCTTTTGGATCATACTTCTGCTTTTTAGATACAGATGCTCTAAATGTTGTCTCAGAATTTCCATGTGATTTGCCAAACTCGCTCAGTTCAAATGCAACAATTTTTCCAACCAACATATCTCTTGTCACAGTAGTCACACTCTAGATCTCATCAATAGAAGCTACCTTATGTTTGTAAGAAGGAGGCAATTATCTCAACACCTTAGCAGCAATTTCATCTTCTTCATGGGTTCCATCGACACATCTGATACCTAGGAAAAGTTCATTCACCTTATCCATGAAAGAGTTTATGTTCTGATCTTCTCCCATTTTCAACATCTCATACTTCCCTTTCAAACTCTGCAACTTAACAACTTTGACTTGTTTATCTCCTTCATACAAGGTCTCAAGATTCTCCTAGATCTCATGTGTAGTCTGAAGTCCCATTACATAAGTCATCTCTGAATCAACCAGGGCACTCAACAATGCTTCCTTGGCTCTAATGTTATTTTCAGCATCCTTGATCTCAATAGCACTAACCAGTCCATTCTGAAGAATAGAATAGGAATCCTTTGTAATCGTCTAGTAATCCTCTCCAAGACATCTCAAGTGCACCTTCATCCAATTCTTCCATATAGCATAATTACTTCCATTGAATCTCAAACTTTCCTTCTTAAAAATAACACCTCTAGTTTCTATCTTGGATCTCCTTAAGTGGTCAAGCTTCTTCCAGAGGATCTAGCTCTGATACCAATTGTTGGCAACAATAATGAAAGAAAACTGAGAGGGGGGGTGAATTCGTTTTCACCAAATTGACAAACTTAAGAACAAATATAAATCTGATCAACTACAACAACAACAAAGATAAGAAAATTGATAGCACAACATACAACACCAAAATTTTGACATGGAAAACTCGGTTAAGAGAAAAACCACGGTGGGAACCTACCCACAATAAGATGATACTCTACAGTAGTATGTGAAAATAATTACAATGGGGAATGCACATGAATTCAAGCTTATTGCCTAAAGCTCACTCCTCAAATATAATAACCCGGAAGGCTACAACCCTCAAGGAAGGTTCACTACCTTACAAGGAAGTCTCACTAACTTACAAAATATTTAGACAACAATGCAGAGTCAAATGAACTGAAAGAATAGCATCTACAAATGCTTGATGGAAGTTTCGATTAAGCACATTTTTCTACTCTACAAAACTTTAATCTCTTCTCAAACACAATGTCAAAGGATGTATTCGCTTATTTGCACCTTTATCATTCTCTGATAATGCAGACAGTTCATCGATATCATATTTATATGACTTTATCGCCTATTTATACAATTCATCAACCTTACTACAAGGTCGAACAAACCCTCAACTTACAAGTACAAAATTATGTCACACGATACAAAGATCAACCACCGAACCAATATAATGATACACATGACATAACATGGACCTAAATCAAATGCTCAAACACGCAACACCATCGAAAATCACGCCAAGATCAACCACAACACGCTACACCATCAAGAATACCGCATAACATGAAGAATATCATCGGTTCAAAAAAATCACCAAGAACACGCACAAGGATCAATGTGAACCACCAAAACAGGTAGAAAATAACTAGGAAACTCCAGCAAGCACATTAGAATAATTTATAATAGCTGCACCAACACCACTTATCAAATCTTAATCGATCAACATCTAAAACTCAAGAATACTCAAACAACATCAACTGTCACGAGGAAAGATAACTTATGGAGCACAAAATTATGATCCATATGAAATTAAGATACACAAGAACATTGAAAAAAATCTCCCAAAATCTCAACTTAAGATCTGATCACACTGGAATATAATGGAGGAAATACTGAACTCTGCAAAGCATTGATTAGAAAAACCAAAATGTAAACCAGATCATACAATATTATCAATTAAAATCCCGGATCACTGAAACCAATACATAAAGATATAATGATACTATAAATACTCCATATACCGAACCATGATCCTAATAAACCAATCCGCAACCACCGAAGCAATAAATCACAGGAATATGTTGACATCAATGACAATAGCATATCCTAGCAGCATCAATGACCAACAGGGATGACATTGAATGAGATGTAAAACATAAAAGAGTACATGGCCAAACACACCAAACAATCAAACAAGGAAGCTCTTATCTCTTGCAAAATAGATGTAGGAAAGTGTAATTATGGGATTGGAAAACCAAGAAAATCCTTTTGGTCTGCTGGTTACACTAGTTGTTTTTAATGGTTGTGAGATTTGGAGAAGTAGCATGTCCAACCACAAATGGAGATAATAAAAAAGAATTCAAAAGCATCTAATAATTAGTAGTCTCAAGGTCATGTCAATAGTTCTTTATGAGATTCTTCTAGTTGAAGCAGGAATGTTCCCACTGAAGGCCTTAGCTATAGTTCACTTGATAAGTTATTTAAAAAAATGTTAACGAGCAATGCTAACCCAAAATGGTTGTTGAGGAGGAACTTAAAAAAAAGGAAAATAACAAAAAATGGATTATCAAGTGGGACATTGATTTGCAAGATTGTCCAAATAATAATGATGAGATTAAAGACTGTGTTCGAAAAATTTAGAACTGCCATGTGGATAAACCAAGTTGGTAGGAAAGAAAGCACACCATATCAAAGAGTTTAATCCTTTAGGCGAGCAAAATGAAAAAAGAATACCTAAGAGCGCCAATTAACAAGAAGGCTAGACTTCTTGTTGCTTAGATCAAAATCGGGTCCTACCATCTTGGATGTGAGATGGGTAGATGGACAGTCCCTAAGGAGGAATGAGAGGAAAGGACTTGTCTTTTCTGCAATAAAAGGGCAGTACAAACTGAATGGAATTTCATCTTTGAGTGTGCAGTGTATGGGGATATTCATACTCAGTACGAGGAAAATTTGAAAGAGTGCAGTCTAAAAGAACTATTCGAGGAAGTAATACTTCACAAAACTATAAACTTTTTTATCAAAAATCCACATTACAAAAGCTGACATTGAAAGGAGCTTGAAAATTGTTAACAATTTTGTTTCTGATCGTTATTAAAACTAATTCACTCATAACTAAGCCATGTTTGACTATGGGGACCATGACCATCATGAACAAATACAAATACAACAGGATCACACTCATACCAATGCACAAACAAATTGGCCCGCGTGGGTTCACCCACTCATTAAACCCTCAACACATCTCAGTGGTAAGATCTTCATCACCATTGCCCACCAATCATATTCCACACAAAAGTTGATGACGACAGAGACACAAAAAATGTTTTAAATGCATTGTGCGCCATGTAAAATGTTGAAGCGGCTAATGCTACTAAGTCTTGCAGAACACTAGTTTGAAAAACATTTTAGTGCCAAAGGTTTTCAGTTGAGTGAATACAAGTTTATTAATAACATTATTCTTTATTATTTTTTACAAATGACGTAGCTGTATTTTCATGGCGCGTTCTGTATACAACTCCTTGTTCTATTTTGAAACGTTAGGCCCGATTATTTACGTGCTTATTATTTTTATGAACAAAGCTTTGCCTGAAAACGAACCCATTTACATACGATAATCTTGTATGGATTTTATAGAGGAGATGATTAAGGCATTTACTAATAAAATGAAAGATGTTATTTGTCGGTAATGATTAGGATCCATTATTTTAGTCAAGCTCCGTCCCTGTTCCTCTGAACAATCACCATTATGATCAACAATCAACAGTTCCCGTAACTTTAAACAGTGACCATCACGGTCAGTAGTCGGAATGCAAAGGAAATTCAAACTCATTGTTCATGTGCTGCGGAAGTTTTGTGAAACCCATAACGCTTTTGATACATGCCTCTCATGGAATACAGTTGTTGCAGCCTACAGAAGACATGGTTGTCTTCACAAGGCAGTCGTATTGTTGCACTATATGTAACAAACAGGTTTCTAACTCGATCAGTTTACATTTGCCAGCGTACTCTGAGTCTATGTCAAAACCGCGATATTGAATAGGGTACAGGGGAGAGGATCTAATAATTTGAGTTTGTTCTAATTGTTGTGATAGCAGTTGTTGATTTATTACTCGTGTTTGTTGATTTAATGTCCAATTTTATTTTACATCATTACACCAATAGTTGTGACTTTAATACCCATAATTGAATGAAATGCACTCTTAATTGTAAAAAGAAACCAATCATGTGATGCCACAACAGTTCCACAAGTATGGGGCCCCCTTATGTGCAACTATTGGTCTCACCTTTTTTTGGGTTGTTTTGGACACCTTACCAAAAAGCATGTTGATATGGCATCAAATTTGATAATGTGATCCTGAAACTTTAGTTATAAGCAGGGGACTTGCCAAGTAAGATGCTCTAAAAAATTGAGAGTGATTTAAAATTTCCATGTAGAATTTTGAGAAGCGCAAAGTTAGGTTGCTCAACTATTGGGACATCTTCTTTAAGTATCCATAAAGACATAAAGGATATGAGAATTTTATCAGATGTTGTAGTCGAAAATGCAGTAATAGACATGCATACAAAATGCGGAAGATAGACATATACGAAAAAAATGGAGCCATAGACAAAGCACATGAACTGTTTGATAAAATGTGTTCTCATGGAATGCACTGATTATAGGGAGGGGATTCACAAAGTGGATTTGATGATAAAAAGGATTAGAAACATTCAAGTAAATGCAATTGGCAGATTTCAGGAAAGATTTGACAACCTTTGCCAACATCTTCATACCCTGTGAAAAATAGGATCTTTGGGCTAGGGTATAGACAACCATCAAAGCATATGTTATATTTGCAACTCCTGTGGTAGACATATATGCAACATTTGGAAGCATGGACAAGACACACAAACAGTTTGACAAAATGCCTCAAAAAAATTTGGTCTCATGGAATGCCACATTTACAAAATATGCCAAAAACAAAGAGGATTTGTTCACACAACTTTAAAAAAGGTCTTGTTTCATCCCACCATAGCCTTCCACACTTAACTCCCTGGTCTAGAATCCCCAAAAAATTATTAACTAATGTTAATATTACTCCTGCAACTTCAAATGAAACAGTGAATGCCCTCTTTGGCTTGGCCCTGCAATTTTAACGTCATCGGTGTACTTATAATATGTATTTATGACACGGTGTAGGTTTTTTATGGATGGAATTCCAGCAACAGTGTTTAAGAAAAGTGAGCATTCGAGAGTGGGATATTTTAAGAATCAAGCAATGAGATTATATTCAAGCCTATGAATGCAGATGATTGGGCAATGAGAGGTGGTGCAATGAAGATTGAGTAGAGAAAGTCCCTATTGTTGCTTCTTATGGAAATTTCAAAGTAGAGGTGTAGATACCTAAAAATGTCTCATCGATCGCATATTAATCATTCGTCCAATTAATTGAATAATACTTTAATTATTTAATTAAGCTAATTATTCTTCTGAACTAGCTCAATCATCACTTTTTACATTACTAATCATTCAATTTCTATCATTTAATTAATCAATTCATCATTAATCCCCTTTTTCAAATATTAATTATGATTAATTCCCTTAATTTAATAATCTTTATTATTTAATTAATCCTATTTCTAATGATTAAATAATTTCATTATTTAACTTATTCCTCTAATTCCCCGAATTCAAATTTCAACTCATTCCATCTAATTTCATTTTCTCAAATTCACATTTCATCAAATTTGAATTTGAATAAATTTTAGTAAATCTCATGTGCATTTCATCATTCGAAAATCTAAATTCAAACCAAAATAACATGAAATTGGATTTAAATTCAAAGTCCTACAACACATGTTGAAAATCCTAACCAGTTCATCCAAATCAGTTAACTAATCAGTTATTCAGTTAACTCTCCAATCTCCCCTTTTCACTCTCAATCACCTTTTCTGACTAATCAATTAAATTAGTCATCTCCCTAATCAATTCAGTCTACTAATCAATCAATTGAGTCAATTGTCCAGTCAACCTTGTTAACAGATCAATCAAATGAGTTAATAGATCAATCAATCCACTTAACCGATAAATCAAAATGTAATGTCCCTACTAGTTAGAGATCATTAACCTGCAAAACAGATTGTTAGAACACGACAAACATATATATATAAGTAATCTAAATTGCAATCTAACTTTAATACTTAATTAACATAATCATAATCTTCATCTAATAAAAGGGATATGAATGCCATAAGAAAGTATGTCCTTAGGCAGCTATGAAGCTCGCCTTCTTGGAACCCCTTGGTTCCAAGCCCTTCAGGAAATCGAAGTTGAGTTTGAATCCTGTCTTGGGTGTAACCTCTTACACCCAAGCCCTTCAAGGAAGACCCTTGTCTATTCCTTGCCTTGGGTGATGCCTTCATCATCCAAGTCCTTAGAGGGGACTGACCAGATCCGTCTCTTCTTGGTTGAGTTTAATCAACCAAGCCATATATATGCATATCAATTTTTCAGTACATGTACTGCCCTAGGGATTATCACAATCCCTTCCTTAGACTACGGGAGTTCCCTCCCTATAGCCTCCAATATGTGATTTCCTTTAAAATACATTGATAATTTAATATTACTTCATTTTGTACTTCACACATATATTCTTAATGTGTTCCTTATGTATATATATTCAATATTCCTTACCATCATTAACCTATGCATTACCTTCTTATTTAATTTTCATTTACCATATCTATCTTTACATATTCATACCTTAGGGTGTGGATTAATACATTAATTCCTTCTATTTATTAATATGTATAAATGACAACGTCTACCTATTCATTACCTATGTTCCATTATACACCTATATCCTAGTGAACATTCACCTATACCTTGATTATATTCATTACAAAATAAATAACATTATAAAATAAATATAATGATCTTACCTCTTATCACCCACAGATGCTCCCTTCTTACCTCTGTGTCCTCCTTGTCTTTTCATTTTTCCTCCTCGATCCCTACATTTTAACTAGGTTAAATACCCATGGAGGGGAGTAGACGTGTCCCTCCACAGGGCACCCTCCCATGGGAAAGGTGGTGATGGCTCGCAGCCTAAGCTGTGGCTACCGTCACACCATTTCCCTTCCGAAGGAAGGGGTGTGATGGTAGACGTAGCCTAGGTTGCGTCTACCGTCCCACCGCTTCCCATGGGGGTGGGGGGGGGAGTGGTTTTAAATATATAAAACACTTTATTTAATAAGTGAATTAATATTTTAATAATCATTTAAATGTATTTAATCCCTTTTAATATTTTAATACTCATTTTATTTATTAAGTGAATTAATCTATGTAATATTAATAATCACTTAATTTAAATGAATTAAATCCTATTTAATATATTTAATAATTACTTAATTTATTAAATCTATTAATCTTATTTAGTATATTTAATAATCACCTTGATTATTATTAAACCAATATACTTAAACTGATTAATTATATTAAATTAATTGAATATCAATGTTAATGATTTGTTAATATTGTTTCCTTAATGGTGTTTAACAGTACCTTATTTAATAATTGATTTTGTCTTTTATTTAAGAATAAGGCCTTACATCATGTGGTGCGGTGGGGATATCACACAAAATCAGTGAACTATCAATCAACACTTCGATTCCAAATCTCACCCCATCTCACTTGAAAATCTATAAATTCAACCTCATTTCCCAATTTCAATCAAGAATCTCTATCTTCAAAATAATTGTCTTTCTTATGTAGGAAATCCCAGTGTAACACCTGAGAGCCACCTACACACACAATTTAGAGAAGAGTAATGGAAGCTTTGTTGAGTCAATTGAGGAAGTTTAATTAGATTTTTGTTATTCAATTGATTTAAGCATTATTTCATTGTCATTTAGGAGCGTTTCTAATTAGATTATAGATATGATTTGCTCTTATAATCTAATTGATGATGATTGATTTTAACCCTGGCGACAATGGTGAACTCGACATGAAATAACAAAAAAATGATTTGAAATTTTGTGTATGCCTGCAGGTTTCCATTTTTGGCAGGTTTCCATTTTTGGAAAGTTTCCATTTTTGGAAGGTTTATGTTTTTGGAAAGTTTCCATTTTTTTATAGGTTTTCGCTTTTGGAAAGTTTCCATTTTTGCTAGGTTTTCATTTTGGCAGGATTTTGTTTTTGGAAAGTTTCCATTTTTTGCAAGTTTCTTTTTTTGGTAGGTTTATATTTTTTGCAGGTTTCCATTTTTGTAGGTTTCTATTTTTGGAAAGTTTCCATTTTTGGTAGGTTTATGTTTTTGGAAAGTTTCTATTTTTTTTATAGGTTTTCGCTTTTGGAAAGTTTCCATTTTTGCTAGGTTTCCATTTTGGCAGGTTTTTGTTTTTGGAAAGTTTCCATTTTTAGCAAGTTTCTGTTTTTGGCAGGTTTATATTTTTTGCAGGTTTCCATTTTTGTAGGTTTCCATTTTTGGCAAGTTTTCATTTTTGGCAAGTTTCTAGATCTGGTAGGTTTCTGTTTTTGGTAAGTTACTATTTTTAGCACGTTACCATTTTTAGCAGGTTTCTATTTTTAGCAAGTTCGTCTAAAATAAAAAATGTTCTATCTTTTCTCAATTCCTTTCTAATCTTCTAGCATTTTTCATGTTTTGTTTCTTTAAACAGAGCAGTAACAGACAGTGATGCAGATTTTTGTAACCCAAGGAAGAATTTAGGCTTGTAAGCCCACAATATCAACTAACATTTTAATGGGTTTTGTAGGTACAACTGAACCTATATTAGCACACATTTCCTTTGGTGTTATCTAAAATAAACAAGACAAATCTTCTTTATTGCAAATCATTGAGGTTAAAAAGAATATTCATCATTGCTATGTGGGATTAAAATGAACATCATACCTGTTGGAGCAACATCTCCAAATAGATTTTAGAAAACATTGCGATGAAGGATTAAAAAGAACAATCTTGTCTTCTCTGTCTTCATGGTGATAAGCATATGCTCTCCCCTTAATTGGGTGACCAAAAAGCCAAACTCACCATTTATGCTTTCTATCATTTTTGCATTAGAATAAAACCTTTAGTTGGTTTGCCCTCCTACGAAGCCCATAAGGCCTAGAGAGAGGAATGACCTAAGTGGCAATGGCTAAAGCCATGTAATCCAAGCCACTATAAAAAAATGTGTTTGTGATGAAAATTTCAAGTGATGAGTGTTATATGTTGTCATAACGATGTCATGCCTCCCTTAGTGCCTATATGGTACGTGCAAATTTGTAGAGCGTAACCTCTACAAACTGGGTGAGCTCCTTTAATGGAGTGGAAAACGTTGCTGAGTATGACCACTCAAATGAAACCTTTACTAAAAGCTTTAAGAATTAGCGGCTAATCTGAGTCACTAACCAGACACCTATAATATCATAGTGCAAGGGTGGGGAAGAATTCACCCCCAAGACACTCACCATATATCTCCCAGGAAAATGAGTCAATTAAGAAGCAATTGTCTTTGGTTCAACTTTTGGCAAAAGGCAAAAAAACGGGCACACCCTAGGGTGCAACAGGGTTGTTTGAGTTGACAGAGTATCAAGATGTGGGCTATGGTATTATTTGTGACCTTTTGACTTTAGAAGAGTTTTATTGTTTTATGATTGTATGACCAAAATTTATCAAAAATAAATGAGGTTTGAAAAGTCCCCAACAACCATTAAGATTTGAAAAGATCCTTTAAACAACTCTTTTTCGATTATTTCAAAATGTTTTCTTACTTGCTGTTGTTTCTTATGCAACATTTTTCAACTATCAAACACCCAAAGAATAGCAAAAATAAAGTTAAAAACAGTCAAGTCTTGTCGGAAATCTTTCAACCACCAACATAGTTTGAAACTTCAAGGAAAAAACATTAAAACATCCAACATCCACAAAAACCAATCAAGAAAATATTATGGAATGCCATTATGCATTTCGTAGGGAAGGTGAAGAATTCATCCCTTCCATTCCTATTCCATCGTCATCCATAGAAGTTTTGGCTCAAGAAATTAGGACTATGCAACAAGAAATGAGAGACATGACTAGTTCTAACAACCATAGGGATTGGTTAGAAAAAAATGATGGGGGAAGTGACATCCACAATACCTCTAATCAAAAAGGAATCATTATTAGACCAACCTTCCTTCTCTTGTGAGACCATTCAAACATGCCAACCTTCATTCTTCAATAAAATCGCTCCTACTTCAGTTCAACAAACATTAGAATCATGTCAACCTTCTTTTTCTTTCAACCCAACATATCAGTCATACCAATCACATCAAACCAAAATTCAAACCCCTTTCAACCAAAATCAAATCCCATTCAACCAAAGTCCAAATCAATCATATCTATCCACAATTTCATCATCCCTTGAAGTCACACAAGAGTAGTCCACACCATCTCTATCCAATAACAAAATATCCCAAGGGCTATCCATCGTACAAATCCAATCTAATCCAGGTCATGATGCTAGTCCTTTCCACGCTTCAAAAATTCAAGATCCAATGCCACCATATATTCCATTTCCAAGAAAACCCACTTCAGAGAGTCTCATTCAATATCCTTTCTCATCAGGTCAAAGTGTTGAAACCTTCTGAAAATCTCCCATGCATATCCAAACTCCTTCCCCATGTTAAGAGTATAAACCAAAATGAGAAGAAATCAGTCATGAAATAAATCAAGATCAAGAACAAACCCTTCCATATTACCCAATTTGATGCAGGAGCATCCCCGGTTCATAGCAATCTTGCATCAACCAAAAATATTTTCCTTTCTGTTTTTCTTTCTATTTGCAGTTTCAACATTTCTTTCTATGTGTACTGATTTTGGCTCATTGGATCCTATGGAGTTGGATTCTACTTAACTACTTGATCCTCTTTGTTATTTCCAAACTGCATCGCATTTGGATCATTTTCCTACAATTTATCACTATCGGTTTCCTTGACAGTTTCCTATTAGCGGTTGGCAGTTTCTTGTTACCGGTTGCCTGGACCTATTTTTGGTGATCTACTGAAACCCCTTCCAAAGCTTCTGGAGCTTTAGGAATTGATTTCGATGTTCCTTGATGTGTGGCCAACCTTTTTATGCTATCTACTCTTCATCCATTGGATTTTTCGGAGGAATCTCTTGGTGGAGGCCGACCTTGTTGGTTTTACACGTTAGGTCTTTTTCTTCAAGTTTTGATCCTTTTTTGGGCCGACCGGATCCCCTTGGATCGTATAAATCATTGTATTGAGCATTAGAATGTAACAATCCAACAATCAAGTAGTTAGACTGAGCATAGAAGATAGATCGTAAGATTGAAGGTCCTGGTTGTGACCTATTTTGTACTCTAAGCATGTTTTAGCAGGCCTGTGAGCTAGTTTATGTAACCCGGTTGTTACTGGTTGGTTATAATCAGTTTTTATGAAATAAATTAATTTGTTCTGCATTGCCTCCAGCATATCTTTGTATTTTCATTTTGTTTACTCTTGCTGACTGGTCTGGATTGATCTCTTTGAGGTCCCACCTAACCGGTGACTGCTTCAAGTGGTATCAAAGCGATTTTTTGTTTTGGAGGTTGCATGTCAAAATATTTCATTGTAGGGTGGCAGACTATGGATCCAACCTACAGTTACAGAGGACTAGCATAAATGATGGCATGAAGAGGAACTAGGAATGGTGGAGCACGTGGAAATGCAAACCTTGTTGTGATGGAAATGTTGCGAGGGATAGCAGACCGGTTGGAAGCCATGGAGATAGCCCAAAGAAGAGGCAAACACATTAAAGATGTAAGTGAAGATGAAGGAGAAGAAGCCCCTATAGAACAAGTAAACCCACCAGCGGTTGATCCGGATGAGGAAAGGTTTTTTAGGGTTTTGAGTAGGGCAAATACTAAACCTCATTTTACCCCACTAGAATATGATGGAAAGTTGGATTTAGATGAATTGATGAATTGCATCTCGCAGATGGAGAAATATTTTGATTTTGAAAACATTGCAGAAGAAAGGAAGGTGAAATATGTATGTACCTAAGCGAAAGGTTATGCATCTCTTTGGTGGGAGAATTTGCAAGATGATTAAAAGAGAAGAGGTAAAGAGAAGATCAAGACATGGGATTAGATAATTGCTAATTTGAAATCAAAATTTACGCTGGTTGATTATCAAGTGAATCTATTCCGGAAGTTACAAAATTTGAGACAGAAGGAATCTAGTGTGAAGGAATACATCGAAGCATTTTACAAGTTGAATATTAGATCTGAACACGTTGATGATGAAGTTGAACAAGTTGCAAGATATTTGAATAGATTACGAGTGTCTATACAAGATTAAATTAATTTTATCAAATTAGAGAGTGTTGAAAAGGTTTACCAGTATGCCCTAAAGGCATAAGAGAAGCTAAACAAAAGACATGAGCAGAGGCAGAGAGGCAAAGGTGGAAGGTTTACGAGAGGAATATTTTAAGGAGGAAGAGGATATACTGAAGGTAGAGGAACCTATATATATCAAAACAAGGACAAGGAAGTAAGAAAAGAAGGTAATTCATACCAGAAAGATGATAGATTTTTCTACCAGAGGAGAGAACCGGAAGGCTACCGGAATGAGAATTTTGGAAGACCAGACAAGAGAACATTTAGGGGAACTTGCTATAAGTGTGGAGGAGAAAGAAATCATGCTTTAGAGTGTAAGAAGACAAAGAATACCAGAAGAGCGGCAATGGGGGAAGAAAACCCCACTGAATCAGACAATAAACTAGAAGATGGAGAACTAATGATGATGAGAGAGCTTTGTGTCATACTGGGAGAGATGAAGAGCCCTTGCAGAGGAAGAATTTATTCAAGACCAGATGTAAGGTATCTGGTAAGTGTTATAAATTTTTGATTGATAGTGGTAGTTCAAATAATCTTATTTCTTAAGAGATGGTGAATAAGTTGAATTTGGAAAGATTGAAATACCCTAAATCCTATCGGATAACATGGATTCAGGGTGAACATAATTGTTAGTAAGTGAACAATGTTTGGTGAAATTGAAATTTGAGAATTATCATGATGAAGTCTTGTGTGATATTATGCCTATGGATATTTGTCATCTTTTGTTGGGCAGAGTTTGGTAGTTTGATAGAGAGGCAGTACATGATGGAAGGAAGAATGCATACACTATTGTGGCCAATGGGATGAAGCAAACCTTGTTTCCTTTGGAGGAACCTTTGAAGAATGAAGTCTGTATGGATGCTAGAATTTGTTTGGTAGATGGAAGGAAATTCCTGGATGTATTGCGACATGAGAATGTGTGTTTTGCCTTAATTCCTAAGAAGACTAAGAATCTGAAGCATGAAGAGGAACAACCAGAAGAGATAAAATATTTGCTTATAGAATATGAAGACATCATTTCAGATAATGTACCTAATGGATTGCCACATGTGAGAAGTATCAGTCATTGCATGGACCTGGTTCTCAGAGCTAGTTTGTTTAACAAAGCTGCACACTGAATGACACCCACAGAGAATGAAGAGCTAAATAGACAAGTGTACAAGCTATTGAAGAAAGGTTTGATCAGGTAAATTCTGAGCCCTTGTGCAATACTAGCAGTATTAGCACCTAAGAAGAATGGAGAGTGGATAATGTGTACTGATTCCAGAGCAATAAACAAAATCACAGTGAAATATCAGTTTCCTTTGCCTAAGATGGATGACATAATGGACTGTTTGAGTAGAGCCAAATACTTTATAAAGATAGATTTGAAGAGTGGATATCATCAGATCAGGATCAGAGAAGGAGATGAGTGAAAGACAACATTTAAGACAAATGAAGGATTGTATGAATGGTTGGTGATGCCTTTTGGGTTAAGTAATGCACTAAGAACTTTTATGAGGCTGATGAATGAGGTATTAAAGAAATTATTGGGTAAGTTTGTTATTGTGTATTTGGATGACATTCTGATTTTTAGTAAGACAAAAGAGGAGAATTTGTTACATTTGAGACAACTTTTGTAGAGGTTGAGAGAATAAAAGTTGTTGATAAATATTAAGAAGTGTACTTTCATGAAGGATGAGTTAGTCTATTTGGGATTTGTGATATCTAAGGATGGTTTGGAGATGGACCTTGAGAAAGTAAAATAAATTATTGAGTAGCCTACACCCAGAAAGCATTGGAGAGGCAAGATCTGATGGTATGATGAAAGAATAAGTATCCGGTAGAATACTGAGAGGGGGGGGGGTGAATCAGTATACTAAAAAACTGATACAAACTTCCCAATCTCAAATTTAAACTCACAAAGTAAACTTTCACTATCAAGATCAATACTCAACATCAACTGGTTAACCGTTATAACAAATTAATAGTAAACGACTTCAATCTTGTAAACATCAAAATGATTAATCATATCTCAATGCTTCCAGTAATCATGCCTTATCAGAATAGTTAAGTAGTCAATCAAATCAACAAATAAGATCATAACCACAAAAACATTCACCACTTGACACAAATGTTTATGCATGGAAACCCAAATAGGTAAAAACCATGATGAGATGAGACTCATAAGGATAGCTATCTGAACTCTCTTGAAGTTCGCCCTATTAGGAGCCAAGCCTATTAAATCTTTTACAATAAGTCATGTTAAGAACTCATTCTGTTAGGAATCACTCGATTAAGGGATTTACAAAATGCCTTGATGAAAAAACAAAATATCTTGTTAGGAGTAACCTCGGTAGAGGGTTTGAGAATCCAAGCTAATGAAATAATAAGTACCAAACCGGTATTGAGAGGGGTGGGGGGGTGAATCAGTACAGGCACAAAAACCTTTCCCTAATCAGTTTGACTGCAAACACTGCAAATGTCTGACAGACAGTAACACCGGTCTGAAACAGAGTGCAACCAGTAAAGCTAAGAATGACTGTGACAATCATTAACCTGTTAATCACTTAGCTTTCCACTCAACTTACTACTACACTTCCATCACCTTTATGCATGAATAGGTAATCTATCATCAAAAATAAAATAACAGCTAGCTCGGCATGATTTACCTTCAGATACAAATCACTTAATTCATCACATGAAAAATACTACACATGACACACATATTTTTCACGTGGAAACCTAGCAGGGAAAAACCACGGTGGGGATGAATACCCACAAGCTTCTTTTGAACTCTTTAGAAGTCCGCTTTGTTAAGAGCCTAGTCCACTTAAAGACTGTTACAATAGGTTCTGCTAGGAACCGATCCTGTCAGAGATCACCCGGTTAAGGGATGGCTAAATACCTGGTTAAGGGTTAAACCCTATTAGAGGTTACCTTGTTAGAGGATTTCAAGAACTCAATGAGTTTGAGTCACCTTGTTAAAGGATTTACAGCAAGCTGATTAAAGCTACCCGGTTAAGGGATTTTCCAACTGTTGAAGTGGTTAAAGATCAATAGGTATTAAAATGAACTGATAATAGCACTCAATGCCTAATGCAGATCCGCTTAAGTACCTTCCTTCTGCACACACACTATGCAGGAATCAATCCTCTTATCTCATCTAGTCTGGCAAGAATCACGTATCTCTGCACTTAGATACACACACACCATTTGCCAACAACCTCAGCATGAAACACAACATCGACCTTATAGGAAACAGATAGGTCGGTTAAACCCTAAACATTTAGGTCAAACAATTCAGGCAGTTCAATCCTGGCCATTGAACACTTTGCATTTGAATGCAACGGTCTTGAACAGATCTCGAGACATTCTCCATCGCTTGTTCTCCATCGTTTCATGGAAGCTATAACCTATCACGCATTCTCCATCTTTTATAGGGACTTCACATATTCCCGAGGTAGATAGGATCAATCTCCTTCATGCAAAATCCTTTACATGCACAAGACTGACATGGCACCGTGATCTGATTTTCATTTCAACTCTAACTCATCACACGATATCATCGGTTGAATCACATAGGCTTGGAACACTTCAACTGGAAACCCTTAAGCTAAGACTACCAACCAGTAGTCATACCATGTTAAGCCTTTATAGAGAACATTCCATATGTTGGTTCACATTTCATCATACTGGTTCTCTTGGACAAACATACCGCTTCACCTATTGCTCAATATACTAGTTTATACAACTATACCGGTTCACTTTGCCAACTGTTTAGCTTTAATATACATGTTCACTACTTTGCACATATACCGGTTCACCACATTGTACCGGTTCACATTTCAGCATATTGCCGGTTCGCTCTCCAACATATTGAAATCAATGGCAACATAATATCATCATGTCAAGAGACGCTGCACAAATGCCAACAATCTCCCCCTTTGGCATTGATGGCAATATTCAAAGATCTCTCTTTCTACATCACATCTTCTCCCCATTGCTACAGATATGTTCTCTGCTTCACATCTTCTCCCCCTTTGACAACAATGCCAAAGTGGAGGCACAAGCTATCATGTTCCACCTATGCTACTCCCCCTGAGGAGTAGCACCCTTCAACACATCAATCTGAAAAAATAAAAATTGGACACTGCAATACCTGACTGATGTAGAGTACATACTTTCAGTTTACCTCTTGAAGGGCAGTACCCCTAGTTCACCTCTTAAATAGGTAAATGAAGCCTTTGGTAGAGGCTTGGTGAATATATTTGCTAACTGCTCCTTACTGGAAACATGTTCTAGTACAACCTCCTTGTTCTGAACCTTTTCCCTCAAGAAATGATACTTGAGCTCAAAGTGCTTGGTTCTAGCATGCAAAACCGAATTCTTGGAAATGTTGATTGCACTTGTGTTGTCACAAAATATTCTTACTGGTTCAAATACAAGAAATTTGAAGCCATTCAATACATTCTTCATCCAAATAGTCTGGGTACAGTTCATAAAGGTTGCAACATACTCCGCTTCTACTGTAGACTGAGAGATACAACTCTGCTTTTTACTCATCCATGAGACCAGTCTACCACCAAGAAAGAATGCACCATCGGTTGTGCTCTTCCAGTCATCTACATTACCAGCCAATCAGCATCTGTGAACACTTTCAGGTTGAAATCATTATTGTATGGATACCATAACCCATAGTCAATATTTCCCTTCAGATATCTAAGAATCCGCTTGACTGCTACCAAGTGGGATTATCTAGGGCTTTGCTGAAACCTAGCGGTAATAACCACTGCATGTGCAATGTCCGGTCTGCTGTGCACTACATAATGCAGCTTACCAATCATTGATCGGTAAACCTTCTCATTTACCACTGTTGAGTCATCTTCTTTTGATAGCTTACAACCGGTCACATTTGGTGTACCAACCGTTTTACTATCTTCCATGCCAAAGGTCTTCAACACCTCTTTGATATACTTGGACTGAGTAATAAAGATTCCATCTTTCATTTGTTGAATCTATAGTCCAATGAAGAACTTAATCTCCCCTATGAGTGACATTTCAAACTCCTTTTTCATCTCATCAGCAAATTCATGACTCATCTTGTCATCACCTCCAAAGATGATGTCATCAAAAAATGCTTCACAAATCAAAATCTGATCTCCTTTTGATTTCAAGTAGATATTGCTATCTTCACTTGTTCTTTCAAATCCAATCTTCACAAGATGGGAGTGCAATCGTTCATACCATGCTCTAGGTGCCTTCTTTAGTCCATACAAGGCTTTATGTAGCCTACACACCATGTCACTGTCTTCTGATAGGGCAAACCTGTCTGGTTGCTCTATATAGACCTCCTCTTCAAGTATTCCATTTAGGAATGCAGATTTTACATCCATTTGGTATACCTTGAATCCTTTAAAAGTTGCATATGCAAGAAGCATATGAACTCCTTCCAATCTGGCTACTGGGGCAAAGGTTTCTCCATAGTCTTCTCCTTCTTCTTGAGAATATCCTTTACATACTAGTCTGGCTTTGTTCCTTACCACTGTGCCATCCTCATTCATCTTGTTTCTGAAAACCCATTTGGTACCAATGACATTTTTATGCTTCGGTCTGGGTACCAAAGACCTTGTACCATTCTTCTCTATCTAATCAAGTTCCTCCTTCATTGCCTTGATCCAGTCTTCATCTTTATGTGCCTCTTTGAATGATTTAGGCTCAAATTCAGAGATCATACAAGAATTTTCTCTGACCTTTCTTCTTGTAAGGATTCCTACATCCTTATCTCCTATGATCTGCTTTGGATCATGATTCAGTTTGACATATCAAGGAATGCTTTTGACTGATTCCTCCTTCTTTTCTTCTTCATCCTCATCTTCATCAACATCAGCATCTACCGGTCTGGGGACACTGTTACTGGTACTTGGCTTATTAGCAATTGGTTCCTAGAAGGTTACTACCAGTTCATTTCTTACTTTCTTACTATCGGTTTCCTCAGGTTTTCCAGAGTTTTCATCAACTCTAACATTCATGCTTTCAACAATTCTTTGAGTCCTATTGTTGAAATATTTGAGAGATTTTCTCTTGGTGGAATATCCTAAGAATATTCCTTCATCACATTTTACATCGAACTTTCTCTGATGTTCACTCCTCTTGATATAACATTTGCTACCAAATATTCTAAAGTTGCTTACTACTAGTGTCTTATCAGTCCAATACTCATAAGGAGTCTTATCCTTTCCTTTCTTGATGAGTACCCAGTTCATTGTGTATACTGCAGTGCTCACCGCTTCTCTCCAAAAGATGTGAGCAAATTTTCCTTGGATCAGCATGGTTCTAGCTGCTTCAACCACAGTCTGGTTGTTTTTCTCTGCTAAGCCATTCTGCTGTGGAGTCTGGGGAGCAGACAGCTACCTCTTGATGTCATTCTCTTCACAATATTTGTTGAATTCACCTGAGGTGAACTCTCCTCCTTGATCAGTTCTAAGGCATTTGATTCTTCTACCGCTTTCCTTTTCTACCAGTGCTCTGAAAGCTTTGAATTTTCCAAAAGCTTCAGACTTATCTTTCAAGAATGTGACCCACATCATTCTTGAGCAATCATTAGTCAGAATCATGAAATACCTATCTCCCTGCACACTCCTAGTTTTCATTGGACCACACAAATCAGTATGCACAAGATCAAGTAAATTGTTTGCCATGAAAGATTTACCTTTGAAAGTTGAGGAAGACATTTTCCCCAGTTGACATTCTCTGTACAAAGGATTTTTTGGTTTGTTCAGTACTGGCAATCCTCTGACTACCTTGCTCTTACTGGCCTTTTCAATGTTATCAAAGTTTATATGGCAGAGTCTCCTATGCCATATCCAGCTATCATCAAATTTAGCCATAAGACATGTACTTACATTTGCATCCAGCTGAAATAAGCTACCTTTGGTCTTCTTACCGGTGGCCATCAATTCACCATTCTTTCCTTTGATTTTGCACACTCCATTTTTGAATTCTAGAATAAGTCCACTATCATTTAGTTGGGCAATGCTCAATAGATTGTGTTTGAGACCTTCTACCCAATACACATTGTCAGCACTGCTCTTTCCATTCGGAGAGATGGACCCTCTTCCTTTAACCACACATGGTGCATCATTACCATTATGAACCACACCACCATCATATTCTTCCAAAGATAGAAACTTGCTCCGATCACCAGTCATATGGTGAGAACAACCATTATCAATAATTCACTCATTGGAATTATCAAAGTGGGAGACAAGAGCCTTCTTATCAGACACATCTTCCTTTACTGCAACAAACACAATATCTTCATTCTCTTCATCTTCTAATTCCTCATTCGTGACACCTTCATCAATTGCAACAAAACAGTTTCTCTGGTTTCCTCCTTTGAATTTCTTGAACCTCTCCGGTTTGTCCTTGCTATCACCTTTAGGACAGTTTATAGCAATATGTCCTATCCGATTACAAGAAAAACATTTCAAAGGGAGCTTGCCTCTGTATTTGCCAGTTCCTTTGGGAAGTTTCCTAGCAAGAAGAGCTTCAAATTCCATCATGATCTCCTCATCATCCATTTCTCTTCTCTATCTTGGTTCACCACTGGTGCACTCTTCTTTTCCTTTTCTGGATGGTAGAGTGGAAGCTTTAAAAGCTGATTTAGTCTTTTGAACACTGCCATCAAAACTATTTAGCTCATAGGTTGTCAATTTTGCAATGATGGACTCTAGGGATACCTTAGTCTTGTCTATTGATCTCAACTCCTGAATAGCAGCAACCCTTATTGCATAGACTAGTAATAAGGATCTCAGAACTTTGCTTACCACAGTGGAATCTTGAATTTTATCACCCGCACTCTTGATATGTCCAACAATAGTTTTGATTCTTATTCCATACTATTGAATGGTCTCACCTTCAACCATCCATTCCGCCTAAGGCTTTCTTCCTTAGCTTGTTTTACATGCTCATCACCATCACAGATACTCTCAAGAGTGTCCCATACTTCTTTGGGATTATCTTTATCCTGAACATCAATAAACTCAATGTCAAATAAGTTGTTGATTAGGGCTTCCATGACTTGCCCATTCTCCTGTATTTCTCTCTTTTGATCATCGGTGAGAGTATCGGTAGGAATAACAAAAGCATTCTCAACATAGCTTCAGTGTTGAGCACCCATGCTTCTGATGTAAATCTTCATTTTGTCCTTCCATATTTTGAAGTTGTCTCTATTGAACTTTGGACCTTCCCTCTTCATCATTACAATAGGATCTTTCCCTCAAGCGGTTAATCTTACAACACAGAGGACCTGGAGGACGCTCTGATACCAATTGATAACTCAATGATGAACAATAAGTACCAAACCGGTACTGAGAGGGGGGGGGATGAATCAGTACAGGCACAAAAACCTTTCCCTAACCAATTTGACTGCAAACACTGCAAATGTCTGATAGAGAGTAACACCGGTTTGAAATAGAGTGCAACTGGTAAAGCTAAGAATGACTATAACAAGCATTAACTGGTTAATCACTTAGCTTTCCACTTAGCTTACTACTACACTTCCATTTCACCTTTATGTAGGTCCTGGGGACAACTGAGAGGGGGGGGTGAATCAGTTGTCTAATAAATTCAACCCAAAATCTTATTAACCAACTTATTGCTTAATACCAATAAGATAGTTAATTGTGCCGATAAACAGTGTTAATAGGAAATGCTATACCAGTAAGAATTAATGCATGAAACATAAGCACAAAGTCAACCACAACACATGACACAAATATTTGTACATGGAAACCCTGTAAGGGGAAAAACCACGGTGGGAAACCTTACCCACAATCAGATGATACTACTGCAAATAGTAAGTGTACAAAGAGGGGTCTGCACATGCAGAAAGGCCAACAGCCTAGAGCTCACTGCTCAAACACAAATGGGAGTCACACTAACTACAGTTGGATGGTTAAATCCAATGACAATGTACTGCACAAAATAGCATCTTCATATGCTGGATTCAGTACCGGTGTAATGCTGATATGCTTCTACAAAAACCTAACTTCACCTTCAAATGATGTCTTCGTGTATATCTCTGCTTGATCTAGCATATATCCTTGAATCTTTTTTCTCATTCCACATTTGATTCTACAAATAAGATCTTACATTTATACCATACCCTAAGACCAATTTTAGTAGGTCGGCTCTACAAGATATTACAATAAAACATTTTACAAATAATACAATATCCGATGCAGTAACCGATTGAACATGTCAACTTAATGTTTTTACAACAATAATAAATCATCTCCATAGCATGCCATGCTGATCTGGAAAAGATAAACCTGTCGGTGTAACCCTAGATAACCTGGACCTATTTGCTAGTAAAAGAAAATATGCAAATAAGAATATACCAATGATATTACTTCAAGGAAAAGTGTCCACATGATGTCTTCAACATTACCAAGTGTCTTCCATGTCATTGCAGGTACTGGTGAACATTATATCCTGTCGGTTAACCATATACCAGTGATTGTTTGAACAATTTAATGATTGCCGATGAATGTTGCTGGATCTCCAAAGTAGGTGTATTTAGTAGGTGTTGACATCAATGACAAAACCATACCAAAATACCAACAATCTCCCCCTTTGGCATTGATGGCAACACAAGATGGAAAAACTATCAAAGTGCCAAAATAGAAATGCCATGTACAAAAACCAATTCTCCCCCTAGGAGTAATATGTGTTTATACAAAGATTTATTTACAATACCAATCTCTCCTCAAAAAGATAATGCATTTTTCCATATATTTTTCCATAATGTTTTTCCATATATCTCTCCCCCTTTGACATCAAATGCCAAAGTCACAAAAAGGTCAAGTTCATACAAAATACCAACCAATTCAATATACCAACTACTCCCCCTGAGAAGTAGCTTCCTCATCAATTCCGGAATAAAATATTTGTCCATTTAATTCTGTCAGTTGATGACAATCATCAACTGTCTAAGTCTCTACCGGTGGAGGTAAGACTCTGAGCTGATCTCTGAGATACTCAAAAGTTTCCTTAGGCAAAGGTTTTGTAAAAATATCTGCAAGCTGTTCTTTAGTATTCACATAAACCAGTTTTATTTCCTTCTCTTCAACTTTTTCCCTTAGAAAATTTAGTTTGATAGAAACATGTTTTGTTTTAGAATGTAATACTGGATTCTTAGATATATCGATTGTTGTAGTGTTATCACAATATATAGTAATAGGTTCCTTGCATTTTACCTTTATGTCTTTCAACATTTGCTTAAGCCAAAGTACCTATGTACAGTTTGTTGTTGCTGCAACATATTCTGATTCTGCTGTTGATAAAGTTGTACAACTCTATTTCTTACTTAACCAAGAAACTAATCTCTTTCTAAGAAAGAATGCTCCTCTAGTGGTGCTCTTTCTATCATCCACATCTCCTGCCCAGTTTGCATCTGTGTATGCATATAGATCAAAATTTTCATCTTTAGGATACCATAATCCAAGATTTGTTGTGCCTTGTAAGTACTAGAAAATCCTTTTTACTACTGATTCATGATTTTCCTGGGGATTACTCTGAAATCTAGAAACTATACATACTGCATTCATAATATCAGGTCTGGTTTGTGTCAAATACAGTAAACCTCCTATCATAGATTTGTATCTAGTTGGATTAACAGGTGTAGATTCATCCCTTTGAGATAATTTGTCATTTGTAGTCATAGGTGTGCTTACCAATTTAGAGTTCTCCATCCCAAATTTCTTAAGTAGTTCTTTCAAGTACTTAGATTGACTCAAAAATATGCCTTTATCAGTCTGTAAAATCTGCAATCCTAAAAAGAATTTTATTTCTCCAATCATAGACATTTCAAATTCATGCTGCATTTTAAGAGAAAATTCTTTGCATAATCCATCTTCTCCTCCAAAGATTATATCATCAACAAATACTTCCATAATCAAAATGTCATCATTAGTTACTTTGTAATATAAATTGCTATCTGCATTTCCTTTAGTAAAACCAATTTTTAAAAGATACTTATCCAATCTTGCATACCAGGCTCTTGGAGCTTGTTTTAGTCCATACAGAGCTTTTCTTAATCTACAAACCATATCATTGTTATCTGTCAAAGAAAATCCATCAGGTTGTTCAATATAAACTTCTTCTTCAAGATCTCCATTCAAAAATGCACATTTAATATCCATTTGATAAACTTTGTAATCCTTGTGAGCTGCAAAGGCCAAGATTAATCTAACTGCCTCAATTCTGGCTACCGGTGCAAAGGTTTCATTGTAATCAACTCCTTCTTTTTGAGAATATCCCTTACACATTAGTCTTGCTTTATTCTTGACAACCTTACCATCTTCATTGAGTTTGTTTCTAAATACCCATTTGGTTCCAATTACATTTTTATTTTCAGGCCGGGGAACTAATGTCCAAGTATTATTTTTCTCATTTTGTCCTAATTCTTCTTCCATAGCTTTAATCCAAAATTTATCTTCACATGCCTCATTGATAGATAATGGTTCAATTTGAGAAATAAGACATACATCTTCATTTGCCAATCTTCCTCTAGTCATGACTCCTTTAAATTTGCTTCCAATTATCTGATCTTCAGAATGATTCAGTCTTACATACCAGGGTGTCTTAGTCTATTGTTGTTCTTCAATTACTATGGAATCCTCTGATGATACCGGAGTAACTGGATCATCATTCTGTACCGGTGGATTTACTGTTGGTTCATTTGTTATAATTTCTATTACCGGTTCAGAGTCTATATACCTTGAAGTTCCTCTGAATTGTTCATCAATCTTTACATTTGTACTCTCAACAATTTCCTGTAATCTTTTATTAAAGCATCTATAAGCTTTACTCTTAGATGAATAACCAAGAAATATTCCTTCATCACTTCTAGGATCAAACTTGCCAATATACTCATCTCTTCTAATATAACATTTACTTCCAAAAATTCTGAAATACTTAAGAGTAGGAGTATTACCAAACCATAGTTCATGAGGGGTCTTACCGGTTTCACCTTTGATGTGAACTTTGTTGAATGTATAGACAGCAGTACTTACTGCCTCTCCCCAATACACATTTGGTAGATTTGCTTCTGTATTAAAATCTCTAGTTGTGAATTCTCCTCCTTGATCTGATGTTAAACATTTAATTTTCTTATCGGTTTCATTTTCAACCATTGCTTTGAATAGTTTGAACTTCCCAAGTGCTTCTGATTTTTCCCTGAGAAAAGTAACCCAACACATTCTAGAATAATCATCAATAATTAGCATGAAATATCTATCACCTTGTAAGCTTTTAGTTCTAGTTGGACCACATAAATCAGTGTGAATTAAATCAAGAGCATTATTGGATTTTTCTAGAATACTTTTGAAACTAGCTCTAACTTGTTTTCCAAATTGACATTCCTTGCAAATTGTATTATGAGGTTTCACAATTTTAGGTAGATCTCCAACTGCCTTAGAAGTACTGATTTTTACCATGCAATCAAAATTTACATGACATAGTCTTTTATGCCATAGCCAACTTTCATCTATATGAGCAATTAAGCATGCCTTTTCACTGTTATTCAAATGAAAGATATTACCTCTAGTTTGATTACCAGTTGCAATTTCCAAACCAGTTCTATTCATGATTTTGCATTTTCCATTTTTAAATTGTAACTGAAAACCTTTCTCAACTAATTGACCAACACTTAAAAGATTATATTTTAATCCTTCAACATAGTAAACATTGTCAATGTTATGTTTACCATCAAGAGATATTGAACCCTTACCTTTGATTGAACAGGATTTGTCATCTCTGAATCTTACTAAACCTCCATTGTATTCTTGAAAGTTCAAGAATTTGCCTTTGTCTCCAGTCATGTAATGTGAGCATCCTGAGCCAATAATCCATTCATCCTTTGATTCAACTTTAGCTGCTAGGGCTTGTTCTACTGGTGGAGCAATAGGTACTAGTTGATCTTTTGTTATAGCAACAAAGACCCATCTATTGTCTATTGGATCCTCATTAGAATCATCAGTCACACCTTCATCAACAATGTAACAAGATTTATCTTTGTTTTTATTAAATCTGTATCTCTGATATTCAGGATTAGGTTTGTATGTCCTTGTAGCTTCTTCTCTTAGTCTAGCATGTCTATCAAGGCATCTTGAAGCCATATGACCAATCTTATTGTAGTTGAAACATTTAAAGGGTGCTTTACCTTCATACTTACTTCCAATTGGACCTTTTGGCATTTTCCTTGCAAATAGTGCTTCAAGTTCTTCAAGTTCTTCATTCTCCTTCCTGGTTTCTTCAAGTTCTCTTGCATAAAAGACTCTCCAGTCTGATTTGTCAAAAGATGGAGTAGATGATGTTGATGCTTTGAAGGCCAAATCAGTTTTTATAGTAGCAACAAAACCAAATTCCTCAATTTCAAAAGCTGAAAGTTTTCCAATCAATGTATCCCTAGTTACTGATGTATTAGGCATTGTTCTCAACTCATTAATAGCAGTAACCTTCATTTTATATGCCGGTGGCAAACCTCTTAAGATTTTTCAAACAATCTCATCTTCACTCAAGGTTCCTCCACAACATTTCATACCTAAAACAATTTCATTTACTCTTTCCATAAAAGTAGAAATTCTTTCATCTTCTTCCATTTTCAAATGTTCATACTTGACTCAGAAGCTTTCAAGTTTTGCAATTTTGACGATGGAATCCCCTTCATTCAGTGTTTCCAAATGATCCCAAATAGCTTTTGCAGTAGATCTATCTGATAATCCCATGATTTGTTGATCTGATAATGCGCTCAAAAGTGCTTCTCTTGCTTTGCAATCATTTTCTTCATCTTTAGCTAAAGTAATAGGAGCAGGCTGACCAGCTATAGCAGCAGTATAACCATTCTTAGTAACTTCCTAGATGTCTTTACCAATGCAATTCAAATGTGTCTCCATTCTGATTTTCCATATTCCATAGTTGGTTCCATCAAGTTTAGGACTATCCTTTCTGAAATAATTAGTAGACATTGGATCTCCTCAAGTTGTTAATCTTCCACAAAAAGAGGACTAGGCTCTGATACCAATTGTAGGTCCCGGGGACAACTGAGAGGGGGGGGGGGGGGGGTGAATCAGTTGTCTAATAAATTCAAACAAAAATCTTATTAACCAGCTTATTGCTTAATACCGGTAAGACAGTTAATTATGCCGGTAAACAGTGTTAACAAGAAATGATGTATCGGTAAGAATTAATGCATGAAACATAAGCACAAAGTCAACCACAACATATGACACAAATATTTGTACATGGAAACCCTGTAAGGGGAAAAACCATGGTGGGAAACCTTACCCACAATCAGATGATACTATTGCAGATAGTAAGTGTACAAAGAGGGGTCTGCACATGCAGAAAGGTCAACAGCCTAGAGCTCACTGCTCAAACACAAATGGGAGTCACACTGACTACATTTGGATGGTTAAATCCAATGAGAATGTACTACACAAAATAGCATCTTCATATGCTAGATTCAGTATAGGTGTAATGCAGACATGCTTCTACAAAAACCTAACTTCACCTTCAAATGATGTCTTCATGTATATCTCTTCTTGATCTCGCATATATCCTTCCTTAAATATTTTTTTGCATTCCACATTTGATTCTACAAATAAGATCTTACATTTATACCATACCCTAAGACCAATTTTAGTAGGTTGGCTCTACAAGATATTACAATAAAACATTTTACAAATAATACAATATCCGATGCAATAACCGATTGAACATGTCGGCTTAATGCTTTTACAACAATAATAAATCATCTCCATAGCGTGCTATGTTGATCTGGAAAAGATAAACCTGCCGATGTAACCCTAGATAACCTGGACCTATTTGCCGGTAAAAGAAAATATGCAAATAAGAATATACCAATGATATTACTTCAAGGAAAAGCATCCACATGATGTCTTCGACATTACCAAGTATCTTCCATGTCATTGCAAGTACCGGTGAACATTATATCCTGCCGATTAACCATATATCGATGATTGTTTGAACAGATTACCGATTGCCGGTGAATGTTGCTGGATCTCCAAAGTAGGTGTATTTAGCAGGTGTTGACATCAATGACAAAACCATACCAAAATACCAACACTTTATGCATGAATAGGTAATCTATCATCAAAAATAAAATAACAGCTAGCTCAACATGATTTACCTTCAGATACAAATCACTTAAATCATCACATGAAAAATACTACACATGACACACATATTTTTCACGTGGAAACCCAACAGGGAAAAACCATGGTGGGGATGAATACCCACAAGCTGCTTTTGAACTCTTTAGAAGTCCGCTTTGTTAGGAGCCTAGTCTAGTTAAAGACTGTTACAACAGGTTCTGCTAGGAACCGATCCTAGCAGAGATCACCCGGTTAAGGGATGGCTAAATACCCAGTTAAGGGTTAAACCCTGTTAGAGGTTACCTTGTTAGAGGATTTCAAGAACTCAATGAGTTTGAGTCACCCTATTAAAGGATTTACAACAAGTTGATTAAAGCTACCCGATTAAGGGATTTTCCAACTATTGAAGTGGTTAAAGATCAACACGTATTACAATGATCTGATAATAGTGCTCAATGCCTAATGCATATCCACTTAAGTACCTTCCTTTTGCACACATTCTATGTAGGAATCAATCCTCTTATCTCATATGGTCTGGCAACAATCACGTATCTTTGCACTTAGATACACACACACACCATTTGCCAGCAATCTCAGCATGAAACACAACATCAACCTTATAGGAAATAGATAGGTCGGTAGCATAAACCCTAAACCCTAAACATTTAGGTTAAACAATTCAGGTGGTTCAATCTTGGCCATTGAACACTTTGCATTTGAATGCAATGGTCTTGAATAGATCTTGAGACATTCTCCATCGCTCGTTCTCCACCGTTTCATGGAAGCTATAACCCATCACGTGTTCTCCACCATTTATAGGGACTTCGCACATTCCCAAGGTAGATATGATCAATCTCCTTCATGCAAGATCCTTTACGTGCACCAGACTGAAATGGCACCATGATCTGATTTTCATTTCAACTCTAACTCATCACACGATGTCATTGGTTGAATCACAAAGGCTTGGAACACTTCAACTAGAAACCCTTAAGCTAATACTACCAACCGGTATTCATACCATGTTAAGTTTTTATAGAGAACATTCCATATGCCGGTTCACATTTCATCATATCAGTTCTCTTGGACAAACATACCACTTCACATATTGCTCAATATACCAGTTTATACCACTATACTGGTTCACTTTGCCAACTATTTAGCTTTAATATACATGTTCACTACTTTGCACATATACCAGTTCATATTTCAGCATATTGTTGGTTCACTCTCCAACATATTGACATCAATGACAACATAATATCATCATGTCAATAGACTCTGCACAAATGCCAATAGGTAGAGGGTTTGAGAATCCAAGCTAATGAAACACCTTGTTAGAGGATTTAAGAACTAACCAAGCTTGTTAGAGCTTACCCGATTAGGGGATTTCAATTTTGTTGTAATTGTTAGAAAACAACAAATTTCTTGATATGTCTAAATAGAACTACATTTTCTTGATCAGATCCTTTTAAGCTTCAATCTTCTTCTACACAAACTGTAGATCCATTCTCCGGTTAGGCAACCACACACTCAACTGGTTTCAGCCAATACATTGCCAACACTCTTACAAACAATTTCATCGACCTTAAATACAAATAAATTAGGTCGGTAGCACAACAAAAACCTAATTCTCTCATAGAGATTACAAACAAGTTGGTTCAATCTTGACCATTAGAAATCATAACAATATCTTCACATTCTTCAAGAAAATTCCAATCGCTCCATGATCACCGCTTCATCAGACTTTGTAACTCATCATGTGATATGCATTAGATGCAATCCACTTTTCTCATTCCCTAGACAATCAAACACACAAACAAACGTGCCAAAACAATCTAAACTTATCCTCATTTAATGATCACATGTGTCTCCATCATTACTCCTCACCATTATATCTTAAACCAACAAACTTGATCAGTTAAGGTTTAACAAAAAACAACTGGTAGGGTTTATCGGTTACATTGCATAGAAAGGGTTTAACCTTATACATCGGTTTATCGATTCAACTCACAAACTTAGCAGACCGGTTTACAACATCTTCCACAAATCTCTTCATGTTGGTTACAAGCCAATATCAATAATAACAACAATATCAACAGTATCATAAATACCATTACCGGTTCAATTGACATCAATGACAACATAACATATCATTAATTCAATCTTCTTGCAAATGCCAACAGTCTCCCCCTTTTGCATTGATGGCAATACAAATATCAACACCTCTAATTGTTGCTGTGATTAGTGAATAGGAATCTTGGTTTACGTTACCTAGTATTCACCATGCTCTGTCTGTCATCAGCCTATCACTAGTTTCCCTTTGTGAGTCACATAATTCTTCTCCTCAATCACATAATTCTTGTCCCCCTTTGACAACAATGCCAAATTGAAAGTAAAACATGTAATATCTAAATTTCACCATGCATCAACAACATACTGCAACTTGATGCTCCTCCTGTGGAATACATCCACTTCTTCATCAATCCATGTAAAATTATACAAGTAATCCAGGGACTGATGCAATCAGCATCATGCTCAACTAACTTCATGAAGAGGGACAACCCCCAACTGAATTCTAAGATACTCAAAAGTGGTCTTAGGTAGAGATTTGGTAAAGATATCTGCAAGTTGCTCCTGGGTAGAAACATGCTCTAAGATAACATTTTTACTTTGAACATTTTCCCTCAAAAAGTGATACTTCAATTCAATGTGCTTGGTGTGAGCATGCAAAACAAGATTCTTAAAAATATTAGTGGCACTTGTAATATCATGCAAAATCTTGATAGGTTATAAGATCTTCATCTTAAAACCTTCCAAAATGTGCCTCATCCAAATAGCTTGTGTGCAATTCATATAAGCTGCAACATACTCAACTTCAGCAGTAGATTATGAAGTACAACTCTGCTTCTTACTACTCCATGAAACTAGCCTTCCTCCTAGAAAGAATGCTCCACCGGTAGTACTTTTCTGATCATCAATATTTCCTACTCAATCAGCATCAATGTATGCCTTCAAATCAAAGTTTCCTCCGTATAGATACCATAATCCATAGTCAACTATACCTTTTAGATACCTAAAAATTCTCTTGGTTGCAATCAAGTGTGCTTCCTTTGGATTCTTCTAAAATCTTGCAATTATACCAACCATATAGGCAATATTTGGTCTACTGTGAACAACATAGTGTAATTTGCCAATCATTGACCTACATTCCTTTTCATCAACAGATTTAAATGCATCCTCCTTGGATAACTTATAACCTATAACCATTGGTGTTCCAACTAGTTTACAGTCACTCATGCCAAAAGTCTTCAAAACCTCTTTCACATACTTAGATTGAGTAATGAAAATACCATTCTTCATTTGTTGTATTTGCAAGCCTATGAAAAGTTTTATTTCCCCTACTAAAGACTTTTCAAATTCATTCTTCATTTCATCTGGAAAACTATTGCTCATGACATCATTACTTTCAAAAATATTATCATCAACAAATACTTCACTGACCAATATTTCATCTCCTTCAAACTTGAGATAAATATTACTATCATCACTAGTTCTTGCAAAGCCTATCTTCATCAGATGTGTATGAAGTTGTTCATACCATGCTCTAGGTGCATGCTTTAATCCATACAAAGATTTATGCAATCTGCATACCATGTCTTTCTCATCTGTCAATGCATAACCATCAGGCTGCTCTATGTATACTTCTTCTAATATCCCATTAAAAAATGCAGACTTAACATCCATCTAGTATACCTTGAACTTCTTATGCACTGCAAATGCAAGTAAAGTTCTGAATCCTTCCAATCTTGCTACTGGTGCAAAATTTTTGCCATAATCTTCACCTTCTTCTTGAGCATAACCCTTGCAGACTAATCTTGTTTTTTTGCAAACTACAACAACATCTTCATTTAACTTGTTTCTAAATACCCATTTAGTACCTATAACATTCTTGTTTACCGGTCAGGGTACCAGGGTCCACGTGTTGTTCTTCTCAATTTGATCCAATTCCTCCTCCATAGCTTTAACCCAATAATCATCACCAAATGCCTCAGCACTTTTAGGTTCAATAGTGGAGATTACGCAAGAGTTCTCTCTTATTTTCCTTCTAGTTAGTACTCCAGCATCCTTATCCCCAATAATCTGCTCAGGACTATGGTTCAGTTTCACATACCTAGGAATAACATGATCATTCTCTTCAGGTTTAGCTTCTTCATTATCATCTTCTTCTGAATTTATTTGTTCCGGTTGAACAAGTACATCAGGATTTGCTTTACCAGTTTCTGATTTAATAGTTTCAGGTTCCAAGAGCAAAATGCAAGGATCTTCATCCTTTTTCTCTGAACTGGTTCCATCTGAGACTTTAGGACATTCATCTACATGAACATCAACACTCTCAACAATTATCTGTGTTTGATTGTTGAAGCATTTATAGGCCTTATTCTTGGTGGAATAGCCAAGAAATATGCCTTCATCACTCTAAGCTTCAAACTTGCTTATATAATCACCTCTTTTAATAAAACACTTGCTACCAAATATTTTAAAATAACTAACATCAAGTGATCTCCCATACCAATATTCATAAGGGGTCTTGTCCTTACCTCTTTTCATTAGAACTCGGTTCATTGTGTAGACAGTTGTACTTACAACTTCTTTCCAAAATATTTTCGCTACATTTCCTGGTATCAACATTGTCCTAGTAGCTTCAACCACTGATCGGTTGTTCCTCTCTGCTATACCATTCTGTTGTGGTGTCCTTGGTGCAGAAAGTTGTCATTTGATACCATTCTCATCATAGTGCTTAGTGAATTCCTCAGAAGTAAATTCACCGCCTTGATTTGTTCTCAAACATTTTATCTTTTTGTCACTCTCTTTCTCAGTTAAGGCCTTGAATGTCTTGAATTTACCAAAAGCTTCATTCTTATCCTTCAAGAATGTGACCCACATCATTCTTGAACAATCATTAGTGAAGATCATGAAATATCTATCACCTCAAATGCTTCTTGTTCTTATTGTTCCACATAGATTTGTATGAACCAAATCTAACAAGTTCTCTACTAAGAAGGACTTGCTCTTTAAAGTTGAAGAAGTCATCTTTCCTAACTAACATTCTTTACAAATAGCATTAACCAGTTTGTCTAGCTGAGGCAGACCTCTTACTGTCTTGGTTTTTCTCACTTTAACAATGTTATCAAAGTTTATATGACAAAATATCCTATGCCAAAGCCAACTATCATCTATCTTTGCAATCAAACAATTTCTAACTTTAGGATTAAGATGAAATAGATTACCTCTAGTTTGGTTCCCGATTGCAATCAATTCACCTTTATTGTCAAAGATTTTGCACATACCATTTCTAAACTCCAATGGGTATCCTTTCTCATTAAGTTGTGCTACACCCAGAAGATTATGCTTTAGGCCTTCAACCCAATAGACATTGTCAGCACTGCTCTTCCCATTAAGAGAAATAATTCCCTTACCTTTAACCATATAGGGTGAGTCATTGCCAAATCTGACAACACTACCATCAAATTCCTTCAAAGAAATAAATTTGCTCCGATCACCGATCATGTGATGTGAACAACCACTATCAATGATCCAATCATCAGAGTTATCCATCCTAGACACTAGTGCATTCTGATCTGATATCTCTTTCTTAATATCTACAAACACAATATCTTCACTAGCATCGTCATTAGATTCTTCATCAGCAATACCATTGTTAATAGTAATAAGACAATCTCTCTTTCCTTTGCCCTTATACTTCTTGAATTTATCTCTCTTGTATTCATTTTCACCATTAGGGCAGTTAGCTACTATATCACCAATCTTGTTGCATGCAAAACACTTTAAAAGTTGTTTACCTCTATATTTTTGAGTGCCTCTAGGTAGACGTTTTTCCAACAATGCTTCAAGTTCCACTAAGCTGTCTTCATCATCAACATCTCTGTTGGATCTAGATTCATAACCATGACAAGTATCTCTACTTTTTCTTACAGATGGGTTAGAGACAGAAGCTCTGAATACAGATTTTGATTTCTGTACACTACCATCATAGCCATTTAACTCAAAAGTAGTAAGTTTTCCAATGATAGAGTGAAGAGTTACCTTAGTTTTGTCAATGAACTTTAGCTCCTGAATAGCTACAACTCAGATAGCATAGACCAGTAGAAGGGTTCTCAGTACCTTACTGATCACTGTGGCATCTTCCACTTTCCCTCTTGCACTCTTTATTTCACCAACTATCTCTTTTATCCTTTGACCATACTGCTGGATGTTCTCATCTTCAGACATTCTCATGTCATCAAACTTTCCTCTTAGGCTCTCCTCTTTAGCAGTCTTAACATGTTCATCACCACTATAATTATCTTCAAGTTTTTTCCATACTTCATATGCAATTTCAAGACTATGAACATCTACATATTCAACATCAGACAAGGAACTGATAATAGCCTCCAATGCTTGATGATTTTCTTGATTTTCTTTCTTTTGATCATCAGTCAAAGTTCTAGTAGGTGCAATATACTTAGTTTCTACATGATCCCAATACTGACTTCCCAGATTCTTAATGTAATTCTTCATTTTGTCACTACATATCCTATAGTTATCTTTGTTGAACTTTGGACCTTCTTTCTTCATCACGATCTACAAGATCTTTTCCTCGATTTGTTAGGCTTTTAGGTTAAAGAGGACCTGAGATTATTTGATACCAATTGATGGTATGATGAAAGAATAAGTATCTGGTAGAATACTGAGAGGGGGGGTAAATCAGTATATTGAAAAACTGATACAAACTTCCCAATCTCAAATTCAAACTCACAAAGTAAACTTTGACTATCAAGATCAATACTCAACATCAATCGGTTAACTGTTATAACAACTTAATAGTAAACAACTTCAATCTTGTAAACATCAAAATGCTTAATCAAATCTCAATGCTTCTAGTAATCATGCCTTATCACAATAGTTAAGTAGTCAATCAAATCAACAAATAAGATCATAACCACAAAAACATTCACCACTTGATACAAATGTTTATACGTTGAAAACCCAAATAGGTAAAAACCATGGTGAGATGAGACTCACAAGGATAGCTATCTAAACTATTCTGAAGTTCACCATGTTAGGAGCCAATCTTGTTAAAGCTTTTACAATAAGTCCCGTTAAGAACTTATTCTGTTAGGAATCATCCGATTAAGGGATTTACAAAATGCCTTGATGAAAAAACAAAATAACCTGTTAGGAGTAACCTCGATAGAGGGTTTGAGAATCCAAGCTAATGGACCACCTTGCTAGAGGATTTAAGAAATAACCAAGCTTGTTAGAGCTTACCTGGTTAGAGGATTTTATTTCTTCTGTAATTGTTAGAAAACAACAGGTTTTCTTGATCTGTCTGAATAGCACTACATTTGCTTGATCAGATCCTTTTTAGCTTCAATATGCTTCTACACAAACTATAGATCCATTCTCCGGTTAGGAAACCACACACTCAATTTGTTTTAGCCAACACTTTACCAACACTCTTACAAACAACTTCATCAACCTTAAATACAAATCAATTAGGTTGGTAACACAACAAAAACCTAATTCTCTCATAGAGATTACAAACAAGTTGGTTCAATCTTGACCTTTAGAAATCATAACAATCTCTTTACATTCTTCAAGAAAATTTCAACCGCTTCATGATCACCACTTCATCGGACTTTGTAACTCATCACACGATATGCATTAGATGCAATCCACTTTTCTCATTCCCTAGACAATCAAACAAATGAACAAATGCACCAAAACAATCTAAACTAATCCTCATTCAATGATCACATGTGTCTCCATCATTACTGCTCATCATTAGATCTTAAACCAACAAACTTGATCGGTTAGGGTTTAACAAAAACAACTGGTAGGGTTTACTGGTTACATTGCATAGAAAGGGTTTAACCTTATACACTGGTTTACTGGTTCAACTCACAAACTTAACATACCGGTTTACAACATCTTCCACAAAGCTCTTCCTTCCGATTACAAGCCAATATCAATAATAACAACAATATCAGCAATATCATAAATACCATTACCGGCTCAATTAACATCAATGACAACATAACATATCATTAATGCAATCTTCATGCAAATGCCAACAAGATCATTTCATGGATTGGCTAGTTTTTCTTGGAAGTTCATCATAAATTTTAGTTCAGTTTGTAACCCTATGATTGAGACCATGAGGGGAGATCAGAAGGAATTCAAGTGGACCACTAGAGCAAACAAAATTTTTAAACTATTGAAGCAGAAAGTGAATGAGCAGTCTGTGTTAGCTTTATCGGATTTCAATAAAGTATTTCAAGTGGATTATGATGCAAGTGGAACAACAATAGGAGAAGTCTTGAGTCAGGAAGGGAGAGAAGTAGCTTATTTCGGTGAGAAATTGAATGATTCCCGAAGGAGATATTCAGTGTATGATCATGAGTTTTACGCCATAGTTCAAGCGTTGAAGAAGTGGAGACATTACCTATTGCCTAAGGAGTTTGTGTGGTACACAGATCATCAAGATTTGCAGTATTTGAACAGTCAGAGTAAGTTGAATTAGAGACATATGAGATGGGTAGAGTTCTTGTAGAGTTACACCTTTGTTTAAAAGCATAGAAGTGGAAAATCTAACAAAGTTGTTGATGCATTGAGTAGGAGAAGGAAACTGTTGATAGAGATGAGAGTGACAGTATTAGGTTTTGAGGAATTGAAGACCTTGTATGATGATGACCCGGATTTTGTAAAAAATTGGAAAGCATGTAGAGAACCGGTTATGGTCAATAGAAGCAAGTGGTTGGATTACTTCATTCAGGATGAGATGTTATTCAGAGGAGTTTAGTTGTGCATACCTAAGAGTTATATGAGGGAGAATCTGATAAAGGAGAACCAGAGTGGAGGATTAGCTGGACATTTTGGTATTGACAAAATAGTAGCATTGGTGAGTGAGAAATACTTTTGGCCCTAGATTCATAAGGATGTTAAGAAATATGTGCAAATCTAGAGAGTTTGTCAAGTTGCAAAGGGTAGTAGGGTATGTGCGGGATCATGGTGTGCCAAAACAGGCCCTTAAGTGGCAATGAAATTTTAGAGAATCGGAGTTATGCAACTTGACATGAAAATTTGCATAAGTTGTGAACATTATTTTTAAAATATGTAAGAAGATAATCTATAGAAAATTGAATTTAGTTTCTAAGCTACTAGTTGTTTTTTGAAAAAAAAATCCTATTTGATGAAAATTTCAAATTTCAATGCAGTTGTACTAAAATTTCAGGAAAAAGATAAGAAGTAGACGTATGTCTGACCACCCTAATCACAATAAAATCATAATATTTTTTATAATATTTATAATATAAGTATTGGACTCATGTCTGGATGTGACACATATCTTTTTATATTTTTTTATAAAGTAAATAATTATTTATTATTTTTTACCACAACTTTTCAGAAATTCAGAAACTGCTACGTCTGACCACCTTAACTTGGTCAAAACCTTATGAATTTTTTTTTTTTTTAAATTCCCTATAGTAGACGAAGCATAGGATGTGATGCATGTTTTGGATTAAAAAAATGTTATATCATTTGAAAGTTATGAGTGTTTTTCAATCAGTCTATCAATCAGGACTATTGTCAAAATTCAATTAGAAAATAAATAATAATTATTTATTAAATTCAAAATAAGACAAACCTTATATTGTTGGAAAACTAAGAATGCCCTTAAAAAACCCTTTTCGTTTTATCAATTTTGGCTACAAAAAAATTCGTTAGCCACCAGTGTAAAGTTTGGAAAATCAAGGAATACTAAAAAACACGCTTTTCAGTTGACTTTTTAGGCTTGTCACTTCCAAGCCAAATCCCAAAGCATTCCCGAGCCAAAATTTGATATTTGAAAATTGTACAACAAAAATTGGATTTCTGATTCTAATAAGTAAATTCACTAACTAAATTTGTACATAATTAATCTTTTATTTATTAATATATTAATATATTAATTTATAAATAAATTAGTATATGATATTAGGGAGAGAGAGAGAGAGAGGGAGAGGGAGAGGGGGGAAAGGGAGAGAGAGATAGAGAGATTAGGGGAGAGGGAGAGAGAGAGATTATATGTCCTATGGTGTCCTAAGGGGTCATATTGTGTCCTACAACCCCTTAGAACACCATATAACCCCTTAAGACACCAAATTATGTCGTTATAGATCATATTGTATTCTAAGGGGTCATATTGTGTCATATGACCCCTTTAAGACAACATATGAACCCTTAGGACACAATATGACCCTTTACAACTCTATACGGTATCGTTATGGGTCATATGACCCATTATGACTCCATATGGTGTCATTAGGTGTCATATCATGTCCTAAGGGGTCATATTGTGCTCTACGACCCCTTAGAACACCATATGACCCCTTAAGACACCAAATTGTGTCGTTATGGGTCATATGTGTTGTGAGGAGTCATGGAACACCATATGACCCCTCAGGACAACATACAACCCCTTATGACACCATATTGGGTTGTTATGGGTCCTATGGTGTTCTAAGGGGTAATATTGTGTCCTACAACCCCTTAGGACACCATATGAACCCTTAAGACACCAAATTGTGTCGTTATGGGTCATATTCTATCTTAAGGGGTCTTGGGACACCATATGACTCCTAACGACAACATACGACCTCTTATGGTACCATATTGGGTCGTTATGGGTCCTATGGTGTCCATAGGGGTCATATTGTGTCCTATGACCCCTTAGGATACCATATGACCCCTAACGACACAAAGTTGTGTCGTTAGGGGTCATATGGTATCCTAAGGGGCCTAAAGACAACATGCAACCCCTTATGACACCATATTGGGTCGTTATGGGTCCTATGGTGTCTTAAAGGGTCATATTGTGTCCTACAACCCCTTAGGACACCATATGACCCATAACAACACAATTTGGTGTCTTAAGGGGTCATATGGTGTGCTAAGGGGTCATATTGTGTCCTACGAACCCTTAGGCCACCATATGACCCCTTAAGACACCAAATTGTATCATTATGGGTAATATGGTGCCCTAAGGGGTCATGGGACACCATATCACCCTTAAGGACAACATACGACCCCTTATGACACCATATGGTGTCGTTAGGGGTCATATGGTGGCCTAAGGGGTCATATTGTGTCCTACGGCCCCTTAGGACACCATATGACCCCTTAAGATGCCAAATTGTGTCGTTATGGGTCATATGGTATCCTAAGGGGTCATGGGACACCATATGACCCGTAAAGACAACATACGACCTCTTATGACACCATACTGGGTCATTATGGGTCCTATGGTGTCCATAGAGGTCATATTGTATCCTACAACCCCTTAGGACACCATATGACCCCTTAAGACACCAAATTGTGTCATTATGGGTCATATTATCTCCTAAGGAGTCATGGCACACCATATGAACCCTAAGGATAGCATACGACCCCTATGACACCATATTGGGTCGTTATGGGTCCTATGGTGTCCATAGGGGTCATATTGTGTCCTATGACCCCTTAGGACACTATATGACCCCTGAAGACACCAAATTGTTTTGTTAGGGGTCATATGGTGTCCTATGGGGTCGTAGGACAAAATATGGCCCCTAAGGACAACATACAACCCCTTATGACACCATATTGGGTCGTTATGGGTCCTATGGTGTCCTAAGGGTCCATATTGTGTCCAATGAGCACTTAGGACACCATATGACCCCTTAAGATACCATATTGGGTCGTTATAGGTCCTATGTTGTCCAAAGAGGTCATATTGTGTCCTACGACCCCTTAGGACATCATATGAATCCTTAAGACACCAAATTGTGTCGTTATGGGCCATATTGTGTCTTAATGGGTCATGGGACACAATATGACCCCTAAGGACAACATACAACCCCTTATGACACCATATTGGGTCGTTATGAGTCATATGGTGTCCATAGGGGTCATATTGTGTCCTACAACCCCTTAGAACACCATATGAACCCTATGATATTGGGTTGTTATGGGTCCTATGGTGTCCTAAGGGGTCATATTATGTCATACGACCCCTTAGGACACTATACGACCCCTTAATACACCAAATTGTGTTGTTATGGGTCATATGGTGTCCTAAGGGGTCATGGGACACCATATGACCCCTTAAGACACCAAATTGTGTCATTAGGGGTCATATGGTGTCTTAAGGGGTTGTACGACATAATATGACCCCTAAGGACAACATACAACCCCTTATGACACCATATTGGGTCATTATGGGTCCTATGGTGTCCTAAGGGGTCATATTGTGTCCTACAACCGCTTAGGACACCATATGACCCCTTAAGACACCATATTGGGTCGTTATGGGTCCTATTATGTTCTACAACCCTTTAGGACACCATATGACCCCTTAAGGCACCAAATTGTGTCGTTATGGGTCATATTGTGTCTTAATGGGTCATGGGCCACAATATGACCTCTAAGGACAACACACGGCCCCTTATGACACCATATTGGGTTGTTATGAGTCATATGGTGTCCATAGGGGTCATAGTGCGTCCTACGATCCTTTAGGACACCATATGACCCCTTAAGACACCAAATTGTGTCGTTATGGGTCATATTGTGTCTTAATGGGTCATGGGCCACAATATGACCTCTAAGGACAACACACGGCCCCTTATGACACCATATTGGGTCGTTATAAGTCATATGGTGTCCATAGGGGTCATATTGTGTCCTATGACCCCTTAGGACACCATATGACTCCTTAAGACACCATATTGGGTCATTATGGGTCCTATGGTGTCCTAAAGGGTCATATTGTGTCGTATGACCCCTTAGAACACCATATGACCCCTTAAGACACTAAATTTTGTTATTATAGGTCATATGGTGTCCTAAGGGGTGATGGGACACCATATGACCCCTAAGGACAACATACGAACCCTCTCTCTCTCTCTCTCTCCGCACTCTCCCCTCTCCCCTAATCTCTCTCTCCCCCTCTCCCCTAATCTCTCTCTCTCCCCCTCCCCTGATGTCTGTCTGTCTATTTGTCTGTCTCTCTCCCCTCTCTCCCTCCCTCCCTCTCTCTCTCTCTCTCTCTCTCTCTCTCTCTCTCTCTCTCTCTCTCTGTGTCTGTCTCTCGCATAATCTCTCTCTGTCTCTAAAATATGAGTAATAAAATCGTATATCGGATTTTATCGGATATCTGATTTCTAACATTGCCATTAATGTGGCAATAGTAAAAAAAAAGATGACAATAGGAAAAAAATTTGGGACCACAAATTTATACATTAAAATCGGATATCCGATATCCAATTTTTATACTTATTATTTTAAAATAACATTATATTATATAATACGTATTATATTATATTATATAATACATATTATATAATATATAATATTGTATTATATTATATATTATATAATATATATAATATAATAATACATTATATTATATTGTATATAATATTATATTATATTATATAATATATAATATAATATAATATAATATAATATAATATAATATAATATAATATAATATTATATATAATATAATATAATAATATAATATAATATATAATATAATATAATATTATATATAATATAATATAATATATTATTATATAATATAATACGTATAATATAATATATAATATAATATAATATAATATATAAAATAATATAATATTATATATAATATAATATAATATATTATTATATAATATAATACGTATTATATTATATTATATAATATAATATAATAATATATAATATAATATAATAATATATTATATAATATAATATAATAATATATTATATAATATAATATAATAATATATTATATAATATTATATAATATAATATAATACGTATTATATAATATAATAATATATTATATTATATTATATTATATAATATATAATATAATAGTATATAATATAATATATAATATAATATAATATAATAATATATATATTATATAATACATAATATATAATATAATATTAGATTATAAAATATTAGACTATATTATATAATATATTATTATATTATATAATATTATAATACATAATATGTAATATATAATATATTATTATATTACATTATATATTATATAATTTATTTTTTAATTTAAAATTACAAATAAAATCAGATATTCGATTTTATCAGGTATTTGATTTGCTTAGGTGTTTACCATGCCAAGGTGTACTGACACCCAGGCCAAGCAAAAAGTCAACACGGATTTTCGCGTTTTTAGGCGAGTGGAGAAGGCTATTTTTTTCACATCGCCACTTTTTGCCCCCCATGATCCTGCACTAACCCAGTAGTCAGAATGTGGGATTGTATAAACCTTTGATAGTATCGGTAAGACCTTGGGAGGATATAAGCATGGATTTCATACTTGGATTGCCTAAAACACCGAGAGGGAATGATTCTATATTTGTGGTTGTGGATAGATTCTCGAAGATGGCTCATTTCATACCTTGTAAGAAGACATCAGATGCATTACATGTAGCAGACCCATTTTTCAAGGAAGTAGTGAGATTGCCTGGATTACCTAAAAGCGTAGTTTCAGAAAGAGACTTTAAGTTTGTTGGCTATTTTTGCAAAACACTTTGGAAGAAGATGAAGACATATTTGAAGTTCAATTCTACCTTTCATCTAGAGACTAATGGACAAACATAAGTAGTTAACCAGATCTTGGAAAATTTGTTGAGATGTTTAGTTGGAAATAGAACCAAAAGTTGGGATGTGATCCTTGCACAAGAAGAGTTTGCCTACAATAATTCAGTAAATATGAGTACTGGAAGAACACCTTTTGAGATTGTTATCGAAGCTCATACTAGAGGTATATCAAAATTAAGAGATATTAGTGGTGAAAAACATAGAAGTTCAAAAGCAGAAGACTTTGCATATCACATGGCAGCCTTGCATATTCAGGTTAAGCAGCATTTGGAAGACATGAACAACAAGTATAAGGAGAAGGCAGATAAGAAGAGGAGACATATGGAATTTGAAGTTGGTGATGAAGTGATGGTATATCTATGAAAAGAAAGATTCTCGGTTGGAACTTATAACAAATTGCAGATGAAAAAGTTTGGACCTTGCAGGATTTTGAGGAAGTTTAGTTCTGGGAATGCATATGAAGTGGAGTTACCAGATAGTTTGAGTATTTCACCTGTGTTTAACATTGCAGATCTTCATGAGTATCATGCACCAGAATTCAGTGAGGATAGTATTGCAGACTTGGAGAAACAGTTGCCCCAGAAGGAACTGGATCAGATTGAAGAAATTTTGGACAGTACGATTGGGCGTAGTACCCAAAGCAGTCAGTATAAGGATTATTTTGTGAAGTGGAAGGAAAGACTAGTTGAAGATTCATGAGAGGCTTACTTTTTCAATAACTTCGGATGTCTGATGTAGGTGCATCCTCGGTTCATAGCAATCTTGCATCAACCAAAAACATTTTCCTTTTTGTTTGCAGTTTCAACATTTCTTTCTGTGTGTACCGGTTTTGGCTCACTCGATCCTTTGGAGTTGGATTCCACTTGAAGAATTGATCATCTTTCGTATATCTAAACCACATCACATTTGGATCATTTTTTGACAAGTTATTGCTATTGATTTGCTTGACAGTTTCATGTTACTGGTTGACAATTTCTTCTTTCCGGTTGCCTGGACCTATTTTTGGTGATCTACTGGAACCCCTTCCAAAGCTTGCGGAGCCTTGGGCATTGATTCTGATGTTCTCTTGGCAGAGGCCGACCTTGTTGGCTTTACATGTTAGGTCTTGTTCTTTGGGTTTTGATCCCTTTTTGGGCCGGTCGAATCCCCTTAGATTGTATAAATCATTGTATTGAGCATTAGAATGTAAAAATCAAACAATCGAGTAGTTAGACTAAGAATAGAAGATAGATCGTAAGATTGAAGGTCCTTATTGTGACCTATTATGTACTCTGAGCATGTTTTAGCAGGCCCATGAGCTGGTTTCCGTAACTCGATTGTTAATGGTTGGTTGTAATTAGTTTTCATAAAGAAAATCAATATGTTCTGCATTGCCTCCAACATATCTTTGTGTTTCCATTATGTTTATTCTTGCTGACCGGTCCAGATTGATCTCTTTGAGGTCACTCCTAACTGGTGATTGCTTCATAATTTTTTATCAAGATCCCACCGACCAAGAATATTATGATGATCTCCTCATTATTTTATCTCAAGAGAATGATGTTATTTCAAGTCCCATCCAACATCCACCTCCTAAGAAATATCAAGACATCCCTTCTACCCTTCCTAATAATCCCTTCCCAAGTCAAGATCAAAGTATTCCTTTAGCTTCATGTCCTAAGCAAGATCCCATTATTTCTCTAGATCCTAATCAAAATCCCTCCATCCCTTCATCTTCATGTCATAATTATCCATGTTCCTCACAAGATTCTCTCTCAAATGAACTTACCATTTCTCCTAGTCCCCCTCGTGATCCCAATCCCTCTACACAAGTTGTTAATGAACCCCTTATCAATGAAATCACCAATCCAGATCATACTACACAGTGCAACTTGTCAACAATTGTTTGTGCACCATCATCAAATGCCAATTTAGTCTCAGCTCTAGGGTTTCCGGTTTGCCAATCTCGCTTGTGCGATGCAACCGATGACATTTTGTGATGAGTTAGCTAAGAGATGAAGATGGTATCATGATGCCACGTTAGATTTGTGCATGTGAAGGATTTCCTTGAGGATCTTGCATGTGAAGATCGATTGTATTACATGTCTACTTCGAGAATGAACATTCTTCTTTGTGGCATGAGAAGAAAGCATGATGAGTTACCGATTTCTATGTGCAGTGAAGAATGGATGATGCAGATTATCTTGTGATCTATTTGAAATTGTATTGCTCTATGCAAAGTGTTTGGATGGTCAGGATTGGACCACTTGTATTGTAAACCTAAAATGTTGAGGGTTTAGGGTTTATACTACTGACCTAATTGTCTATAAGGTCAATGATGTTTGTTATTGTAATTTGTTGGCAAATGTTGTGTGTGTATCCGAGTGATGAGATACTTGCCAGACCAGTGAGAGAAAACTGCAAAGTGTGATTGTAGAGTAGAGGAACTAAAAAGGATTTGCCTTAGCATATAGTGTTGTTATCAGATCAAATCTTTACTTGTTGTCTTCTAACCATTTCAACAAAAGGAAAATCCCTTTGTTGGGTAGCTTTAATAGGCTTACTCTAAATCCTCTAACCAGGTGACTCAAGGTCATTGAGTTCTTTAAATCCTCTAGCAAGGTAGCCTTTAATAGGGTTTCAACCTTTAACAAGGTATATAACCATCCCTTAACCGGGTGATCTTTAAGAGGATCGGTTCCTAGCAGAACCTTATTGTAAAGTCTTTAACCGAACTAGGCTCCTAACAGAGCGAGCTTCAAAAGAGTTCAAAAACAAGCTTGTGGGTATTCATCCCCACCGTGGTTTTTCCCATTTGGGTTTCCACATGAAAAATATATGTGCCATGAGTTGTGCATTTTTTTTTCATGTTATGATTAAGTATTCCTTGTTTAAGTATTATGCATGCAGAGGTAATGGTTATGGTATTGTTGACACACCACATGCATATGTTTATGGGTGAAGTAGTTATCAAGTATTGAATGTTTCTGAAGGGTTTAGTTTTACCAGTTTATGTTGTCTAAAGTCGGATTGTGTTTAACTGGTATTGCCATGGTTTAAGTTCAGTAATAAAGACAACCGGTTTACATTGTTTTAACTTGATAAGTTGCGAAGAAGTTTTTGTATGTATTGATTCACCCCCCCTCTCAGTACCAGTTAGGGTATCTGTTGTTCATCATTATTCATCAGGCTCAACCTTATACTCATTTTCATCATCACTCCAGTCATATGCTCTTGTGGGATGCTCCATATTCCACAATTTGCTAAACTCTACATCCTCATCGATAGACTCAAATTCTGCACTGGTCTTTGGTTCACCGAGATTCTTCCTCATAGTCCAAAAATAATTTATTTTGTTTTGAGTCCAATAATTGTCTTTACATTCTTGTAGAATTGTTTTGGGAATATATTTGTTAGATGGATTAGCATATTTTTGGTATGAATTGTAGGACCTCCTATTTTGGATGCCCTCCTATGTTGTCCTTTGTGTGTGCAATGCCATAATTTGTGATGACAATTCTTCTGTTGAAATGTTATTGTCAGTGACAATTTTCTCCATCTCTTTTTTTACCTCATCCCAAGAGTCCATGTTTCTAAGATTTTCTAGCAATGGTTTACTTTCATGTTGGCATAACGCTGAAGAGTTCCCATTTTTCTTAAGCCTTGCTTGAACTACACCGATTGGATCATACTGCCAGAGACCCTCATCACCAAAGCTAAAAACTGTCAAAACATCATGTGCCACATTGAATGCTTTTCTCTCAAATGTGAACCCTCCACATGAGAAAGGCAAGGAAGGAAATATGCTCTTGTTTTGGTGACCATGAAAGTACCTATTTGTTCTCTCCAACTACCATACATATTCCAATGCAAATACCCTCTTTGTCACATGTATTGCAAGTCTGTAGGGTTTTACTACTGATTCATAAAACCTTAACACAATGTATTCTTCCATGAAGAGCCAGTCAACCAATTGTATTTGACTTCCAAGTTGAATGCAATCTCTACAAGATAGGCAATCTAGGCATTGGAGTGCTTATAATTTCATTATACATTGGTGCCAAAAAGAAGTCTACAAAATGGTTGTAGTACTTTTTGTTATCATGCATCCTTATCTGTGGTGTCCATTCATATATTGGACACTCTGTTCTATTTTGAGTCTTCTCATCAATATTATAGTTCACAATGTGAAGATTGTTGGTCTCGAGTATTGCATGATACTTGGATAGAAAAAGATAACACAAGTAGGATGAGAACCTAAATGTCTTACGGGAACCTTTTTTTGATCATTAGTAATTGTTTTTGCATGGATTGAACAACATGCTCAACAAAATTATATCTTATTGGTTGACTTACACAGTGGATATTAAAAATCATTTCAAGAAGGCTAGCACCCACTTCCCTATTATTTTCCAATCCTAGGCAAAATGTCAACAAGGAAATAGTATCCCGAACCCATGGAACAAAAATGTTATAATCATAAGGAGGCTTATGATTCTGATCCAATGAAATATCACACATTATTAGAGATCTAATAAATGAATCACTATGACTTGGATCGAGACTCATATTTCTCTACCAACTCTCCTAGGTCAATGTGGACGTTTGAGTTTTGTGCTTCAAACCCTAGGTTCAACAAACAAGCAAATTCTCCCACATTTATGGATAGAATTTCCTCTTTTGTATTTTTATTGACAATTGCTTTTTTATTTTTATCATAATTTTAGGCACAGACTATGACAAATTCAGGGCAAGGGAATACTTCAGGTAACACCATGCTTCCCAATCCAGCATCCCACGATGTGATTTTATTTGTTCTTTATTTTCACATTGTGTTGAAAATAGTAAATTTTGCCCTGCTTCGATCTACCATCTTATTAAAAAATGTATATCTAATATCTATGATACGCTTTTCACTATTGATAGCAGGGTCATAAATATCATGGTATTCATTAGTGAAACCTAGTGTTTTAACCAGTTAGGTTAGGTCTATTTTTATTCCACTTGGCTTCATGTTGAACTACTACTTCCCGGTTTCCCCATCGATGTTATTGTTAATAATTCAAAATAAAGCTAGATATAATCCTGAAAAATGATAACCCACAAATTTAACCACGAGATTAAAAAAAGTAAAAAATGCGGGATCTAGGTGTTCTAGATTTTACCTGAAATTTCTATTTCACTAGATTGGTGCAGACAGACTCTGTTGCAACTTGCATTGCTCAATCTAGTAGTTGTTTATGAATATCCCTCAATTTACTAGTTTGTCCATGAAATATGATTATAACTTATGAGTCACTTGTTTTGAAAACATTGAAAAGTACAAAAGTAATACCTAAAGGGAAAAATTCTAGAATCCTGTTGTAATTTTATAAATTATTATTAATATCTATTCGCCACTGAAAGACAAAACATTCATTGCTTCAGTCTAAATTCCAAGGACAATGGACATGTCACCAGACTCAAGTGACGAATCTTTTTTCTGGACTGTTTTTGAAGTCTTTTTAATCCTTTTCAACTTCCACCTGAAATAGAGCTTAATTATAGATAATTAAATATAAAACGTTCAATACCAGGTCAAGTTCTCAAAAAAGCATTTACTTCCCACATTCAGGCCGAAATCCACCCTAAGTCGTTGATCTGTGCTCATCCAATGGAAGATGGTATCTATTGTTAGTTGTCATGGGTCCCATGACTTTTGCCATTTTTCGGGCACATCACCAGACTCGAGTCACTTTTCTAGACTGTTTTTGAAGTCTTTTTAATCCTTTTCAACTTCTACCTAGAATAAAGCTTTATAGACTTAATGATAGATAATTAAATTTAAAACGTTCAATTCTGGGCGAAGTTCTCACAAATGTGTTTACTTCCCACATTCGGGCTGAAATCCACCCTAAGTCATTGATCTGTGCTCATCCAATGGACTATGGTATCTATTGTCAGTTGTTGTGGGTCCCAAGACTTTTGACATTTTTCGGCCACATCAACAGACACGAGTCACTTTTTGAGAATGGTTTTGAAGACTTTTTAATCCTTTTCAACTTCTGTCGAAATAGAGCTTATTAAATTTAATTAAGTATACAATTGCAAATTTAGAATTTAACTATACTTAATTAAATGTTTATCGTTTATGGAAGTATTTTGTTAGAAGTTTGCAAAAAATGTTTATCGTTTATGGAAGTCTTCCGTTAGAAGTTTGCAAAAAATATTTATTGTTCCCACATTCCACCCAGAATACACTTCACGTTGTTGTTCTATTCTCATCCAACAGATGACAATATATAGCTTTATAATGAATTAAATATACAATTTAAATATGTAATGTCCAAAATTGCATGATATTTCATTTTTTTAATCAATAATTTTTATATTATTGTACTTGGAAATAAAATATTACAAATATGCAAGTATAGGTGGTATAGTAAAACCACCAAAGTTCTGCTACCGCAAAAAACACCCCCAAGGGCCAAAACCACCATTCTGAACAAAAAATAAAACCCTACTACATGCAAAAACCTCAGAATTCCAATTCAACGTAACAAAATTTGTAGAAGACATTTCCCCATACATACAAAGTTGGGTATGGAGAGAAAACATACATGGAACAAAAAGATACAAACAAATTAACCCAGAAATGACCTGTGCTCTGGGTCATCATAGAATTCTGAGAGTCATTTCATTGCTTCGGTAGTCTTGGGTCTCGGTCGTAACTCTCGACCCTTGCAAACAATTTGAAGGCCTTCCACCCGCGCCAAGCAAGATCTCTGGATCTTGCCTTCAAATCGTCGTCAACCCAGCGAATGAGTGGTAGCGGCACCACCAAACCAGCCACCCCTACCTCAAGAACAATTCCCACCTTCGGGACCACACAAGCACACACACTATCCATATTTAACAGGTAGTGCCCATCAATTACAACTCTGAGGGCATTTTTTACCTTGTCCACCTTGTCCTCAAATTGGAAACCCCAAGCAGAAATCAATGAATATGCCTCCATGTTTGTCCTGTACCGATGACCTATATGGACAATTTCCTCTCCCAACAACATTTTCACACTCCCGTACAACTGCTCATCCTTAAACAAGAACAAACCTTTCGGTCTCCTATCCGTAAATCATCCGAGAAATGGGACTAATTTCTAATCAGTATGGAAGGAGAAATTAGATTCCATGCTTCTTAAGAAACCCAAGATAATGGAAAATTTCGCAAAAGCAAACAATATGATACTAAGACTTCCAATCCACCCAAGATTTAAACACCTCTCACTCAATTCTAATTTCTGACATCCAACGGAGGTGACTAACGACATTAATCACAAACTCTACCATCATTCCTTTGCATGTACTAGTTCAAAACTTCAACCACATAATTCGTACGCGTAAGCTGACATTAAAGCCACATAAAGGCTAAATGTTAACCATTCACTTTCATGATAGTTATGTGCGTACCATAGGTCCATAAGGCAATATCACTACATATCCATTTTTAGTTCTCATGGGTCCCATTATACTTACGATTTCTGCCACCCAAATGCCATGTCACTTGACGCTTCATTGTCCCATTGACCATAGCCTTTGTTTCATGTCGGTGTTCAATGTACACGTATCTTCGGTGTTCAATATACATGTATCTAGTTAGTTGGATTTTTTTTTAATTGAAATTATGTAGAAAAATTATAACAAGTAAGTTGGACTTTTAATTCACTTGTTTTTCGCAAGATAAACATTTTCTTTTTTTATATTTATTAAATTATAATCAATGATAATCAATGTACAAATAATTAATGGAACGGACTGAATTTTTTTTTATATATTAAATATAGAGGAAGAAACATTACATAAAAAAGATCATAGTATTAAATTTATTTCGATTGTTTTACAAAATATTGAAATAACATAGCTCATAGACAAAAAAAAATGTAGCTCATAGACATTGTGATCCTTATTGGATGCTATCACTTGCAGCCAATCTCTAACATTATATTTTTTCAAATACTTCTTTGTCAAGCACTTCAAATATCTTTTAGAAAAGGTCGTCTCAGAAGTGACACTGAGTTTATTCTTTAACTTTAGAGAAGAGATTAGAATAGACCTGCTATTTTTTTATGGTGAAAATTAAATCTTATATCCACACAAATTAATAACTATTTAAGCTATTTCAAAACATAATGAGTATGAAAAGTATCTTGCCATGGCATGATGGTAGCAAAAAATAATAAAATAAAATAGAAAGCATTTTTATATCCATACGAGGCAAACTGAAACGAACTGTAATTTGCAAAATTATCATTAATATATATGTTTCACAAATTTACAAATTTTACATGTCTGAGTTCCTCAAAAAATTTAAAGCCAAAATGAGTGAGCCTGTGAGGTTACAAGGAAATAGCCAAAAAAACAAAACTACTAGGGGGCCGAGGCTAGGGCACAGGTAGTGGACACATTGATGGTTTACCTTAAGAATCTTGCCCTCCCTCCATGTAGAATTCTTCAGACATTATAAGCTGTGAGAATTCTTCAAGCCAACTATAGTTTGGAAAGTCATCCAGGAGGAACCATTTTGGAAGAAAGTCCCTACCAATCTGCACCCATTTCTTATGACTCGTCAACTGCTTCGCATTCAGGTTCAAAAGAAACTATTGCCTGACCATTGACACGATTTGGTTAGGGAGGAGAAGCTTGGTTAATTCATTCGCCCAAGGGATCCCCACCCCTACTTCTACAAAGATGATAATAGTAATGTCATCTCCAAGGAAGACTTCTTTAAAGACCTTCCTTAACAACATCAACATATCCACTTTGTCTCCTCCGAGGTTTAGAAGAGACACCAAGAACTGGGATGTAATGTTTGTGTTAACACGGTATCTATTTTCATTACGAAGAAAGTCTCTGCCCAACACCATCCTCACAACCTCATTAGTGAACATCCCAACCTCCTTACAGACTAATTGGAGGGTTGGGTCTCTAACGGAGCCCAAAAAGGCCCTTTGGTGCTCCACAAAAATGATTCTTAAGCAGATAGGAGTGTCCATCTTGAGAAATCAAAATACCAAATTAAACAACCTAAGCCTATAGACCTAAACCAGAGGCATAATTTAAATACCGCGAGCTTCGACAATTTATCTACCAAAGGCTAATTGAAGATGAAAGAAGCAAAGGTCATATATAAATAGCTGAAGCTCTTGATTGTAATAATTCCTTCTCTAACCGTATTAATTCCTTAAAAAAAATTTAAATCTTTTGTATCTCTGCAAATCTTTCCCATAAATGTAGTAGTGTGTGAAATTGGAAACAACTATAAACTAGTACCAAGTACCACATTGGAAGTCATGGGGACAAAGTGGATTGCAGTTAGTGACTAGAAATATATTAAATGACCAACATTATTGACCATGACATTTGATACGTGTCTATTGAATCCAATTCCATTCCAGACACTTTTTGTTGAGCTACGTTCTCTTCAGAAATTTGGGCCGAAATAAAACTTCAACCATTGATCTACGATCATCAAACGGTTTAAAATCATTGATGGATTTTAGGTACGTGTCACCCTTCATTTGTCAAAGAGGCCGCACTTATCGATACATCGTGCAGAGTTCGGACTCAATGTGATGCACTGATGTGATGTGATGTGATGTGATGTGCCTTGTCTATTAATGGCAATGAATTCATGAAATCGCCAATAAAATATATATTTTTCCATAAATAACAAAATATTAGCTAAACAAATTAAATAATTTTCAAGTGGTGGATAGAAATCGCCGATACACTTAAATAATTTTTCCTTCGGAGTAAAAATTTTTGCCCATACAATTATATATTTGTTCCTTTAAATGAAAAATATTCGCCTCCTACAATATATATATTTTCCCATAGAACAAGGTATTATTCACCATAATTTTATATAATTTTTGGACCCTAGAAAAAATTCTCCAATACAAAATAAATTATTTTCCTACTTTGAAATTTTTTTTTGCCATCAATATGAAAATTTCTCCCCAAAAATAATGTCCGATTCGCTAGGATTTTACACTTTTTCCTGGGGGGTGGTTTCTTAAAGTTATCCCCATTCCTTCCTTTTCTATTTTAGTGCTAGGATCAGAGTTGTCCTTGTCCCCCACCTTATTTATAGATATATAATGAATTTCTTGTTAAAGCTTCAATCAAGGGCTATAGATTTCTTATTTTGAGTGACTATGTTTTTTGAGGTTGGATTTTGTTGGACTTTTTTTCCTTGTCTTTTTCTTGTGGGAAGGGTTTCTACTTTTTATTTATTAGATATGATTATTGTACCTTCATGTAGTGTCCAGATGTGTAAAGGTTTTTCTTAGGTTAAAATCATAGTTAGTCTCACTATTGGTTTTATTGTGTTGTTACTGTGAGAGGACTATTGTTGTCATTATCTCAATCATTACCCCTTCTTCCCCTCTCGAGTAGGAATTTTTTATCATGGGAACTTCTACTGGCTTGACCTAGTGGTGGATGGAAGTGGCCGATATGCCTTTTTTTGTTGGCATATGAAAGAGGTCTCTTAAACTTCTTAGATGAAAAGGCTTAATTTTCTCTTCTTAAGGGGTCATGTGCCCTCTCACCTTAGTATGTTTAAGGATTGTAACATTAGAGTTTTCTCCCCTTTTATGTTGGGCTTCTTTGCCTCTATTAGGTCCCCTGATATTGTGGTGGTTAGGTCCTCAATTGGTTGAAGTTGAATATTATTGGGATATTTGATGGTTCTCAAGCTAACATTAATGTTATTCATCTCTAGGTGGTTTACAACTAGAATGTCAATAAGGATAAATCAAGTTACAATTTGATTTGTCTATTCTTTCCCTTCAAAATTAGTTAATTAAGCTTTTTCTTGATCTAGATACCTAGATGTTTGGTCTCTTCTAGCCAAGTAACTTATATTTGTTACCTTTGCGGGGGGGTACCTTCTTTGGCCCATTCCTTGCTAGTCTTTATTATAGTTCAAGGTGTTTCTTATTGTAAAGGTTTTGAGGATACTTTGAAAACCTATCTTTGCTCTAGTCTATGTTGTGAAATAAAGTTTTAAGTTTAGGGTTGTGATACTTGTTTCTTGTTGGTTCTTTTCTCTAATCAAAATCTTTCCTTATGCTCATCAGCTATAAAGTGGAACCTAAACTAATAATCTCTCTATAAAAGATTCTTATCTAACATTGTATTTTATCCTACTTCAAAATTAGAATGAAATAATAATATAAAAATCAAAACTTATAATGGCTTGTAAATATCACTATACAAGAATGATTTTAATGGTAGAATATAATTCATTGTAAAACTCTACAAGATGTACATGAAATAATAAAGTCGGGGAATGTTAAGGAAATATATTTAATAGATAACTTGTTTTCTTAGAGTTGGTTATGCTAACACCACCATCAATAAGAGCTAAATGATCAAGTACCTCTTCCATATCTTTATTATCCATCTACTATCTTTCCTATCCACCTATCCTCTATCTCACATCCTCATCATCATCCTCCACCCATACCATTTTAAAAATGTCAAAGAAAAAGGAAAATGTATCATCCAATGGAAAAAACTTATTCTCTAGGAAGCTTAGGTGAGTACCATGAATAAATCCTCGCAAATATAGATCATGTATAATCACCCATCCTCTTGAACTTTACACTTGGGGGAAAGATTCATCTATACTATCCTACCTATCACATCTCCAATATCTTTAATCCCTTACTCTTTGTCCTATCTCCCTCCTTTTCAACATTTTATATTGATAATTCTAGGGTTAAAATTGGACCACACATAATTTAGAAAATACAAACCTTACTTCCTATGCCATCCACCCCACTTTTACATCACCTTGCAATTGTATTCCTTTGTAACATAGTCCTTGGAGATCCATCATACTATCCTTGGATATACTATCCTCCTATATCCTATCATAATCCATCCATCCATTGAATCCCCCATCTACTACCTAAGAAAACCCTCTAGATTCTTTCATCCTTCTCTCAAGCCTTGGTTCTCCTTTTTATCAATTTCCATCCATTTCATTATCCTAACCATCCTATCCAATATAACTTATTATACTTAATCCTCCATGTAATCCCATTTAATTCAATCTATTTATGCTATCTCTATCTATCTAATACAAACATCCCAAAACCCCTCCATACAAATGTAATCAATCCTATTATATGTTGTCCATTATGCAATCTAGTGCATCATCCAAAAGCATCCAATTAACTTAATCCCAAGTTAGCTTGCAATCCATTAATCCACTTCAATCTAATTATCATTGTATGGATACATAAATGAATCATTCCCAAACCTTATGTTGCATTTATTTTTAACAACATAGTCATAGGAAATTCATTATTCTCATTATTAACATTTCTATCCTCCTCCTCATCAATCTATCAATCACTTAATGAATTCTAAGCTTTGTTATGGGAAAAATCCTAGTTTATTTTTGGTTTTTATAACATGGTTTCTTGTTGATTGTATGTATTTTTATTATTTGTATCTATCATGTTCTTTGATCTTCATTTCAACAAGGGCATCATGGTATCATAAGGCATATGTTTGATGTTGACCTTTTGATCACATACTTGGAACATCATCACCCTAGTTTCTTAAAAATTGGTACATAATGTTAAGTAAAATATCAAATTCAACTTTTTGACACCATTACAACATTACCAACATCATTCATCCTTCCTCTTTATCCATCTCTCCATTGTTCATAACTCTTTCCATCATTTTATTCTTCCATGCTCTAACTCTCTCATCATTTTGAGAGGAAATGTGTTCTTCAATCCTTTGTATCCTCTCAAGAGGACATACCAAACTCCCTCCTTGTGACCCATCCTCATACTTGTAGTGATAAGGGCATCATGCCACTAGTCCTCATATCTTTGTATCCATTATGTTTTATTTTTCTTTAATGCAAGTGGATTCTTATAGTCATGATAGCATATCAAAGAGGGTAAAATGAAAGCACACATATTTATCCATACTTAAATACATTTAACTTTACCCTATCCCAACCATATATATATATCCCTTACTAAAATATAATTACATGAATTACAACTAAAATTTAATTATAATATATACAACTAATAAAAATAAAGGCAAGAATGTATCACAATCATTTACTGCACAAAATTTGAATAATAGAGACAAATAAAAATTGTGAGCAACTTCTTTTTATTTATGACTTGGATTTTACATCATCCAAGAGTTCTTTTTTCTATCTAATACATGAATGCGATTTTATCATGATATCTCATTGAGTGATAGTTAATCTATTGAGGGGTATCTTTTCCATCAAAGTCACCTTCAGCATGGTATTGGGCTCTTGTTGTATATCATACTTTTAAGGGTTGAACATTGATGGATGGTGTAATTAAAAAACATTTCATCACTCTCCCCACTTATGCTCAACCAATTGAAATATAAACCTTTGGTATGTAAACAACTTTTAGAAAACTCAAACAATAAGAATTTGATTTTTTCTAATGTCAATTTGTTGAATCCTTAAAAGAGTTAACAAAATGATAGCCTAGACTATCACAAAATGTTATTATTCATTGAATGGTTAAACCAATGTACTTCACAAAATGAAATACTAACTTAACTTTACATGTAAATGTAGATTTACACACAAAATCATTGGAATTGATTAGGGCACTGTAAATAATAAAGACCCAACTGAATCAAGCTTCTCTAGATTTAGGAAAAATCCATCTTCTCTGTAGACCCATCATCAAAATTAAGTTCATAATTGGGCAAATCATATTGAAATTGTTGGCCTCTTTTTTTCCTTTTACCATTATTCTTATTACTCAACCTGTAAACCACAATTTTCTCTCTTTCCTACACAACAATAATTTCCAGCCTCAATAATAACGGATTCAAAGTATTCTTTAGCCCTCTTTATACTTTGTGACAACCCACCATGCACCCATATCACGTCCATTTTCTCGTTACCCAAAACAACACAAAAAGCAGCTGAAGTTTGTAGTCATGAAAGCTTTCAATCTCGCATTGGAAAGGAAATCTCACAAATAAGATAAATACATGTACATACCTTCCTTAGCTATGATATGATTAAATACATGTATATATCCTCCTTGTGAAATGATGTGCTATAAAAACCTAATATGCTATTGCTAATAACTTAGTAGAGAAATGATTTCTTCCATAGCTCCTCTAAAACTAGCATGAAAATAGAGATATAAAATATTATTTCCTTTATCTAAACCATGTCCCCAAGCTCTCATGTTGGCATAGTTAGGGAGGATGCTACCAGAGAATGCGTAGTCTTGGCAAAATCCTTAACAACAAATGCATTTTCTGCATATGTTGCAACCACGCCTTTCTTAGAGGTTTCCCATTAAACATTTCATGTGCCTTGTCTAAGCTTCCACATTTTTACATGCATGTCTTTCAGAGCATTTCCAACAGTTATGATAGACATCCCTACCTAGTTCAAAATCTCCCATTTTGGCATAGGCCGCGTGAAAATGAGATATGCTCCTGTTGGGGAACTTACAGGTGGGAGAAAAAGATTGAAAACTTAAAATTTAGGTGGGATTAATGGTGACAAGTAACCGCAAACAAGATGGGGTTATTGGGGGCCACATCAACCATGGAAAATAAATGGTGATTATTTTCCAAACGAAATGCACTGGGATGAACATTGAGGGGCCCGCAACACACCTAAGCAATCAAAGCTTAGTGTGTGTTGTTTAAGCCAACCCATTTTTTACCAATATATCATTGAGTTATAATGCGCATGAACTTAATGGGCATCAATTTTTATTGCCGCCCATGTGGGATCCTGATACTAAGTCTTGCAGCTGGTCTAAAAAGCATTGCAATGCTGAAGGTTTTCTATATATGTTTTTGAGTGAATACAAGTTTAATAAAAAAATTATTCTTCATTATTTTTCACAAAGGGCATAGCTTTATATTCATGGTGGATACTGTGTATGGTGAAAATGGATAACAATAATAACAATATTGAAAGGCTAAATGAATCCAACCACAAAATCCTAGCCTAACAATCAACAAAGATCCACCATAACATATGAAGAATACCTAAGACAATGCAAATCACATGAAATCACAAAGATTATACCATTACTTGTCCAATAGGGTTTTGATCTCCATTCTTCCTATCTCCATTGATCTTGTTTGATATATTTGCTCTCAGATTTTTATATGCACAAGAGCTCAACAAAGAACGAAATGTGGTTGCAAGTAGGATCGTAGTGTAGCCAAAAATGATCATTAGCATGAGTGATTAGGCATTAGGGTTTGATAATGAAGAAGGCATCTCCTTAAATAGAAGACACTATATGAAATGGAGGGATAAGATTGAGAGGTGTAAAAAGGAGGTCGGCTAGGATTAGAGGGTAGGTAAAAGAAATACCAAAATAATGAAAGAGGTAGGTAGTGTAGGAATTAAGAGATGAATGACATGTGTCATGGGTAGAAAAAGCTAATGAATTAATTAAATAAATAAAGATTTATTTAATTAATAGAAGAAGTAGGATAATTAAATAAATAAAATATTTATTTAATTTAGGAAAAGGATAATTTAAATAAATAAATGTATTTATTTAAATGAGAAATAAGGCTAGAAGAGGATAAATGAATTAATTAAATAAATTAGAATTTATTTAATTAATAGAAGAATTAGGCTTAGATAATTAAATAAATAAAATATTTATTTAATTAGACATGACAATTCTGGGTGTCTACATTTTGCCCCTCTTTGAGACAATGCGGCTTGTCGCGTTGTTTCAAAGAAGATAAGATGAACTAATACAGAGTTACCCCAAAATGGGAATAATATGCCCCCTTGAGAGATTGGATGAAAATGTCTGAAAAGATTGCAGACAATCTCTCGATAAGAAAGATGGGATAGAATGGATTGACCGGATAAAGTGACAAAGTCACAGGCTGAAGAAAACTGACTCGGGAAATGAAGGCCAAGGCTAGGGTAGGCTATAAGATAGACCACGAGCAAAAGACATTCTCATTGTCATCTACACCTTCACGGGATCACAGTGCAGAGCGAGAAAAGAGCAGCAGCAGTCAGCAGCGATGGCTTTCGTACACAGATTCGACCGCGTTTGCCGATTTTAGAGGCCAGCAGAGGCAGGAGAGCTGGTAAGTACCACCAAACCTCCTCGTACTTTGACGCATTTGTTTTTGTCATTAATGCATGTCGAATAGAGCAATAAATGCGCCTAGGAATAGTATACAAAAAAGTGCAAAAACGTGAAATCGCGTCTGCGTCAGTGCCAGGCGTGTCTGTGTCTGACAGGCGCATCTGTGTCGGTGCCAGGCACATCTGTGTCTGGAACCGCGTTTGTGCCAGATGCGGGCGCGTCTATGTCCTGTAGGGGCGTTTACATTGCAAAGTCACGTTTGTGACAAATGTAGGCATGTTTATGTCAAACAGGCGCGTCTGTGTTGTTTAGGCGCGCTTGTGCAGTCAATAGGCGCGTTTGTGAGTTAGAAACGCGTTTATGTCCAAAAATGCAAGGTTTTGTCTTGTAGGTCAAATCAGCAGTTTTGTGATGAACATACGCTGTCGATTGGATAAGCTACTGAGAGGATACACTCAAGTAGGTCCTCTAGGAAGACTAGGATAGATCAAGGCACTTTGTGATGAACAGGGAGCACCAAGATAGAGTACTTTATGATGAACAGGGAGTACCCAAAGTATGAGCAGCACTTTGTGATGAACAGGGAGTGCAAAATGTGAGTAACACTTTGTGATGAACAGGGAATGTCACACACGTAGTACTTTGTGATGAACAAGGAGCACTACTAGGATAGATAGCAACACTTTGTGATGAACAGTGAGTGTCACTAGGATAGATAACCATATGCATTTAGATAGAAAGTAGCATTTTGTGATGAACAGTGAATGCCACCATGACTGACATGATTGATTTGCTTGACTGCAGGAGTATTTGCCTATGTTAGAGTCACGGGAGAGATTCCTATCGCCATAGAGGTTGCGACCGGAGTTGTCATTTCAGGATAGAGCTGCCATCGAGGAGATGGGTTTGAGACACATGCTGTATGTGCTTGAGTTTCGGGCAAACATGGGTTTGCTGACTGCGCTGGCCGAGAGATGGCATTCAGAGACTTGCACTTTTCATTTACCGATGGGTGAGATGATAGTCACCTTGGAGGATGTCTACAGGATATTGCGGATACCGATTGATGGAGATCTGATTCCATACGATCGAGATGGAGACAGGGAGGCCTTGAGATGGGTGTTTCAGGATCCCAGCCTAGAGATGAGAGCAGGGCATGTGGCATGGGACACCATGACTGCGACAGGGTTAGCTTTGCCAGCTGTGATTGGAGGAGCTATCAGTGGGTTCCTATGTCCGGACAGGGCAACACGGGGGTTGGTAGTGGGCTGGGGAGGAGCACTGGAGACATTGGTGACGCATCACACTAGATATGCGTGGGGTCCATGTGTGTTGGCCCACCTATATTATGAGCTTCACCAGTTTGTCTACCATGGATTAGTGGGATTGGGCTGTGGAGTGACATTATTGCAGGTTTGGGCATATGAGCATCTGCCTATCACACAGCCGATACACTTCAGAGGGAGAGGTCATGGATGGAGTTTTGTTCATCTGTATGATATGATCACTTCGCAGCCTCGGATTGGTAGGTTAGAGCATTGGCGGTGAGTGATAGATGACATCGACGTAGTCATCTGGAGGCCGTATCTGGGATGCGAGGAGTGGGAGGATGACGTAGTGGAGCTACCTTACACCTTCCGGAGCAGGTATTTGATTAGGCGGATGCCCTATATATTAGAGAGACAGCTGGTGGATAGAGTATGCAGGCAGTATGGCAGGATCCAGAGGATGCCACGAGGCTCGGGTATGTATGCCCGTACAGTTAGGGATCAAGCGCAGTTCGGGCCTTTGTTGTCATATGATCAGGTAGTCACACAGCTGGCAGAGATGGTTCCCCTACCTTGGGATATGTGGCCGGAGATCGAGGATGCCAGGATGGATGCAGAGTATTCAGCATATTGGGCCGAGCATCCATTCCCTCGATCGACAGATCCAGTAGAGCTACTAGAGGGAGATGGAGGAGGAGATGATGATGATGATGGTGGGGGTGATGGAGGCCGAGACCGACGGAGGCGGAGGGGAGTAGTTGGGGAGAGGAGGGTGGCACCTCAGAGAGAGGGTGGACAGGAGGGACAGGCCCAGGTGGTGAGGGGTCGCGGTGGATTGCCCCTGTAGGTACCAGCAGCACAGGGCCCTAGAGCACAGGGACAGAGATAGGGATAGGTGTAGGGACAGGTGTCAGTACAGGCACGGGTACAGGGATGAGGATAGGTATAGGGACCTAGACATGTACCAAAACAGGTACCCGTTCAGGCACCAGTATAGATACAGGGACAGGCACAGGGGCAGGCACCCGCAGAGGGAGAGCCACTGGCAGAGGCAGAGGGTGAGGATCCAGAGGAGGATGAGCTTATTGAGCTCAGGGAGATCTGCCAGGGCCAGGAAGATGAGATCCAGGATCTGGAGAGGGAGAGGGATCGACTCAGGATCAGGGTCAGGGATACTGAGCAGGAGAGGGATCAGTCGATTCAGCGCTACACTAAGGCTGAGATAGCGCTGAGGATAGGGAGGCAGGAGACAGAGGACGCAGGAGCAGGCTACGCATATGTCTTGCGAGCCAGAGAGGAGATTGCCTACTGGAGGGACTTGTATTACGGTGCCGTGCCAGCAGATCAACGGGCAAGGAGCTTCCATAGACCATCGCGGACAGCGACAGCTATGGGAGGGAGCCGGAGGAGACAGGCATCGAGTGGTGGGGGCATGGGTCCTCCACCACCACCTGACAGGCAGGGTGATCCTGGAGCGGGTCCTTCTAGAGCTCAGACTCCATCGAGGCCAGGTAGCTCCGAGGGAGGGAGTTCATCATAGCCATAGAGGGCTCCCTTGTATCAGTATTTGTACCATTTTTGTATTGTAGACACCTGCGGGTGATTTTGTAGCCATATGATTTTGACATCATTGTATCATGACACTTTATATATATATATGAGATGATTCATTTTTGCGGCAGCTATATGCATGTGTACCTATGTGATGAGATGTTCTTATGTGATGCTTATGATATGGATGCAAATATATACATGATGCAATGCAATATTTTTGTTCTTTTATGTTGTATATGTGATGCATGATGCAAATGTGAATGTATGTAATGTAGATGAATATGATAATGCAAATGTAAATTGTGCTAATAGGTGTTGTGTGCAGGATGTGATGTAGTTGTGATATCTATATGCTTATATGTGGTAATGCAGGTGTAAACTACATGAAATGCAAATGTTTTTGGTGTGTCATTATACTCAGTCATGTGATAGCAGGCTACGCAGACTCAAGAAGGATGATGGAAGTCAATCAAGAAAGGGGTATGAAAGACAAAAGATATGAAAGTGAAAGAGCTTCTTGTGCGTTATCATCATTGAGCTTATTATGGCAAGTAGGTTATGACAATCAAGGCATATGTTTGACCCAAAAAGTCATTGTACCTGTTTGCATGGAGATAAGACAGTCACAAACAAGGAATGCCCCAGTTCATACTAGACTCATAGTGTCCTCATATCCTTAGACAAGTCATAGCATTACTAAAAGACAATCCACAGACAACAAATGCAAATAGGTGACGATACCCCATCCTCGCTTTTCTAGTCAAAGACATCCTGGAAAAGCTAAAAGACATGTCACCAAAAGATGAAATCAAAAGAAAACCAAGACTCGACACCAACATCCACTGTAGTCCTCAAGTTTAGTGTCTCTTGTCACTTGTATAAGTCATGTTTTGATTGTGGTCACAATGTTTACTTTCACAAAAAGGATAGATAGCACTAAACCATATGTTGTCTGAGTCTATTGAAAGATTTGATTTTGTTGAAGCCCATTGTTGCTGCTGTCTCATCTGAAACTAACTGAATCCATGAAGTTGATACTTTATTGCGGAGAAGATGAAACTTTATTGTGGACTGGCGATGCAAATGTTGTTTTATTGCGGATTGTGCGCGAATAGACTGAAAGGAGCTGGAAGAAACTGTACTCCTCAAAACATGTGATGTTCTCAGTTCCACACCCATCACTAGATGTAGGAATTGCCTTAGCCACAGATAGGATCTGATTTATTATGGATGGAAAGGGAGGTTTTATTATGAATGGCTAACCAATCTTGGGTAGATCAATAACAAGCCATGATGGGAATGGGTAAGTTTATTGTGAACGAATAGGTTGTGAGTGTGTGCAAAGTGAAAGGATGAAAGTGAATCCTGAAGGAGGGAGGAGCAATGTCTCTACACATGGTGCTGGTGACCCAGTTTTCACCATGGTACTTGCCCAGGGCACCACCGAAGTGGTTTTCACCGTTGGACAAAATTCTTTCTCTTTACTTTTTTCGATTTTTCAATTTTTTTTGTGTCACAAGGCGCCTGTTTGCCAGGTTTTCACCAAGTAACGATTTTTTTGTTTTTATAATTTTTTTGTATTTTTGAATTTTTTGATTTTTTTTGTATTTTTCAAATTAGGATATTCCGAAGAGCTATGTGTAGAACCTGCGAAGGTGCATGCTGTTGATAGGATCCTCCAAAGTTTCACCTTTTGTAGTTGAGAGTTGATATGCACCAGATCCATAAGCTGCTGTAATGATGTAAGGACCAAGCCAATTTGGTTCAAACTTACCCCTCTTCTCTCTGTCTTGTTGATTTTTAGGATTTTCTCTGAGAACCAAGTCACCTACCTCAAATGTGCGAGGCTTGACTTTGTGATTGTAGCTGTGACTCATTCGTTGTTGGTAAGCCTTGAGATGATTAAAAGCAATTTGTCTCCGTTCATCCAATAGTTCTAGTTCTTGTAAGCGAGAGACCCTGTAGTCTTCATCGCTGATGATGTTTTGCAAAGAGATCCGTAAAGAAGGTAACTCGACCTCAATAGGCAAGATGGCTTTAGCACTGTAGACAAGTGAATATGGTGTAGCTCCTGTAGGTGTGCAGACACTTGTGCGGTAGGCCCAAAGTGCAGGATTGAGTTGGATATGCCAGTTACGGCCAGCGTCATCGACTGTCTTTTTGAGGATTTTAAGAATTGTTTTATTAGACACCTCAGCTTGGCCATTACCTTGGGGGTAATATGGTGTGGAGAAACGATGGGAAATATGGAAGCGGTCACAGAGTTCACGAACATCCTGATTTTTGAAGGGACACCTGTTATCAGTAATAATGGAATTAGGAATACCATATCGGCAAATGATATAGTTAAGGATGAAAGTAGCAATTTGTTTTCCAGTGACTTGTGTGAGAGGCACGGCTTCAATCCACTTTGTGAAATACTCTGTGGTTGTGATAATGAATTTATGACCATTGGAAGAAGGAGTTTGAATCTTGCCTATGAGATCAAGTCCCCACTGACAAAAGGGCCAAGGAGATGCAAGTGGTTGTAGTTCTTGTGCTGGTGCATGTATGAGGTCTCCATGAATTTGACATTGCTTACATTTCTTGACAAACTGATATGAGTCTTTTTCCATATTGGGCCAGTAATATCCAGTCCTGATGATTTTCTTGGCCAAGGTAGGACCACTAGCATGCGAACCACATATCCCTTCATGCACTTCACGTAGCGCAATCTGAGCTTCGTCGCTTTCTAAACATCTAAGAAGAGTGCCATCTAGACCTCGTCGGTATAGGATATCAGCTAGAATGACATATCGAGAGGATTGGCGAATAAAAGTGCGGCGTTGGTTATTCGATAGATGAGGAGGTAGGATATTGTCGCGAAGATATGTGAATATGAAACCGTATAACTGGGATTCGGGACCAACAATGCATATCATTTCAGTAGGAGTGATCTCATATGAAGGAACCAACAGGTTGTCTACCAGGAACTCATAGCAGGTCTCATTTTGAGTTAGATCAATCAGTGAAGCAATTGTAGCCATGGCATCTGCAGCACGATTCTGCTCTCTTGGTATCTGCTCAAAATCTATCTTTGTGAAGTGTTGTTTCAAATCATCTACCAGTTGTTTGTAAGGCATTAATTTTTCATCTTTTGTTTGGTAATCATCAGTTGCTTAACGGATGACAAGTTGAGAATCCCCAAAAATATGAAGTTCCTGGATCTTCCACTGAACTGCAATTCATAATCTAGTTGTTAATGCCTCGTACTCCGCTATATTGTTAGTGCAAGGAAATGATAAGCGGTATGATTTTGGTATAGAATCGCCTTGAGGAGTTATAAAGAGAATACCAGCTCCTGCCCCATATTGTGTGTATGAACCGTCAAAGTACAGTTGCCATGGCTTTGCATGTGATATTGTTAAAATGGATTCATCTGGAAATTCTGAATTTAGAGGAACATCATCTATCATGGGAGCATCTGCTAATTGATCCATGATTGCTTGTCCTTTTATTGCTTTTTTGTCTACGTACTCGATGTCAAATTCACTCAGGATCATTACCCACTTGGCCAGTCGCCCAGTAAGTGTAGCTTTGTTGAGAAGATATTTTAGGGGATCAATTCTTGCAATCAACTTAGTCTTATGAGTGAGCATATAATGTCGTAATTTCTGTGAAGCAAAGACCACAGTGAGACATGCACGCTCGATTGGTGTGTAGTTTAGCTCATATCCCACCAATGTGCGACTGATATAGTATACTGTTTTTTCCTTGCCGTTGGCTATTTGTTGTGCTAGGAGTGCCCCTAGTGCTGTTGGAGTAGCTGATATGTATAGTAACAAAGGCTGATCTGGAATTGGTGGCATCAAAACTGGCGGATTCAAAAGATAATCTTTGAGCGTCTGAAAAGCTTGTTGACAGTTATCATCCCATTTGAACTTGATATTTTTATGTAGCAAGTGCTGAAAAGGATTACACTTATCTGCAAGTTGTGCTATGAATCTTCGTATAGACTGGAGTCTCCCTTGTAAGGATCGGAGTTGACTGATATTTTTGGGTGGCGGCATGTCCAAGATAGCCTTGACTTTTGCTGGATCGGCTTTGATTCCTCTTTTGGACACAATGAATCCTAGGAGCTTCCCGGAGGTTACTCCAAAGACACATTTCTTGGGGTTTAATCTTACTTTGTATTTTTCCAACCGATCAAAGACGACTGAAAGTATGTCCAAATGTGTATCTCTGTCTATTGATTTACCCAAGAGATCGTCAACATAATCTTCCACGGTTATGTGCATGAGATCATGAAAGATAGTGGTCATTGCTCTTTGATATGTAGCACCTGCATTTTTCAGCCCAAAGGGCATGACATTCCAACAAAAAGTTCCCCACGGACAAGTGAATGATGTTTTGTGTTGATCCTCGGGTGCAATCCTGATTTGATTATAACCAGAAAATCCATCCATTAAAGATAACATTTCGTGACCTACTGTGAGATCAATGATCAAGTCAATATTTGGTAATGGGAAGTCATCTTTCGGACAAGCTTTGTTGATGTCTCTGAAATCTATACATATTCTGATGCTACAATCTGGTTTACTGATAGGTACTAAATTGGAGATCCATTCGGGATAATCAATTGGGCGTATGAAGCTGACATCCAATAATTTCTCTAACTCAGCTTTGACTAGTAATGCCACTTGTGGATGCATTTTCCTTAATTTCTGTTTCACTGGCTTTGCCCCCGGTTTGACTGTCAAATGATGCATTACCAAATCCGGATCTAGTCCAGGCATATCAGCGTATGACCATGCAAAGTTGATTTGTCATTCTTTGAAGAAGCTTATGAATTTTGACCTTTCGGACTCTGTCAATGATTGAGCCAGGAATATGTTGTGTGGAACCTCTTCTGTACCAATGTTTGTTTTGATAGTCTCCTCTACCAACATGGATGACTTTTCCTCATATGATGTTGGGAGAATGTCAAGCCTTCCATCTTCGGGTGCCTCAGGGAGGTTTTCGCCCTCAGATACATCCTTTCTTTTTACTTTTTTGGAGTCAGATAGCGCCACAGTGTGGTTTTCGCCATAAGACCCTTGATTTGTTCTTATTTTCACATTTTTGCGACTGGAAGGTCCGACACCCTCACCAAAATATGCCATGTTGTTGAGTTCTATGGTGTATCCTGCTTTGTGGTCCCCAGGGGGAAGATCATCTCGTATGCCAAGATAGTCAATAATAGCTTCGTCATTTTGAAATGTGTCAAATTGTGCTGGTCCTTCATAATCCCAGTCAATGAGTTGGTGGTGAACAAGGGGAAGGCCTTTAATGTTTTCAGAGTTTGCAGGGCTAAGAGTGAAGATGTGGTTATATTCGGGTATATCGAGGCAATCGTCGAGGTCATTGATGGCACTCTCCTCATCAGTTTCGATCGCAAGCGAATCCAAATTTTCGTCACTAGTAGCGCCTTCCGAGACAGGTGTCCTCATCCTATGTGATTTCGACCTAAGACCTTGAGACGAAGACTGTGCGGAATCCTTATGGGTTGTTTCTTGACCAACTCTGAACTTTTTATAAAATTCCTCTTCTTCTGTGGGTTCATCTGGCTCTCTGAATGTCTCGGTGAGCTCATAGTCACTGGAGGATTTGTCTGAACCCCATTCCCATTCATTGGAATCTATGGAATAGTAATCTTCTTGTTGAACTTTGGCAACTTTGATTTGTGATGCCCCTTCTGTCCTTTTAGTGTGGATCTTGGAAGTCAGAAAACCAAGTCCCTTTGAGCGTTCCCTTTTTACAGTCAATTCAGGTTGTAAGGGCTCCATGATGCCTTCTTTGCGTAACCCAAGAGGGCTTTTTCCATCATACCCAAATTTTTGTAGAATCTTGAAGCCTTTGCCATATTTCTCACAGGGTATATTGATCTGATCTTGTGTGTCATCTTCAATGTCTTTATAGAGCATTTTGTATAAATCTTCCTCTTCTAGTTCGCCCCATCTTTGAAAGGTAGTAGGATCCCATTTGAGTATCATGATGGATATTTGCTTGTTAGGATGTGGCCTTCCATATTCTTTTGGAGAGCTCATGGCTTGTCGTAAATACATTGTCTGATTTAAAGTGTATTCTCCCATGCCTTTGTCTTGAAATTTTCCTTTAAGTTCACCTTGTTTTGATGTCGAAGGTTTCAGTGACTCAGGGTCAATGTATGCCGAAGAAGGAGCAGCCTCATGATTACTGGGAATGATGGTCTCAGTATGTGATCTCAGGTTATTGCAATATATGAACGGATTAGGATCATCGTTAACTGTTACCTCGACTCCATTATGAGGAAACTTAATGCATTGATGATATGTTGATGGGACTGCCCTCATTTCATGAATCCAAGGACATCCTAGCAATATGTTGTATGTGAGATCCAGATCTAGGACTTGACAAACCACATCCTTTGTGACTGGCCCAATTCTTAGAGGTAAGGTGACTGTGCCCTTGGATGAGCGCTCTTCATCATCATATGCCTTGATGGTGATTTGATTTGTTGAATTCACAGCTTTATCAGAATATCCCAATTGTTTAATGGTGCTCAATGTACAAATGTTTAGACCAGCTCCTCCATCTATCAGGACTCGCTTTATTCGATGTTTGTGTATGAAGGCTTCAACATGTAAAGGTGCATTATGTGGCTAACTTACGGAGGCGTCATCGACTTCTGTGAATGTGAGGGAGTGTGGAATGGAAAGGTATCCCACCATGGCTTGAAACTGGTCCACGTTCAGATCAGTAGGAATGGCAGTGTCTCTCAAGATTTTTTCAAGAATAGCTTTATGAGCGGGGGATATACGTAAGAGCTCAAGGATGGAGATGAGCGCGGATGTTTTCCCTAACTATTCTACAAGGTCATACTTAGGCTTGGTTGATGAAGAAGCGGTATTTTTAGTGGAGGCACCTGGCAACGTAATTTTACCTCGACGGGTTGTAACATGACATTCAGAAGTAGATTCGGAAGAAGATCCAACACCTCTTAGGACAATCTTGGGTCTCTAAGGAGGATTCTCAGGGTTTTTGTTCTTGATGGTAATAGTAGAGATATGATTGTCCATTGAGATGTGATTGATAGTTGAATCATAGTTGTAAGGTGCTCTAGTATAGTTGGCTTGATCATCTATGACTTTAGCTTTTCCCTTGTCATGCTTTGGGAATGGTTCCTTAAACATCTCATGTTCTTGATTGGATGAGTGTCCCTCAATCTCAATGTCACCTCTATCAATGAGATCTTGCACAATGTTCTTCAGTCGATGGCAATTACCTGTCTTGTGACCCTTGCTCTTATGAAATTCACAATATTCATCATCGTTCCACCAATTTGGTTTAACCTTTGGTTCATATGGAGGAAAATCTGGAACTGTGATCACTTTATTTGCCACAAGATTTTTGAAGACTGATTCAAGTGGTTCTCCCAATGGGGTGTACTTCCTTCGTGGTTTAGAAGTTGTTTGAGTATTCACTTGATTGTTTGTAGAACTTGATCCCGAAAAGATGAACTTGGGTCTCACTATATTGGCATCAACAACACCATCATTGACTGTGTTCTTGTTCTTATTCCAAAATCTTGGCTTGTCTTTTCCTTTAAAGTCATCTTTGTTTTCCTTGAATATCTTAATGACTCCTTGTTCAATTAAGACCTTTTCTATTGCTAAGCCCTTTTCAATAACATCCTTGAAGGTGGACAAACAAGCTTTTCTTAGATCATAGCCAATATCCTTGTTAATGTTTTGAGTGAACATTTCTACCATTTGTTTCTGTGGGATTTCGCAAGAGCATCTGCTAGCTAGATTTCTCCATCTTTGTAAAAATGACGCAAAAGATTCTCCCTCCTTTTGCTTAGTATTGCACAAAGTAGTGACTGAGATATCTGTTTCTATATTGTAGGAGAAATGCTGAATAAATGCCTCTGCTAAGTCACCCCATGACTTAATACCAGGTGGTAATTGAGAGAACCATTCCATAGCTTGATCACCTAAGCTCTGTGGAAACAACCTCATCAAATATGTTTCTTCTACCGCTACCTCAATGCAAGCTGTGAAAAATTGTCTTATGTGTGCTTTGGGGTCTCCTTTTCCTCTATACTTGTCAAATTTTGGCATCACAAAATGTGCAGGAAATGGAGGCATTGGAATGCTCTTATCAAATGGTTAAGGACATATGTCTCTCATAGTGTATGTTGGTTTTGGTGTACTCATGTCCTCCATTTTCTTTTGTAAATCTCTGATTTGTTGCTCCAAATTGTTCTTAGGTGGCGATCGATTTCTTGTAGCATACCCCATGTTTGAGACACCAATTTGAGGAGGAGCTTGTTGCATGTATGGATGATATTGATCATAGACATGTTCATATGGAGGAGGTCTATATTGATGCGGCATATAGGGAGCACTTGGTATAGCTTCATGTTGAGGAACCCCATATCTATTTTGTGCATATATACCATATTCTATAGGCATGTCATGTTCTAATGTGTTGCCCCCAAATTTGACATGAGGTTTCCTCGTGTCCAAATTTTGAGCATGCTTTTGAATGTCCACTTGTTTTGATTGATCCATAGCTTGAGCATGTGATTGAGCATATCTATCTGCATAAGGCTTCCATAATGGTCTTCGAAGGTAAGTATCATATGTTTGACCCTGTGTATGTGGGACTTCTGGTTTTTGAAGCAAAGCTGATGGTGACTCAGGTACCATATGCGGTCCTCTATTTCCTCCACTATTGGGTCTCCTTTGATCCATGTTGGAGTGAGTTTGTTGCGAGGGTCAGTTTTCCATAAGTTGAGACATGTCAAAGTCATGAGGTATTTTAGCTCCACTTTGTGCCATCATGTGTAAAAAGTATTGTCTATCCCTTCTCATTATTTCTTCAACCAATCTATTGAAATGAGGATTCATAATGGATTCCTCTACATCTGCTGATTGTATTGAAAAGTTGTCCACATTGTCATTGTGTGTAGCATTTTTGTTTGTAGTGTCTGTGTTTTCCACATTGGGATTGTTTCTATAAACATCCATGTCAGGTAATGTAGTGTGCTCAGGATTGAAAAATAAATCATTGTCATACTCATAAGAACTCATGTTTGTGGACTCTTGAGCTTCTTTAGCTTTTCTCCTAGATTTTTGAAGACGGGTTTCAACCATGAACTAGGTGTTTGACCAAGATGTGAGAGACTAGATGAAAAATGAAAAGGGTATGGAAGACCAAGAGTTGTATGGAGTGTAAATGAATCTGAGGTGTACCTGCAATGTCCAAAGTGTAAGACCAAGTATGTAAGTAGTAGAGTAGGTGTGACTTCCAAAGAGATGATAGTTTCTCTTGATGAGGTAAGCTGACCTTGACTCTAAGTAAGACCAAATGAGACCCAAAGGTAAGAAACCTTGATGAGGGACCACTTAGCAAAGTGTAGTTGTATGTAGTATGTTGACAAAGTATAGTGAGGACAAGCAAGTGACCTTTTGATCCAAGTTTAGACAAGTATGAATGTAAAATGAAATGTGAAGCAATGATGGACTGTATGAGACCCAAGGACAGGTTGAATGCTAGATGAAACCTGAAAAAAACAACCTAGGAAGCTCAAGTATTCCGAAACTGATTTCTCTTGTTTGCTGGACTGTAAAAATTTTCCCAATTCTGGACACAAACGCTTCTGTATGCTTCACAGACGTGATTCCCAGACACAGACGTGTCTCTGTTTGACACAGATGTTGCTAGACACACAGACGCTATTATACCCTTCACAGATGCACTTAGATGACTCAGACGTGGTTAAAAAAGACACAGACGCGTTTCTGTAAACTTCGTGCAATTTTTCCACTCTGTGAAGTTGTTTTGTTGTGACCAAATCCGACTGTTTGACTGTTTTTCGTGACAAGAGGACACAATGTTGATGAGGACTCAATGTTTGCAAGTGTTTAGAATCCAAAAGTGTGTTGTTTGATGTAAAATGTTTTGCATACACTTGAAGACACAAAAGACACAATGTTTTGTTTGTTTGGTCTTGAATGTTTGAATGTTTAACATAAGACAAGCACAATTCTTATGGCTGGCCAAGACAATAGTTGTTGATCCCACATAGGGTTTTACCCCCGAGGCTATGCTATTCAGAGCGGATACTTAGATGCTTGACCTCACTGGCTCCACCCTCGGCACTCACTTCTCAGGTTAGCCAAGCATCAGTCCCCATGAAAACTCCCCATGGCGAACTTTGTATCTCTACTAAGAACCGTATGTGTGTGGGCCGCTACCAGAGGTCCGACCTCCTGCCTCAACAACTAGAAGGATTTGGGCTTCTAAAACAAAAGGTGCTAGTAAGGGCATCCGCTCATGTGGCCATACATGCGGCACTTTCAGCTCTATAAATACAGAAGGCTCCCAGCCAGTAGGGGTTACGCCCTACAAATGATCAAATAAATTTGATCAAATGGGTTTATGGGGAGACATAGTGTCGGTATGAACTAATCAGCACATGTTATTCATAGTTTTCACCATGAATACATTTATTTATAATGGTTTGGAAGAAGATGGCTTTTCTTTTGCTACCACTTGGGTCGTTCTCTTCTCACTAGTAGTCCTAATGACCACACGGAAAGACAGGCCCTCTAAAGATTAAACAAAAAGAGCCTATTGCTCAAGACACAAAAGACAATGATTTAATTTTAGTGCACCAATGGAAGTGTTTGCTAATCTATGAAAACAAGGCACACAACAAAATTTCAAAACCCTAGCCAAGGACCTGCAACAAAATTTGATAGTAGTTTGGGTTGTTTCAAATGATCACCCCTTCCTGCAAACACACGAGTTAGGTAAATTTTAAAAACCCAAAAGACTTTGTGAAAGAGGGGCCTTCAACCAAAATGTTTTTTGCTTCCAAAACAAGCTGCACAAACTTAGTTAGCTAGATCTGACAGGGTTAGTCTAAAAATAAACCAAATCTGAAACCCTAAGTGCGAAATCTGAAAATCGAATCAAAGAAAATTTTAAAATTCCGAAACAGTAAAAACACAGACGCTTTTACCCCCGACACAGACGTGTCTGTATGACACAGACGCGGTTTTGTGATGCACAGACGCGGCCAAAAATCACAGACGCCCCTCTCGGACACAAACGCGAGCAGAAACAACACAGACACTCCTGTCTGAAACCTGTAAAATAAAACTTGTCAAAAACACAGACGCAACTCCAGTATCCGCAGACGCTCCTGAAACTCAGAGACGCGATCCGAAAGTTCTCAGACCCGGAAAAACCTAAAATGCCATCGAAAAATGTCCGATCTGCAACTTCAAAAACGCAAAATCTACAACAAAAAGATTAAATGCAAAGGGACAAGGGTCCCACCGGGCGTGCCAAAATGTGTATGGTGAAAATGGATAACAATAATAACAATATTGAAAGGCTAAATGAATCCAACCACAAAATCCTAGCCTAACAATCAACAAAGATCCACCATAACATATGAAGATTACCTAAGACAATGCAAATCACATGAAATCACAAAGATTATACCATTACTTGTCCAATAGGGTTTTGATCTCCATTCTTCCTATCTCCATTGATCTTGTTTGATATATTTGCTCTCAGATTTTTATATGCACAAGAGCTCAACAAAGAACAGAATGTGGTTGCAAGTAGGATCGTAGTGTAGCCAAAAATGATCATTAGCATGAGTGATTAGGCATTAGGGTTTGATAATGAAGAAGGCATCTCCTTAAATAGAAGACACTATATGAAATGGAGGGATAAGATTGAGAGGTGTAAAAAGGAGGTCGGCTAGGATTAGAGGGTAGGTAAAAGAAATACCAAAATAATGAAAGAGGTAGGTAGTGTAGGAATTAAGAGATGAATGACATGTGTCATGGGTAGAAAAAGCTAATGAATTAATTAAATAAATAAAGATTTATTTAATTAATAGAAGAAGTAGGATAATTAAATAAATAAAATATTTATTTAATTTAGGAAAAGGATAATTTAAATAAATAAATGTATTTATTTAAATGAGAAATAAGGCTAGAAGAGGATAAATGAATTAATTAAATAAATTAGAATTTATTTAATTAATAGAAGAATTAGGCTTAGATAATTAAATAAATAAAATATTTATTTAATTAGACATGACAATTTTGGGTGTCTACAGATACTTGCATAAACTCTACGTTCAATTTTGAAACATTAAAGGATACATGTGATTTACGTGTTTATTTTTATGAAAATGAAGTCCTTTACATACCATAATCTTCTAAGGGTTTTACAGAGGAGTTAATTAAGGCATTTACCCATAAAACAAAAATTTTACAGGTGGATAGTGACAAGGACTAGAATTAAATTTGATGGACGAAAATTTTACTTGTATTTAAAAATTTTGGTCATTAAAGTATGCCCGTTATCTATGTGCTAGTTTTTATGAAAATGAATCCCTTTACATACCATAATCTTCTAAGGGTTTTATAGAGGAGTTAATTAAAACATTTACACCTAAAATTTTTTTTTTACACGTGGTTAGTGACAAGGACTAGGAATTAAATTTGATGGATGGAAATTTTATTTGTATTTAAAATTTTTGGCTTTAAAATATGGTGATGATTTATTATTTATTTTTAAACCAATGGTAATTTATGCAATTTTAATTTGAAATCGTGGAACTAAATGTAGCAACACTATTCAGAATCATTTTTTAAGGTCTCATTGTGTAATAATGAGAAAGTGGATTGTAATTGGAAGTAGCAAAGTCTAGACACTTTGGCTTTCACTTTCTTAATTTTTTAACTATTATAGATAAGAATGCTCAAGATTGGAAATGTGGTGGCAATATTGTGGAATTGGGTATTGAGCTTGATGATGGAGACTAGAGTCATGGAGCTTGGAGGAGAGAAATAATTGTTAGTTGAATGAGAGGGGGGGGGGGTGAATCAGATAAACTCACAATACAATGTTCTAATTAGATTCAACCTCGGTAGAACTTACTTGATATGAAACTATGACTGTAAATCATTCAAACTCATAAACTGATAAACTTGAAACATCAAAAACACATTTAACACCAGATTTAACATGGAAACCCAAATAGGGAAAAACCACTTTGGGATTTCAGACCCACTAAGAAAATATACTCTTCTAGAGTATGCTCAATTAAAAGCCAATGCTGTTAAAGATTACATAAACAAATTGCTAGATGTGACCCGGTCAAGGGATTTCCATCAAATCTATCAGAATCTTGCACTTTGTTAGAAGTAATCTTGTCAAAGGATTTCAAACACTCAATTAGAATGTTACCTTGCTAGAGGATTTACAAATAAGACTGTTAGGTCCACTCGGTTAAGAGATTTCCTGTCACTTACAAAAATAAATAATAGTAATAAAATATATCTACAACTTCACATCTGAAATGTTATAGCAGATTCTATGTGCTCAAAATAATCTTGTCATAAGTCTTATCTTCCTCCTTACTGGGCTTCTCACTCTGTTCTTCAATCAGATCTTCAATCTTCTGTACTCGGTTATCACTTAAGCAACATCACTGTTCTTCTATTTGCCCAAATACTTTGTTCTTCAACTTTTCCTTATTTATAAGCAATTCCTAACTGCTTAATCTCCTTAATCACATTTCCCATGATTAATCTTAGCCATCAGATCTTCAAACTTGACTAGGTTCATTGAATCCTTCAAGCTGAAAAATGTTTTATCTTGCCTTAAAACTTGTATTTCTTCCTTGGTACTGTTGGCATATGTGCAAGAGTATGATAACATGTTGATATTGTATGTTGTCATTGATGTCAATATGTTGTAGAGTGAACTGGTTATTGTTATTGATGTCAATATGTTGTGAGCCAGTATATTGAAGTTAATTGAAGTTAAGCAACTGGCAAAAAGAACCAGTATGGTGTTGTAAATTGGTATATGACCAATAGGTGAAGCAGTATGTTTGTCCAAGTGAACCGGTATGTTGAAATGTGAATCGGTACATGGAATGTGGTAGGACTACCGATTGGTAGTCTTAGCTTCAGGATTTTTGGTTGAAGTGTTCCAAGCCTAAGTGATTCAACCGATGACATCGTGTGATGAGTTAGCATTGTAATGAAGATCAGATCGTGTTGCCATGTCAAACTTGTGCACGTGAAGGATCTTGCATGAAGGAGATTGATCCTATCTACCTTAAGAATGTGTGAAGTCCTTGTAAACGGTGGAGAACGCGTGATGGGTTATCGCCTCCATGAAGCAGTGAAGAATGAATGATGGAGAATGTCTTGAGATCTGTTCAAGACTATTGTATTCAAATGCAAAGTGTTCAATGGTCAGGATTGAACCAATCAAATTGCTTAACCTAAATGTTTAGGGTTTAGGGTTTATGCTTCCGACCTATCTGTTTCCTATAAGGTCGACATTGTGTTTCATGCTAAGGTTGTTGGCAAATGGTGTGTGTGTATCTAAGTGCAGAGATATGTGATTCTTGCTAGACTAGATAAGAGGATTGATGCCTACATAGTGTGTGTGCAAAAGGAAAGAACTAAAGTGGATCTGCATTGGCATTGAGTGCTATCACCAGATCATTGTAATACCTGTTGATCTTTAACCACTTCAACAGTTGGAAAATCCCTTAACCGGTTAGCTTTAGCCAGCTTGCTGTAATTCCTTTAATAGAGTGACTCAAAGCCATTGAGTTCATGAAGTCCTCTAATAAGGTAACCTCTAACAGGTTTAACCCTTAACTGGGTATTCTAGCCATCCCTTAACCGGGTGATCCCTAACAGGATCAGTTCCTAACAAAACCTGTTGTAACAGTCTTTAACTGGACTAGGCTCCTAACAGAGCAGACTTCTAAAGAGTTCAAAAATAGCTTGTGGGTATTCATCCCCACCGTGGTTTTTCCCAGTTTGGGTTTCCACATGAAAAATATGTGTGTCATGTGTGATTCCTCTTTCATGTGATGTTTTGTTATTTTTTGTCAAGCGGTGAATCATGTTATGCTAGTAAATTATTGTATCTCTGATGATAGATTATCTATTTATGCATAAGGATAAAGCAGAAATGAGGGAGTAGGTTGTATGGAAAGCTAAGTGTTGTCACTTTATGTCTTTCCCAGTAGCATTGTGTTTAACGGGTAGTAATCTAGTTCAAACTGATGTTAGTTATTGCCTGTCATGTTTATTGTTTGCAGTCAAATCGGTTTGGGAAAATTTTTTGCGCTTGTACTGATTCACCCCCCCTCTCAGTACCGGTTTGGTACTTATCGTTCATCATTGAGTTATCAGGTACTTGTGCTCAATTATGACCATTCAATCTATGTTGTAGGTCTAACTCTATGAATTTTCATTGCCATTGATCCTTAACAAACTTCTTGCATGACATTCCAATCTTCTATAAATCTCCAGCTCATTAGCATCCTTCATTTAATAATGTATTTATTCATCCAATGCATTTTTTACTGCTTGGTTGATACTCGGTTAATTTTGAACTTTACTCGGTAAACATTCTATATTCATCTTGGTAGCTTTTCTTTCTAATGATGCTCGGTGACTTCTTCCTTCTTTAACTGACATCGATAACCTTGGAGTTTACCGACTGGCTCCTTGCTCGGTAAAATAGAATAGTATCAAACCTTTACTCATTCTATTGCATGAAATATTTTCTCCTTCTTATTCAATCTTTGAATACACATATATAGGATGTCAAAATAATCAAAATATCATAGTCTCGTCACTCTCTAACTCGGTAATAGTTTCCCATTGAATAACTTATTACTCCCCTTCATTTTCACATTCTTTCAGTGTCACTTACCAACATCTTTATACTCATCAACACATACTCTTTAAGATATGGCAACATCATACTGAATAAGAAAATCAATTGCTTGACATCAATGACAAAATAATATTATTAAGACAATAATCATACTTTATCAATTATATCATCAATCTCCAACAACCTTCTCAATATCCTCATACCAACAAACTTACTGTAATGCCAACAATCTTCCCCTTTCGCATTGATGGCAATACCAACTTGATTTATTCCAATTGATTTGAACTGATGTTATTCTTCTCCCGTTATCCTTGAGCTGTAAACTTCTCCTGTAATCTTCTCCCCCTATCATTAGTCTTCTCCCCCTTTGACAAAAATGCCAAAAGTAAGACTGAACCATGATTACTTCCCCTGTGAAGTAATTTCCTTGCAGATAAAACATATACAATTGTATCATCTTAGTCTTGGTTAGAGCATCTTGTCTACATTCACTATTTCCTGCACAACTTTAGACAACCTTTTAAAGTGTGTAAATCAGCATCAACTCACAAATAGTATTTTGTAGAGTCATAGAATTGATGCTTTTACCGAACTCTGTCAGTGAGTACTAGATAGAGGTAGGACCCCTAACTTACTTTTGAGATACTCAAAAGTGTCTCTTGGCAGTGGCTTTGTGAAGATGTCTACTAGTTGTTCCTTTGTGCTAACATATTCCAACACAACTTTCTTTTCTTGAACTTTTTCTCTTAGATAATGATACTTTATAGAAATATGCTTTGTCTTAGATTGCATTACCAGATTCTTTGAAATGTTAATAGCACTTGTATTATCACAAAATAAAGTTATTGGCTCGGTAACTGTCTCATTCATACCTTCCAACAGTTGTTTGATCCATGCTATATTGATACAATTTAATGCTGCAATGACATATTCAGCTTTAGCTATTGACTATGAAAAGCATCCTTGTTTCTTGCTAAGCCAACTCACTAGTCTTTCTCCCAAAAAGAAAGCTCCACCACTTGTGCTTTTCCTTTCATCAATATTTCCTACCCAATCAGCATCAGTATAGACTTTTAAGTCAAAATCATTCCTCTTTTTATATAGTAAACCATAATCTTCAGTGCCTCTCAAGTATCTGAAAATTCTCTTGATTTCTATCATATGGGTTTCTTTGGGATTTGCAAAAAATCTTGCAGCTATAGCTACTGCATGTGCTATATCAGGCCTGCTGTGAACTACATATTGCAACTTTCCAATCATAGATCGGTAAAGTATCTCATCAACAGATGCAGATTCATCACTCTTTGATAGTTTACAGGTAGTAGTCATAGGAGTACTTATAGGTTTAGAATCCTCCATTCCAAATTTCTTCAAGATTTCCTTTATATACTTGGATTGAGTAATGAAAATCCCATTTTTCATTTGCAATATTTGTAAACCTATAAAATACTTTATTTCACCGATTAATGACATCTCAAATTCTTTGCACATTTCATTTCCAAAGTTCTTACATAAAGAATCATTTCCACAAAAAATAATATCATCAACAAATATGGCTGAAATTAGTATTCTATTATCCTCATCATTCTTCATATACATGTTGTTGTTTTCACTAGTCCTCATAAATCCAATCTTTATTAAGTAAGAGTGCAACCTTTCATACCATGCTCTATGTGCTTGCTTTAGACCATATAAAGCTTTGTTCAGCTTACATACTTGATCTTTATTCTTCTCTTCAATAAATCCTTCAGGTTGTTCAATATAGACTTCTTCTTCTAGTATACCATTCAAAAATGCAGACTTAACATCCATTTGATATACCTTGAAATTTTTGTAAGAAACACATGCCAACAATTTTCTCACTCCCTCAAGTCTTGCCACAGGTGCAAAAGTCTCACCATAGTCTATTCCTTCTTATTGAGCATAACCTTTTCAAACTAGCCTTGCTTTATTCCGAATGACCTCACCTTTTTCATTTAGCTTATTCCCAAAAATCCACTTTGTACCGATTACATTTTTCTCTTTTGGTCTTGGGACTAGTGTCCATGTTTCATTTTTCTTGATTTTTTCAATCTCTTCTATCATAGCATTCACCTAATCTTCATTGCTTAATGCCTCTTTTACTATCCTCGGTTCAAACTCGGATATCAAACATGTGTTCTGTCTCAGTTTGTTCCTTGTCATCACTGGAGCATCCTTATCTCTTATAATCTGACTTGATGCATGATTTCTTCTGACATATTTTGCTAATATAGGCTTGGTAGGCTCTGTATGATTTTCTTCATCACTCGGTAACTAAGTATTTCCTTCATCAGCTTTCTCGGTAAGACTTCTCGGTTGTACATATACAAACTCTTCATAATCTTCTAGTTCTTTGGAATTTCCTTCATCATTCCTTTCTGCAAATTCATCAATTTTCACATTTGCACTTTCCAATATTTTGTTAGATGATTTAACTGTCTTCCTATTTCTTTTTCAACTCTTGCCTTATACCATTTGAATATTTGAAAGGCTTCAAATTTCTCTTTTAAAAACATAACTGACATCATCCTTGAGTAATCATTCACAAATAATATGAAGTATTTATCACCATAATAATTTTGAACTTTCATAGGACCATAAAGATCAGTGTCCACAAGATCTAAAATTCCTTTAGAAGTGTAAAACTTACTTGTAAAGCTTGATTTTGTCATCTTATCCATCTGGCATCCTTGACATATTGCATTCTTAGGTTTTTCCAAGCTTGGTAGACCTCTTACATGGTGCTTCTTACTTATTTTGATCAGGTTATCAAAATTTACATGACAAAACCTTTTATGCCATAACTAGGTATCTTCTATTTTTGCATATAGACAATTGTTCTGAGTTGAGTCAAGGTGAAATGTATTACCTATTGTTTGAGTCCCGGTAGCAGCCAACTTTCCATGTTTGTCATGAACTTTGACAACTCCTTTATGAAATTCTATTCGGTATCCTGTATTGTTTAGCCATGCTATACTCAACAAATTGTATTTCAAACCTTCGATCCAATATACATCATCACATTTAGCATTGTCAAGAAGTGTGATAGAACCTTTACCTTTCATAGGACATGGTGCATCATTACCAAATCTTACATAACCTCCATCATAATCTTCTAATTTAACAAACTTGTGTTTATCACCTGTCATGTGATGTGAGCATCCACTATCTATGATCCAATAATCATTATTATTTATGTGTGATATCAAGGATTTTTCTTCATACCTTTCTTCATCTGATCCATCTTTGATAGCCACATATACAACTTCCTTTGTCTCAGTCCCATCAGATTTATCATCATTGGATTCCTCATCAACTACTAGGAATGTTTTTCTATCTCTCCTTCTGCAGTCTCGGTGCCCTCTGTATTGGTTGTCTTTCTGTCTGTCATCTCAGTATTCTCTCTTTTCACTAGATTCCTTGTCAGGACATTTAGAAGCCATATGTCCAATTTTATCATAGTTAAAACATTTTAAAGGTAACTTTCCTTTATACTTACCTTTGCCTCTCGGTAACCTTCTGGCCAATAATGCTTCAAACTCTTCTTGCTTTTTGATTTCCTCATATAGTTTGTGTACTTCTTCCATGTTTTTGCAAAATCTCTCACTTGCTCCACTGTGATTTCCTTCAGCATACTTATACATTCTATCATTGTAATCATCAGATTCACCAAGATGAAAAGAACTGAATGCAGATTCAACTTTCTTTACCGAAGACCCACTGTTATCAAAATTACTTAGCTCAAAAACATGTAGCTTACTAATAGTAGCATCCAAAGATATTGGCATGTTTGGTATAGACCTTAATTCAGTAATTGCAGAGACTCGAATGGCATAAGCAGGTAGAAGTGTTCTCAGCAACTTACTTGTTATATCCTTTTCTTCAATAGTTCCTCCTACTCCTTTGATTCGATTGACAATTTCCTTTAACCTTGTACTATATTGGATTATGTTCTCACCTTCATTCATTCTCATGGATTCAAGTTGTCCTCTTAGACTATCTAGTTTTGCTCTTTAAACATGTTCATCACCACCATACACAGATGTAAACTTATTCCACATAGCTTTGGCATCATTACAACCTTCTAGATCATTAAACTCTGAGTCGATCAATGCTGATGTTATTTCAATCATTGCTTAAATATGTTCTTGCTTTGCCTTTATTTCTTCCATTGTCATAGGGTAGGTGTTAGGTGCAGTGTAATCATTCTCCAGATAATATGTTGCATATTCTCCAATTCCTAATAAGTGAAGCTTCATCCTTTTCTGCCATGTGGTGAAAATTGACTTGTTCAACTTTGGTGCATCCCTTTTATACATCTTCGGATCTATCCTCAAGTTCCTTTAAACTTTTATTTTGGAGTTCCAGCTCTGATACCAATTGTTAGTTGAATGAGAGGGGGGGTGAATCAAATAAACTCACAATACAATGTTCTAAATAGATTCAACCTCGGTAGAACTTACTTGATATTCAATTATGACTTTAAATCATTCAAACTCATAAAATGATAAACTTGAAACATCAAAACACATTTAACACCAGATTTAACGTGGAAACCCAAATAGGGAAAAACTACTGTGGGATTTTGGACCCACTAAGAAAATATGCTCTTCTAGAGTATGCTCGGTTAAAAGCCAATCTTGTTAAAGATTACATAAACACATTGCTAGATGTGACTCGGTCAAGGGATTTCCCTCAGATCTATTAGAATCTTGCACTTTGTTAGAAGTGTCCTTGTCAAAGGATTTCAAACACTCAATTAGAATGTTACCTTGCTAGAGGATTTACAAATAAGACTATTAGGTCCACTCGGTTAAGAGATTTCCTATCACTTACAAAAATAAATAACAGTAATAAAATATATCTGCAACTTCATGTCTGAAATGTTATAGCAGATTCTATGTGATCAAAATAATCTTGACATAAGTCTTATCTTCCTCCTTGCTGGGCTTCTCACTCTGTTATTCAATCAGATCTTCAATCTTTTGTACTCGGTTATCACTTTAGCAACATCACTATTCTTCTATTTGCCCACATACTTTGTTCTTCAACTTTTCCTTATTTATAAGCAATTCCTAACCTCTTAATCTCTTTAATCACATTTCCCATGATTAATCTTAGCCATCAAATCTTCAAACTTGACTAGGTTCATTGAATCCTTCAAACTGAAAAATGTTTTATCTTGCCTTGAAACTTCTATTTCTTCCTTGGTACTTGTGCTCGGTTATGACCATTCAATCTGTGTTGTAGGTCTAACTCTATGAATTTCCATTGCCATTGATCCTTAACAAACTTCTTGCACAACATTCCAATCTTCTATAAATCTCCATCTCATTAGCATCCTTCATTTAATAATGCATTTGTTCATCCAATGCATTCTATTACTGCTCGGTTAATTTTGAACTTTACTCGGTAGAAATTCTGTATTCGTCTTGGTAGCTTTGCTTGCTGACGACGCTCGGTGACTTCTTCCTTCTTTAACCGACATCGATAACCTTGGATTTTACTGACTGACTCCTTGCTCGGTAAAATAGAATAGTATCAAACCTTTACTCATTCTATTGCATGAAATCTTTTCTCCTTCTTGTTCAGTCTTCGAATACACATATATAGGATATCATGTTGACATCTCAGTAGAAAGAAAGATTGTTAGCATTTCAATAAGGATATTGAGAAGGTTGTTGAAGATTATTGATATAACTGAAAAATGATGATTACTATCTTTATAACATTATTTTGTCATTGTTGTCAAGATATTGATTTTCTGATTCAGTATGATGTTGCCATATCTTAAGAAGTATGTTTTGATGAGTGTTAAGTGGTCGGTAAGTGACACAGAAAGAATGAATAAGGGGAGAAATATGTTATTCAATGGGCAACTACTACCGAGTTAGATAATGATGAGATCATGATGTTTAGATTGTTTTTATATTCTACAAATGTTGTTGATTATAAGGTTAATACTATACTATGTCACCAAGAAAAGAACCTAGTTGGTAAACCCTAAGGTTATCGATATCGGTTAATGAAGGCAGAATGTCTACCGAGTGAAGTTCAATATTTACCGAGTTACAATGTAGTTATGACATATCATATTGGATGAATACAAGCATTATTTAATGAAGGACAATGATGAGTTGAAGTTGTTTAAATGATTGGTATGTCGTGCATGAAGTTTGTTAAGGATCTATTGCAATGAAAGATCGAGAGGAAGATCTACAACTCAGATTGAACCACAATAACCTTGTGCAAGTTACAAGAAAGGAATGCAAGTCCCTAGGCAAGGTAAAACATTTTTAGATTGAAGGATACATTGAACTTGGTCAAGTTTGAAGATCTGATGGCTAAGATTGATCATGGGAAATGTGATCAAGGAGATTAAGCGGTCAGAATTGTTTGTTGATGAACAATGGATGTGGGCAAATGTATGCACAATGATGCTACAGAGGTGATTATCGAGCACTGAAGCTTGAAGATCTGATTGAAGAATAGATTGTGAAGCCCAGCAGAAGACTAGTTAAGTCTTATGACTAGATTGTTTTGAGCAAATAAGAATTTTCTTTAGCATTTTAGATGTGAAGTTGCAGATATATTTACTACAGTTGTTTATTTTGAATAACAGAGAAATATCTTAACCGAGTGGACCTAACAGTCTTATTTGTCAATCCTCTAGCAAGGTGACATTCTAGTTGAGTGTTTGAAATCCTTTAACAAGGTCACTTCTAACAAAGTGAAGATTCTAACAGATCTGAGGGAAATCCCTTAACCGGGTCACATCTAGCAATGTGTTTGTAATCTTTAACAGAATTTTCTTTTAACCGAGCATACTCTAGAAGAGTATATTTCTTAGTGGGTCCGAAATCCCACAGTGGTTTTTACCTATTTGGGTTTCCATGTTAAATCTAGTGTTATGATGATTATGTGTTTATGAGTTAGCATGTTTAGCAGTTTTTGATTATATTGCTGAAGTTTAAGTTACCGGGTTGAATCTGTTGAAATATTGAAGATTAAGTTTGTATGATTCATGCCCCCCTCTCATCTTGTTAGCTATTGGCTTTGGAACTTTACAATTGGTATCAAAGTTTTGGACTCAGAAAGAAAAGTTTAAAGGTACTTGAGAAAAGATCTGAACATGTATAAAAGGGATGCACCAAAGCTGAACAAGTCAAGTTTCTCCACATGGCAGAAAAGAATGAAGCTGCACCTATCAGGAATTGGAGAATATGCAACATATTATCTGGAGAATGATTACATTGCACTGAGCACCAATCCGATGACCTTGGAAGAGATAGAGGCAAAGCAAGAACATATTCAAGTTATGATTGAAATAACATCAGCACTAAATGACTTAGAGTTTAATGATCTAGAAGGCTGTAATGATGCAAAAGCAATGTGGACCAAGCTTATATCTGTGTATGGCGGTGATGAACATGTCCAAAGAGCAAAAGTAGATAGCCTAAAAGGACAACTTGAATCCATGAGAATGAATGAAGGTGAGAACATAACCCAATACAGTACAAGGTTAAAGGAGACTGTTAATCAAATCAAAGGAGTAGGAGGAACTATTGAAGAAAAGGATGTAACAAGTAAGTTGATTAGAACACTTCTACCAACTTATGATATTCGAGTCTCTGCAATCAATGAATTAAGGTCTGCACCTAACATGCCAGTTTCTTTGGATGCTACTATTGGTAAGCTACATGCATTTGAGTTAAGTAATTTTGATAACAGTGGGTCTTCGGTAAATAAAGTAGAATCTGCATTCAATTCTTTTCATCTTGGTGAATCTAATGACTACAATGATAGAATGAGTAAGTACTTTGAAGGAAATTATAGTGGAGAAAGTGAAAGATTTCGTAAGAACATGGAAGAAGTACACAAACTATATGAGGAAATCAGGAATCAGGTAGAGTTTGAAGCACCATTGGCGAGAAGGCTACCGAGAGGCAAAGACAAGTATAAAGGAAAGCTACCTTTAAAATGTTTCAATTGTGATAAAATAGGTCATATGGCTTCTAACTGTCCTGACAAAGAATCTAGTGAAAAGAGAGAATACCAAGATAAGAGGCAGAAAGACAACCAATATAGAGGACACCAAGACTTCAGAAGGAGAGACAAAAAGACATGCCTAGTAGCTGATGAAGAATCCAATGATGATCAATATGATGAAACTGATACAGAGGAAGTTGTTTATGTGGCTATTAAAGATGGATCAAATGAAGAAAAGTATGAAGAAAAAGCCCTAATATCTCACATAAATAATAATGATTCTTGGATCATAGGCAGTGGATGCTCACATCACATGACAGGTGATAAACACAAGTTTGTTAAATTAGAAGTCTATGATGGAGGTTATGTAAGATTTGGTAATGATGCACCATATCTGGTGAAAGGTAAAGGATCTATAACACTTCTTGACAATGCTAAATGTGATGATGTATACTGGGTTGAAGGTTTGAAATACAATTTGTTGAGTGTAGGACAACTAAACAATACAGGATACCAAATAGAATTTCAGAAAGGAATTGTCAAAGTTCATGAAAAGCATGGAAAGTTAGCTACTATCGGGACACAAACAAAAGGTAATACATTTCATCTTGAATCAACTCGGAACAAGTGTCTTTATGCTAAGATAGATGATACCTGGTTATGGCATAAAAGGTTTTGTCATGTAAATTTTGATAATCTGATCAAAATAAGTAAGAAGCACCGAGTAAGAGGTCTACCGAGTCTGGAAAAACCTAAGAATGCTATGTGCTGAGGATGCCAGATGGGTAAGATGACAAGATCAAGCTTTACAAGTAATTCCTGCACTTCTAAAGGAATTTTAGATCTAGTACACACTAACCTTTGTGGTCCCATGAAAGTTCAAAGTTATTATGGAGATAAATATTTCATATTATTTGTGGATGATTACTCAAGGATGATGTCAGTTATGTTTTTAAAAGAAAACTCAAAAGATTTTCAAATATTTAAATGGTATAAAAAGGCAAGTGTCTGCACCAAGAACACCACAGCAAAATGGGATAGCTAAGAGAAGAAATAGATCAATTGTAGATTGTGCCAGAACCCTAATGATAGAAAAGAGGGTACCTCAAAAATTTTGAACACTGTTGTTTATACCCTAAACCGAGTACAACTGAAGAAAGGAACTATGAAGACACCATATGAAATCTAGTATGACAAGAAACCTAATGTAAGTTATTTTAAAATCTTTGGAAGTAGATGTTATGTTCACAAAGATGACAGAAATGGAAAGTTTGATCAGAAAAGTGAGGAAGAAACATTTCTTGGTTATTCTTCTAGAAGTAAAGCATTTAAATGTCTGATCAAATCATCTAACAAAATAGTGGAAAGTGCAAATGTGAAAATTGATGAATTTGCATAAAGAAATGATGAAGGAAATTCCAAAGAACCAAAAAATTATGAAGAATTTGTTTATGTTCAACCGAGAAGTCCTACTGAGAAAGCTGTTGAAGAAAATGAAGATCATGTCCAGTTACCGAGTGATGAAGAAGATCATATAGAGCCTACCGAGCCTATATTAGCCAAATATGTCAAAAGACATCATGCATCAAGTCAGATTATAGGAGATAAGGATGATCCAGTGATGACAAGGAGCAAACTGAGACAAAACATATGTCCGATATCTGAATTTGAACGGAGAATAGTAAAAGAGGCATTTAACAGTGAAGATTGGGTAAATGCTATGACAGAAGAGATTGATCAAATCAAGAAGAATGACACATGGACACTGATCTCAAGATAGAAGGACAAAAATGTAATCGATACAAAGTAGATTTTTAGAAACAAGCTAAATGAAAAAGGTGAGGTCATTCGAAACAAAGCAAGACTAGTTTGCAAAGGTTATGCTAAAAAACAAGGAATAGATTATGGTGAGACTTTTGCACCTATGGCTAGACTTGAGGGAGTAAGAACATTGTTGGCATATGCTGCTTCAAAAATTTCAAGGTATATCAAATGGATGCTAAATCTGCATTTTTGAATGACATACTAGAAGAAGAAGTTTACATTGAACAACCCAAAGGATTTGTTGAAGACAGGAGTAAAGATCAGGTATGTAAATTAAACAAAGCTTTATATGGTCTGAAACAAGCACCTAGAGCATGGTATGAGAGACTGCACTCTTACTTAATGAAGATTGGTTTTATAAGAACAAGTGAAAACATCAATATGTACATGAAGAATGATGAGGACAATGGAATACTGATCTGAGCCATATTTGTTGATGACATTATATTTTGTGGAAACAGCTCTCTATGCAAGGACTTTGGAAATGAAATGTGCAAAGAATTTGAGATGTCACTAATCAGTGAGATAAAGTATTTTATAGGTTTATAGATACTACAAATGAAAGATGAAATTTTTATTACTCAATCCAAGTACATAAAGGCAATCTTGAAAAAAATTGGAATGGAGGATTCTAAACCTATAAGTACTCCTATGACTACCAATTGTAAACTATCAAAGAATGATGAATCTGCATCTATTGATGGGACACTTTACCAATCTATGATTGGAAACTTACAATATGTTGTGCATAGTAGACTGGATATAGCACATGTATTAGGTATTGTTGCAAGATTTTCTGTAGATCCCAAGGAAACCCATATGATAGCAATCAAGAGAATTTTCAGATACCTAAGAGGCACTGAAGATTATGGCTTAGTATATGAAAAAGGAAATGATTTTGATCTAAAATTTTATATTGATGCTGATTGGGTAGGGAACATTGATGATCGGAAAAGCACGAGTGGTGGAGCTTTCTTCTTGGGAAACAAACTAGTAAGTTGGTTTAGCAAGAAATAAGGATGCATTTCACAGTCAACAGCTGAAGCTGAATATGTTGTTGCATCATTGAATTGTACCAATATAGCATGGATCAAGCAACTGTTGGAAGATATAAATGAAAAGGTTGCCGAGCCAGTAACTATATTCTATGATAATATGAGTGCCATTAACATTTCAAAGAATCCGGTAATGCACTCTAAGACAAAGCATATCTCTATAAAGTATCATTATCTGAGAGAAGAAGTTCAAGAGAAGAAAGTTGTGCTGGAATATATCAGTTCAAAGGAATAAATTGCAGACATCTTCACAAAGCCATTGCCAAGGGACACTTTTGAGTATCTCAGAAGCAAGCTAGGGGTCCTACCCCTATCTTCTACTCACTGACAGAGTTCCATGAAAGCATCAATTCGATGAATCTAAAGAATATTACATGTGGATTGATGTTGATTTACACTGAATTGAAGACATGTTACTCTGATCGAGACTGAGATGATATATTTGTATTTGTTTTTACCAGCAAGGAAGAAATCGTGAATTAGTTCTTTTACTTTTTGGCATTGTTGTCAAAGGGGGAGAATGTCGAATCAATCTGAAAGGGGGAGAATGCTAATTGAAGTAAAAGAAGAAGAATAATGATAGGGGGAGAAGACTTTCAGAAGAAGTCTACAGCTCAAGGATAATAGGAGAAGATTACAACAATCTGAATCCAAATTAATTTGCATATCTTGTTGGTATTACCATATTGTTGGTTTTTCCATCAATGCCAAAGGGGGAGATTGTTGGCATCTCAGTAGAAAGAAAGATTGTTAGCATTTCAATAAGGATATTGAGAAGGTTGTTGAAGATTATTGATATAACTGAAAAAGGATGATTACTATCTTTATAACATTATTTTGTCATTGATGTCAAGAAATTGATTTTATGATTCAATATGATGTTGCCATATCTTAAGAAGTATGTTTTGATGAGTATTAAGTGGTCGGTAACTGACACAAAAAGAATGAATAAGGGGAGAAATATGTTATTCAATGGGAAACTACTACTAAGTTAGACAATGATGAGATCATGATGTTTAGATTGTTTTTATATTCTACAAATTTTGTTGATTATAAGGTTAATACTATACTATGTCACCGAGAAAAGAACCTAGTCGGTAAACCCTAAGGAACCTAGTCGGCAAACCCTAAGGTTATCGATATCGGTTAATGAAGGCAGAATGTCTACCGAGTGAAGTTCAGTATTTACCGAGTTACAACCGAGTTATGACAGATCATATTGGATGAATACAAGCATTATTTAATGAAGGACAATGATGAGCTGGAGTTGTTTAAATGATTGGTATGCTGTGCATGAAGTTTGTTAAGGATCTATTGCAATGAAAGATCAGGAGGAAGATCTACAGCACAGATTGAACCGCAATAACCTTGTGCAAGTTACAAGAAAGGAATGCAAGTCCCTAGGAAAGGTAAAACATTTTCAGATCGAAGGATACATTGAACCTGGTCAAGTTTGAAGATCTGATGGCTAAGATTGACCATGGGAAATGTGATCAAGGAGATTAAGCGGTTAGAATTGTTTATAAATAAGGAATTGTTGATGAACAATGGATGTGGGCAAATGTATGCACATTGATGCTACAAAGTTGATTATCAAGCACTGAAGCTTGAAGATCTGATTGAAGAACATATTGTGAAGCCCAACAAAAGACTAGTTAAGTCTGATGAATATATTGTTTTGAGCAAATAAGAATCTGCTTTAGCATTTCAGATGTGAAGTTGCAGATATATTTACTACTGTTGTTTATTTTGAATAACAAAGAAATATCTTAACCGAGTGGACCTAACAGTCTTATTTGTAAATCCTCTAGCAAGGTGACATTCTAGTTGAGTGTTTGAAATCCTTTAACAAGGTCACTTCTAACAAGGTGAAGATTCTAACAGATCTGAGGGGAATCCCTTAACTAGGTCACATCAAGCAATGTGTTTGCAATCTTTAATAGGATTTTCTTTTAACCGAGCATACTCTAGAAGAGTATATTTCTTAGTGGGTCCGAAATCCCACAATGGTTTTTCCCTATTTGGGTTTCCACGTTAAATATGGTGTTATGATGATTATGTGTTTATGAGTTAGCATGTTTACCAGTTTTTGATTATATTGCTGAAGTTTAAGTTATCAGGTTGAATCTATTGAAATATTGAAGATTAAGTTTGTATGATTCACCCCCCCCTCTCATCTTGTTAGCTATTGGCTTCAGAACTTTACATATCAAAACAATCAAAATATCATAGTCTCATCACTATCTAACTTGGTAATAGTTTCCCATTGAATAACTTATTACTTCCCTTCATTTTCACATTCTTTCAGTGTCACTTACTGACATCTTTATATCCATCAACACATACTCTTTAAGATATGGCAACATCATACTAAATAAGAAAATCAATTGCTTGACATCAATGACAAAATATATTATTAAGACAGTAATCATCCTTTATCAATTATATCATCAATCTCCAACAACCTTCTCAATATCCTCATACCAACAAACTTACTGTTATGCCAACAATAATATCAAGAGGAAGGTATGTGTACAACATATATACTTTACAAATTTTTTAATTATAATATAAATACAATGTTTATTTCTTTCAAAATGATTAAATATTTTATATTTTTATTGGTTACATTAATGACTATTTTTTATTAGAAGAAAGTGATGTTTTAAAGTCTAATAGACATTTTTATTCATATTCATAAGTTACAATTTAAAAAAAATTATATCCACTAATGTCACTATATATTATTTTTATTCTATACATTGTTTTTTATTATGATGTGAAATTTCAATTTTTAGAATACTATATCAACCAATGTCATCATACATTATTTTGGGAAGTTGAACAATTGAGTTAGTACATGTTGAAATATTTTCAATCAATTATTCATTTTGATTTGGAGAAGATGGGCATATATCAATCTTAAGTTATTTTATTATATTATTGGAAGGAATTGTTTTTAACTTAATAGTTATTACATTTATTTAAGAGTTATTTCCATAATTTGATGCATCTCAAGTTTTATCATCAAATGAAAATTATAATTTTTATTTGAATGACAACTTAGATATGTTGGGTATATTGAGGAGTGTAGATAAAATTCAAGGAGAAAATAGTATTTGAAAAAAGAAATAAAATTTGAAATAAAATGAGAGTTTCAATAGGAATGAAAAGTTAAGTTTAAATGGTTGAAATATGTAGTACATGAAGGAAAAAGTTATGAAATGTATTTATTATCAAACACAAATTAATTAATTAATGAAAAATAGATAATGATCGTATTAATTTACAACATGACTTGCTAATGATTCATGTCAATTCAAATATCCATAAGATATCACAACAAAAATAGACATGTGAAATTAAAAAGAAATATTGTTTTTAAAATATAACACATGGTAATGAAATAAATAAGGAAGGAGTCACCATAACTATGAAATTGCTTTTTAAGATGGCATAAGAATATTTGTTTCTCTCAAAATATGAATCACTTTTCTTTCCTAAATGGTGTTACAATTACTAACATTGCTGAAGAAAAAGGATTGAATAATTCATATACAAATCACATGGTTGGAAAACAACTTGTTTTTAGTGTATTTGAGTATCTTGAAGAACTAAAGTGCTACAATGTTGGGTAGTATTTTTTTCTCTTTGTTGTTGAATGAAAGTATAGATTTAAGTCTAGATAGGATTTGTGTTTTATGCACTAGTTAGACTCCAAAGGGCTGGGACAACTAATATCACAATTTTTAAAAGTTCAATCAATGTTTGTGATGAAAAAGGGAACACAATTAATGATGCAATCAATGTTATAAAGGAAGAAAGGAACTTTCAAATAAATGATTAATAGTTATTTTTATAATGGTACTTCATTCATGTTAGAAAGTGAAAATGGGTTTGTTTCTTTTAGAAAAAAATATACTCTTAATTTTTTAGGTGTTCATTTTATTGTTCATTGTGAAGATCTAGCTATATCAATTTATTTATTTTTTAAAAATATTAGTTGTTAAAAACAATGAATTAGCTATACTTTTGGATTCAAAATTTTGTTAAAAGAAACAAGGAACTTAGTCATCTATAAAAAAACTCTGCAAGTTAAGGCTCTTCAAATTCCAGAAGTTAGATTTCTTTCAAGACAAGTTATTGTAAGGATTGTTGAATTGATGCCTCTTATATTGAATTATGGAAAAATGAGAAAAGGGAGACATAGTATGATAAGGAAAGGCTTTTAATTCAACAATATTTATGCTAAACAAGTTTAATAAAAAATTTAAGAAGAGTGTACAATTTTACATATTAGGGACATCTATTGATATTGTTATCAATATTTCAATTAGGTAATATTTTAAAGGATAATTTTATATCATCTTTGAGTTTATTTTGTTTTCCAATATAGGAGCACAAGCCTATGTTGGTACCACTTTGACTAAGAGCTAAGGATCGAAGGGAATTGACTTTGTAAAAGTTTAAAAGGGCATATGATCTTTGACCTCATCCCTTATATCATATCTTTAGGGTCTGAACATTGGTGGATGATGGAATCAAGAAACATACTATCTTCCTCATCAATTGAGCTGCAACTCTTTGTTTGCAAATGGAATATTTTACTTAACTCTTAGATAATGACATATTGATTATTTAGGTCTTTGTTGATGATATCATTTTTGGAGGTGAAGATGAGTTGTGTATGGAATTCTCTAACAATATGAAGAATGAATTTGAGATTTCTATGATTAGGGAGATGAGTTTTTTCTTAGGTTTGCAGATTACTCAAACTGATAAAGGTATTTTCATCTATCAAACTAAGTATGCTAGAGAGTTGTTGAAGAAATTTGGTATGGAAAATTGTAAACCGGTTAGTACTCCTATGGTTACAAGTGAGAAATTGACAAAGAAAGATGCAAATCCTACTAGGTACAAATCTATGATTGGTGGTTTGTTATATCTGACTCAGACTAGACCAGATATAATGAATGCAGTTTGTATTGTATCAAGATATCAAAGTGATCCTAGAGAAAATCATGAGAGTGTGGTGAAAAGGATTTTTAGGTATTTGCAGGGAACGCCTGAATATGGTTTGTGGTATCCTAAAAATGATGACTTTACATTATGTGCATATATAGATGTAGATTGGGCTAGAGATGTTGATGATCGGAAGAGCACATCCGGTGGAGATTTCTTTCTTGGAAAGAAACTTATTTCATGGACCAGCAAGCAACAATAACACACTTCTTTATCTATTATTGAAGCTGAGTATGTTGCTAATGCTACTAACTATACACAAGTTCTATGGATGAAGTAAATGTTGAAGGATATAAAGGTAAATTATAATGAACCGATAGTTATTCATTGTAATAACTCTGTTGCTATTGATATATCAAAGAATCCGGTATTTCATTCTAAGAAAAAGAACATATCTATCAAGTACAACTTTTTGAAGGAGAAGGTGGAAGCAAATGAAGTCAGATTGGTTAATATGAACACTAAAGAGAATATTGCAGACATGTTCACTAAACCTTTGCCTAAAGAATCATTTGAGTACTTCAGAGACAGATTGGGGGTTTCTACCCCTCTGGTAGAGGCCTGAGTCATGTTGATTGGCATCAGTCCAGTATGCATTATCTGAGTTATTACTCATTCTGGATTGATGTGGTGGTGCTACTACTCAGGGGGAGTAGTCAGCTGTATGTTTCAAAGGATTTATGATTTTTCTTTGATGTTTAATGCTAGATCTTTGGCATTGATGTGAAAGGGGGAGAGATATATGTGAAAAATAAAGCTTAACAAAATATCAGTCATAAGTGAGTTTGGTTCAAAATTTCATTGCTATATCATTTTGTGGGATATTGTTGGTTGTCTTCCATTGGGGGAACCTTGTTTGACATTTCTTGGCACTTGGATGTTTTTTCACATCTAGTGTTGCCATCAATGCCAAAGGGGAAGATTGTTGGAAATTTGGAGGAATTGATTATGTGTTTCATTGATGGAAACACCTATTGTTTTGTTTGTTTACTGGTTTCTGATTGGTTCCGATAGAGTGTTTGATTATGATATTGATCCGATAGGATCCTGTATGCTTTGGTTTGTGGAATTGGTTTGGATTTGTCATTCATGCTATTTAGATGTGTATCACTATCAGTTGGTTCAAGATTTCATGACTCAGGAGCTATCATTTGTTCTAGTAAGCCTTTTGGTCATCAGTAAGGGTTTTACCGACAAAGCTTTGTTGAAGATCTTTTGATGCATGTGATAAGTAGTGTTTATGTGCTTCTAGATGTCTTTTAGGATGTTGTTGGGTATCTTGTTTGTGTTCCAATTCATCAGTGGTGTTGGATTTGGTTTATGGTGACCTATTTTGGGTCTAGTGTTATCTAGGTTATGGACCGATTTTCGTAACATGTTGGAGGATGTTCTTCATGTGTTATCGGTGGAATTTAATGACTGGTATACATTATTTTCAGCCTATGCCAACTTGGTTGATCATTGGATTATGGGTTTATGTTATAAATTTATTGTATTGTCTTTTAGGTGGCCGACCTAATTGTTTATGTCCCAGGTTGGTTTAAATATGATGTAAGATCTCTTTGTAGATCATGGGTTGATAGGAAAAGGTTATGGGATGATTTGTGTGTGAATAATGTTGTAATAATATGTAGAAGGTTTGGTCGATCATAGGTGATTGAAATGGGTTTGAAAGAGAGGTTTAAGGCCTCTAGTATTGAGCTTAACCAGAACTGTACTTAGGCATAGGAGATGCTATACTTGCAGTTCAGTCTTCTTTCCATATTGTAGTTCGATGTTTATGTATTCAGTGAGGCTCCTTTTTGTAATGAGCATCGTGCTCTAGGTTGTTGGCCTTCCTTCATATGCAAACCCCTCATATTGTAATCACATACTTATTACAAAAGTATTATCTAACTGTGGGTAGGCTTCCCACTGTGGTTTTTCCCTTTAATAGGTTTTCCATGTACAAATCTTGGTGTCATGTGTTATGGATGGATGCTAACTGTTCTGTGATTTATGTTTATGTTTAAATGCTTTATCAATCATTTTGGTATTTGGTTTATGCATTTCGGTATTAAGTTTATGTGTTCTGGTAATACGAATTTGAATGCTTAAATTTCCATAATTAGGTAACAACCGATTCACTCCCCCCCTGTTAGTTGTCCTCTAGTTATCTGAACTATCTAACAGTTTTGACATGAAGAATCGGGCCTTAAAGGTAAAAATAGGACATAATTAGGGTTTGTGATTAAATGATTTATTGAAGAAATAAAATGAAAATGGGCACACTTAAGGTAAAGGTCCCATTTTTATAACATGTGAAGTGATGAATTATGATTTTATATTTAATTAAATTGATTAATAAAATACTTAAAAGAGATTAGAAATGCAAGATGCAAAACACACTAAGGTGGGTGCTAACCAATTGTGAAATTGTACCACCCTAGCAAGGCTGTACAATTTACGACACTACATGGTGTTACAAATCTAAATTCAAAAGAATCATAATTTTTCCCTTCTAGAAAAAAAGATATATGCAACGACTGTTGGAATCTAAGAACACTAGGAGGGGGGGGGGGGTGAATCACTATTTCACCAGAATGATCAATTTTAACTTTATTAAAAACATGCATACACCAACTGGTATACCGGTACATATAGAATTGAAAGAAGTAAACCAACCAATAATCCAATCATAAAAATGAATACCATAACTCATAGAATTATACATGGAAAATATCAAAGAGGAAAAACCACAGTGGGATTTGTGACCCACAATATCAATCCACTGGCCATATGAAGAGATATTACAAAATAGAGGGGCCTACACTTGCAGGAAGGCTTATAGCCTAGAGCACACTGCTCAATCACAAAAGGAGCCCCACTGACTACATACAAATCCATACTACAATCTAGATAAATGATTCAACTACAATGATAGCATCTTCTATGCCTGAATACAGTTTTGGTTAAGCTTTGTTTGTTCCAGTCTGAAACACTAAACCCTTTACCGGAATACCCCTTACATAAATATCCTCACATACATGATCTCTCTCATATATTTCACATATCCTTCATTATTTCCTTCCAAAACATATTAAAAAATGATCTAACCAACTGACTTATATACCCCTTTACAATTCATCATGCCTTGTGTCGTCTTACAAAGATAATTCCAATATGAATATGCATGTTGTCTAGATAACATAAATACATGAATATCAAAAATAATTGCTGATGCCAGATCCAAAAGATGTTGTCCTCTAATACCGATAACCTAATTCTAAACCATGTCAATGTGCATTGTCGGTAACCAAAGAATTCCTTCCAACCTGCCAGTACCGGTGAAGTGTCTGTGAAGTGCCTGTCGGTACACAAGTGAACCAAAATATGAAGCCATAACATTTTGTCATGTTGCCATTAATGATGACATATTGAAACAAACCAATTGAGTGTCAAGTACCAAAAACCTGGGATGAAGAATGAAAGACTGTACAATGAATATGTCCCAAAATACCTTACTGGAGCTAAATACACTTTAAAATTTCCAGATAGGCCTTCTCCAAAATCTCTAGATAAGTATGCCAACCATATTTGAAAGTGCTGGAAATAGATACAAGTCCATTTAGCATATGGGCAAATGACTCTTTCTCATTAAGCTTTGCTAGTGTGGGCTTACCAACCATATCTATACAATCCTTCTTATGTACACTTAATGAATCCAACCGAGGACTCACCAATCCTCTAAGACTTTTGGATCTTTTTATGATTTTATCTTTTTCCTTCTCAAGAGAAAAAACATGGGCTTCCAAAACCAAAATCTGACCATCAATAGATGTAGTCAATTAATTCAATCCATCAAAATAATTGGCTATACCTGCAATCTCCTCCTGAATATTCTTAATCTTTTTCTCTGTCTCAACTGTGAGTAAACCTGTGTTACAACATACTCTATAAATATTAGTACATTGCCTTAATGCATTATCTATCAATTTCAACTTATCATTAATCTCCTTCCTCTCAAACTCAATAATTTGATCAAATGTAGCTCTCTTTGCTTGTGTAAACCTCTCCTGTGCCTGTTGGTTTGATATATGTTGCAAGGACTGAAAATCCTTTGAAATGTGTTTAGTGATTATCTTAAGCTTGCCGAATGGGCTTGCTTCATTGTCAAATTTGCACTCCAGGACAAGTCTATGCAAGATAGTGATAGACTGATCAATAACACCTTTATCCATCGATCTCTCCTTCATCATTTTTTGTGCAACGATCTATTGGTATTCTGGTATGGTTTTGTCATTGATGTCAACACCTACTAAAAGCACTTTGGAGTTCCAACAAACATTCACTGGCAAGCAAGTAACTATTGCATAGTTACTGGTATATGGTACACCAGTAGGATATAATGATCACCAACACCTGATATGGCATGGAAGACATTTGGAAATGTCGAAGACATCATGTGGACATCTTATCTTGGAGAATTGATCATTGGTATATTCATATTTTCATATTTTCTTTTACCGACAAATAGGTCTAGGGTTACCCAGGGTTACACCGACAGGTTTATCTTTTCCAGATCAGCATGGCACGCTATGGAGATGATTAATTAATGTTGTAAATGCATTAAGCCGACATGTTCAATCGGTTATTGCATCGGATATTATATTGTTTGTAAAATGTTTTATTATAATATCTTGTAGAGCCGACCTACTAAAATTAGTCTTAGGTTATGGTATAAATGTGAGATCTTAATTGAAAGATCAAGTGAGGAATGCAAAGAAGGTATATTGTGAAGGGATATGCAAGACTAAGCAGAGCTATACACAAAGACATCATTTGAAGGTGAAGTTAGCTTTTTGTGAAGGCATATCAACATTACACCGGTACTGAATCCAGCATATGAAGATGTTATTTCAAGCAATACATTCTTATTGGATTTAACCATCCAAATTGTAGTCAGTGTGACTCCCATTTGTGTTTGAGCAGTGAGCTCTAGGCGCTTGGCCTTTCTGCATGTGTAGACCCCATTTTTGTACACTTACTATCTGCAGTAGTATCATCTGATTGTGGGTAAGGTTTCCCACTGTAGTTTTTCCCCTTACAGGGTTTCCACGTACAAATATTGGTGTCATGTGTTGTGGATGATTTTATGTTTTGATTTCATGCGTTAATCTTTACTGGTATTGCATTTATTTGTTAAATCTGTCCATCGGTATAACAAACTGTCTCATCGGTATTAAAGAAGTAATTGATTAAGTTGTTTTTGGTTTAAAGTTTTAGACAACTGATTCACCCCCCCTCTCAGTTGTCCCCGGGACCTAACAATTGGTATCAGAGCCAAGTCCTCTTTTGCAGAAGTTTAACAACTTGAGGAGATCCAATGTCTACTAATTATTTCAGGAAGGACAGTCCTAAACTTGATGGAACCAACTATGGGATATGGAAGATCAGAATGGAGACACATCTGAATTGCATTGGAAAGGACATATGGGATGTTACAAAGAATGGTTATACTACTGCTACTCTAGGTCAGCCTGCTCCAGCTAACTTGACTAGAGATGAAGAAAATGATTGCAAAGAAAGAGAAGCACTTTTGAGCACATTATCAGATCAGTAGATCATGGGACTATCAGATAGGTCTACTGCTAAAGCTATTTGGGATCATTTGGAAACACTGAATGAAGGAGATTCCACAGTCAAAATTGCAAAACTTGAAAGCTTGCGAGTTAGGTATGAAAATCTAAAAATGGAAGAAGATGAAAGAATCTTTGCTTTTATGGAAAGAGTAAATGAAATTGTTTTGGGTATAAAATGTTGTGTAGGAACTCTAAGTGAAGATGAAATTGTTTCAAAATTTTTAAGAGGATTGCCACCGGCATACAAAATGAAGGTTACTGCTATAAATGAATTAAGAACAATGCCTAATACATCAGTAACTAGGGATACACTGATTGGAAAACTTTCAACCTTTGAAATTGAGGAATTTGGTCATGTTGCTACTATAAAGATAGATTTAGCCTTCAAAGCATCAACATCATCTGCATCATCATTTGACAAATCTGATTGGAAAGCCTTTTATGCAAGAGAACTTGAAGAAAGAAGGAAAGAACTTGAAGAACTTGAAGCACTATTTGCAAGAAAAATTCCTAAAGGTCAAGTTGAAAGTAAGTATGAAGGTAAAGCACCCTTTAAGTGTTTTAACTGTAATAAAATTGGTCATATGGCTTCAAGATGCCCTGATAGACATGCTAGACTAAGAGAAGAAGCCAGAAGGACATACAAACCTAACCTTGAATATCAAAGATATAGATTCAAGAAAAATAAGGATAGATCTTGTTATGTAGCTGATGAAGGAGTGATTGATGATTCTGAAGAAGATCCGACAGACAATGGATGGGTTTTTGTTACTATAGCAAAAGATGAACCGGCACCTACAGTGCAACCGGTAGAACAAGCCTTGGCAGCTAAAATTGAGGTAAAAGATGAATGGATAATTGACTCTAGATGCTCCCATCATATGACAGGTGATAAAGGTAAATTCTTAAACTTTCAAGAATACAATGGCGGCTTAGTAAGATTTGGAGATGACAAAGCTTGTCAAATCAGAGGTAAGGGTTCAATATCTCCTGATGGTAAACATAACACTGACAATGTCTACTATGTTGAAGGTTTAAAGCATAATCTTTTGAGTGTTGGTCAATTAGTTGAGAAAGGATTTCAATTACAATTTAAGAATGAAAAATGTAAAGTCATGAACAAAACTAGCTTAGAAATTGCAACCAGTAATCAGACTAGAGGTAATATCTTTCATTTGAATAACAGTGAAAAGACATGCTTGATTGCACATATAGATGAAAGTTGGTTATGGCATAAGAGACTCTGTCGTGTAAACTTTGATTGCATGGTAAAGATCAGTACTACTAAGGCAGTTAGAGACTTACCTAAGATTGTCAAACCTCATAATACAATATGTAAGGAATGTCAATTTGGAAAATAGGTTAGAGCTAGCTTCAAAAGCATTCCTAAAAAATCAAATAATGCTCTTGATTTAATTCACACTGATTTATGTGGTCCAGCTAGAACCAAAAGCTTACAAGGTGATAGATATTTCATGCTAATCATTGATGACTATTCTAGAATGTGTTGGGTTACTTTTCTTAGAGAGAAATCTGAAGCACTTGGAAAATTTAAACTGTTCAAAGCAATGGTTGAAAATGAAACCGGTAAGAAAATTAAGTGCTTAAGATTAGATCAAGGAGGGGAATTCACATCTAAAGAGTTTAATACATTCTGTGAAGTGAATGGAATTAGAAGACAGCTATCAGCACCCCGAACACCTCAGCAAAATGGAGTTGTTGAAAGGAAAAACATAACTATCTTGGATGTAGCAAGAAGTATGATATCAGAAGCAAATTTACCACATTTGTATTGGAGAGAAGCAGTCAGTACAGCGTCTATACATTCAAGAAAGTTCACATCAAAGGTGAAACCGGTAAGACCCCTCATGAACTATGGTTTGGTATTACTCCTACTCTTAAATATTTCAAAATATTTGGAAGCAAATGTTACATTAGAAGAGATGAGTATATTGGGAAATTTGATCCTAGAAGTGATGAAGGTATATTTCTTGGTTATTCATCTAAGAGTAAAGAATATAGATGTTTTAACAAGAGATTATAGAAAATTGTTGAAAGTACAAATGTAAATATTGATGAACAATTCAGAGGAACTTCAAGGTACATAGATTCTGAACTGACAACAAAAATTCTAATAAATGAACCTACGATGAATCCACTGGTACAGAGTGAAGATCCAGGTACACCGGTATCATCTGAAAATTCCACTGTGACTAAAGAACAATAGCAAACAAAGACACCTAGGTATATAAGGTTGAATCATTCTAAAGATCAGATAATTGGAAACAAATATAAAGGAATTATGACAAGAGGAAGATTGGCAAATGAAGAGGTATATCTTATTTCTCAAATTGAACCATCATCAGTTAATGAGGCATGTGAAGATAAGTATTGGACTAAAGCTATGGAAGAAGAATTACAACAAATTGAGAAAAACAATACTTGGACATTAGTTCCCTGACCTAAAGATAAAAATGTAATTGGAACCAAATGGGTATTTAGAAACAAACTTAATGAAGATGGTAAAGTTATCATAAATAAAGAAAGACTAGTGTCTAAGGGATATTCTCATAAAGAAGGAATTGACTACAATGAAACCTTTGCACCGGTAGCTAGAATTGAGGCAGTTAGATTATTTCTGGCTTTTGCAGCACATAAGAACTACAAAGTATATCAGATGGATATTAAATGTGCATTTTTGAATGGAAATCTTGAAGAGGAAGTCTATATTGAACAACCTGATGGATTTTCTTTAACAAATAACAAAGATATGGTTTGCAGGTTAAGGAAAGCTTTATATGGATTAAAGCAAGCTCCAAGAGCTTGGTATGCAAGATTGGACAAGTATATTTTGGAAATTGGTTTTTCTAAAGGTAATGCTGACAATAACTTATACTATAAAGTGACTAATGATGACATCTTGGCTATTGAAGTTTTTGTTGATGATATAGTTTTTGGAGGAGAAGATGGATTGTGTAAAGAATTTTCTATCAAAATGCAACAAGAATTTGAAATGTCTATGATTGGTGAAGTAAGATTATTTTTAGGATTGCAGATTTCACAGACTGAAAAAGGTATATTCTTGAGTCAATCAAAATACTTAAAGGAGTTACTCAAGAAATTTGGGATGAAAAACTCTAAACCAGTAAGCACACCTAAGACTACAAATGACAAACTATCTTTAAGAGATGAATCTACACTAGTTAATCCAACAAGGTACAAATCTATGATAGGAGGTTTACTGTATTTAACACAAACAAGACCTAATATCATGAATGCAGTATGTATTGTTTCAAGATTTCAGAGTAATCCCAGAGAAAATCATGAATCAACAGTAAAAAGGATTTTCTAGTACTTACAAGGCACCCCAAATCTTGGGTTATGGTATCCTAAAGATGAAAACTTTGAATTATGTGCATACATAGATGCAAATTGGGCAGGAGACATTGATGATAGAAAAGCACCATCGAAGGAGAATTTTTTCTTGGAAACAGATTAATTTCTTGGTTAAGTAAGAAACAGAGTTGTACATCATTATCAACAACATTAATTAATGTTGTAAATGCATTAAGCCAACATGTTCAATTGGTTATCGCATCGGATATTATATTGTTTGTAAAATGTTTTATTGTAATATCTTGTAGAGCCAACCTACTAAAATTGGTCTTAGGTTATGGTATAAATGTGAGATCTTAATTGAAAGATCAAGTGTGGAATGCGAAGAAGGTATATTGTGAAGGGATATGTGAGACTAAGCAGAGCTATACATGAAGACATCATTTGAAGGTGAAGTTAGGGTTTTGTGGAGGCATATCAGCATTACACTGGTACTGAATCCAACATATGAAGATGCTATTTCGAGCAGTATATTCTTATTGGATTTAACCATCCAAATTGTAGTCAGTGTGAATGCCATTTGTGTTTGAGCAATGAGATCTAGGCGCTTGGCCTTTTTGCATGTGCAGACCCCATTTATGTACACTTACTATCTGCAGTAGTATCATCTGATTGTGGGTAAGGTTTCCCACCGCGGTTTTTCCCCTTACAGGGTTTCCACATACAAATATTGGTGTCATGTGTTGTGGATAATTTTATGTTTTGATTTCATGCATTAATCTTTACCGGTATTGCATTTATCTATTAGATCTGTCCACCGGTATTAAAGAAATAATTGATTAAGTTTTTTTTTGGTTTAAAGTTTTAGACAACTGTTTCACCCCCCCCCCCCTCCCTCATAGTTGTCCCCAGGACCTAACACCATCATCACGAGTTTGGTAGAGCTCATCTCGGTTATGCTTTTCTTTTCAACCCATGAGGTGTCAATTGACAATAGTGATGGACTCACTATTGGTTCCCTACCAGATTCCCCTTTCTTCTCCTCTGATGGTTTAACCTTTATAGCTTCCTCACTTGCACTGGTGGCTTCGCCACTTGGTGCAGTCTCAATTACTGTCAGTTCCTCCCTAGGAACTGTAACCTCATCCTGTACAATTTGATCCAGATGACTATTGTCCTCAACATTAGTAACCTATACATTTTCAACCTTTACCCTCTCTATATCTATCGGTATCTCAACATTTTCCTATACATTAGTATCTATCGGGGGCTCAATATCCACTATCTTAATTTTTTTCAAAATTGAGGGTGAAGTACCCATAATACCTTTACCTTTCCCTTCAATCGAGATGTCTGCAGTATCTATCTTAGGTTCCAATGAAGTATAAAACCAAATTTTTCTTCAAATAACTTAACCCATACCTTGCGGGTCTCCTTGATTATCTCATTGACCCTACTTAACATAAGACTGATTATTCTATGCTTGATGTAAAATATTTTCCTATCTGCAACTTCAAGTGTCTTGTCCATCTCCTCTGGAGCAATAGAAACACAAACATATAACAACTCTTGAATCTTTATATGTGTGTCCTCTTGCATTGTTGATAATCTCCTAGCATCTAAAATTTCATACAACTATACCGGTATTTGGTCTTCAATTTCTAACAAGGATTTCTTATAAATATCCAAATACAACAAAATTGCTTCCTCTACTTATCTTTGTTCATCATTATCTAAATATTTATAATAACTTGTACATTCTTTAACATGCCATCTTTAGTAATTTCATCAATTGACTCTGCACAAGTCATCGGTGGAATAATAGTTGCATTACTAGATTCAATTGCAAGATTAATGTCATCGTTCTTCTTTCTCCTTCCAATACCGGATGGGGTTGAAGGTGTTTCTTTTGGTGCTCTCTTTTATGTCGGTGCACTGATAGTAACTTTCCTAATTGGTTGCTTCTTATCTTCTACCATAGTCTCTTTAGTTTTCTTCCTCAACACCCTTTTGAATGCAAGGGGTGTGTCATCATCAGATGCAGATTCTGCTGCAATAGGCTCAATGAATATTTTTGGTTCTTTCCTCTTCCTACCTTTCTCTGGAACAACATCAATCGCTGTTTTGATGTCCTATAAAACTTTTTTAACAAATTTACTTGCCTTGCTTTCTTTCTTCTCTCTCTTCTTTTGGTTGACCTTGGTTTCAACCTCTTACTTCTTCTACTTAGCAGTACCAAAGTTTTTTATAGTTTCATCAATAGGTACCTCAATTAGCATCTTTGCATAAGCATCAAGAATATGTGCATCAACTTAATAACCCATTTCCTCAATCCAAAACTTTCAGGGCCTTACAGCTTCCATCAAAGTTTCATCTTTCTTGACCATGAAGCATATCTCGGTTGAGTATTTCTCAACAATGTGTTTTGGAACCCTCATCCTATAATTCACAACCTTTTGAAATGCTTTAAAGTAACCCCACACTTTGTCATGTCTCTGAATACCCAGTGTAGAAATTGATTGTTTTAGTTGCCTCCCTATCAGGATATCAAATGCCCATTTTCTCTTCCCAAAATTGAGAGTCTCATCGATGAAAAATAATATTAAACAAACAATTAGGTTACCATACCAAAATGTTCCTTTATTTTCTCCTTTCATCTTTCTTAGATTAATCAACAATTCATCCAACATCCAACCACGTAGATCTAACTTCTCATTCTCTCTCATCATTTTATGAGCTACATAAATGCAAGAGCTAGAAACAAAATTTGGATGGTTTGATTGAGTTACCTTGTAACTGATGACCATGCCTCTGAATCTGATATCTGTGTCGGTGGTAGTACTAATCCTCATTGATCGCTTATCTAATGTTGCACTTGTGATCTTGTTGACCTGATCATTTGAAACTTTCTTCTCCAAACGTTGTCCAACATGCGGTAAATCAGTGATTTCCCTGATGGCCTCCTTCAAAATCTTATACGGTCTATCCAACCAGATAAAATCTCCATGCACTCTACTCAAAACATTCCTAACAATTTCATCTTCAAATTATGGAATATCCAGAATGTCAGTAAACCCTATATCCACAATATGCTAGTCTTTGAGCTTAATCTTTCCAAAATCTTCTACTAACTCATTCATGTACATGCTTTTAATATCAGTCATTCCTAAATCCTCATTATGACAATGAATGTAAGTTCTTACATCTTCAATATACACAACTCCTTTCGAAACATGGGAGAAAGTGCCAACCGAATCGTCTAGGGTAGCAACATTTGGATATCGCTTGAAAATCGGTCTGGGATGGTCCTTGACCTCAACTACAGTAGGATTTTCAATAAACATAGGTAAAGATGATGATCTCACTTCCATGATGAAAGACAAATACCTATGAATAGCTGTTGGTGAAAAACCCTAAAGACCTCTTCTGATCGTTAGTGAAATTGCTCAAGAAGATATCGATCACACTGAATCGCCTTAGACTTCCTTTGGATCACTCTGAATGAAAAGTGATTAGAAATAAAGTGAATTCAACCTTTTAACCTCCAAGAAACCCTAATCCATCATTGACATCAATGACTTTTGGTGGAAGATACCGGATCTCGATCAAACATCTCCATGTCGGATAAGCATCTCTATTGGAATCAAGAACACTGAGAGGGGGGGATCAGTGTTATGTCGGTAATATATATAACATACACATATAAACTGATAAATGAATAAACATATAACATGAAGTAAATAAACCAGCCACATGAATGAACACCATAACCCACAATATCAATTCACTGGCCATATGAAAGATATTGCATAGCATGGGGGCTTGCACATGCAAGAAGTTGCACTGCTAAATGCAAAAGACTCTCACTGACTACAAGCTTTTGCTGAGATAAAACAGTAATGGTGAACTCACAAAATGCATCTGCAATACCAAAAAGAGTTCCGGTTAAAGCTCTATTTTGTACCGGTTCATAAACCTTGAACCCTTCTACTAGTATCTCCTTTCCTCCAAGAATGCTTTACAAACCATCTACTGATCATTGGATGATATAAATTTTGCATACAAATGACCTACATACATATCCTTCGTATCACTATATTCTACTTCCTTGTCATATATCAAAATGAACTAACATACTGACTTGTATACCCTCTACAAACAATATGCCTTATCTTGGCTTACAATACAAATGATATTCAATGTCGGTCGTATACAATAATTACAAAATGATTTTACAAAGAAAACCTTTCAGATCCCAGATTGATGTCGGTTTTACTGAAGTGTTGGATGCCGGTGATGACCCTGATTACTCCAATGCCCATATATGTCGGTGTATGCCTCCAAATGTCAGTATCTTCCGGTATATGCCTTCAATATAATCTTGTTGCCATCAATGACAACATATGAATTCAATGAGTTTCAATTGCCAACAATATCCCCCTTTGGCATTGATGGCAACACTCATGTGAAAAATGGATTCCCTGTCGGTTCAACTGAAACATGCTCCCCTAAGCTTATTTGACTATGTTTGCAATATACTCTTTGTCTGATATCCTCCCCCTAGGATTATATACATATACATATTTTTCACATAATATACACTCCCCCTTTGGCATCAATTCCAAAGATCGGTGAAATAATTGAAAGAAAAAATACAAATTACTTTATCGGAGCATGACCAATTTCAAGATTTCGGGGTAGGCTTTCTCTAGCAATTGTATATAGGTATCCCAACTAGTGTTGAGCATTCCAGATATTGATTCAAGTCCACTCAGCAGATATGATAGTCTTTCTTTCTCAGTGACTTTTGTCGGTGTGGGATTTGTAAACATATCCATGCATTCCTTATTATGTACACCAAGTGAATCCAATCTTGGACTCACTAAACCTATGAGACTCCTTTCTCTCTGAATAATTTTGTCTCTTTCCTTTTCAAAAGAAAAATTTTAGTTCTCCAAAGTTAAAATTTGTCCATCAATGGATGTTGTAAGTGAAGTTAGTCCATCAAAAGAATTTGCAATAGTAGCAATTTGTCCTTGTAACTCCTTTATACTCTTATCTACATTTGTTGTAAGAATCTCTATATTACAATAGACCCTACATATGTTAGGACACTATTTCAAAGAATTTTCAATAAGTATAATTTTCTCTTCAACCTTTCTCTTTTTTGTCTCAATAATCTGGTCAAAAGAGGCTTTCTTAGCCAAAGTAAATCTTTCAAGTGTTTTCCTATCACAAATTTGTTGTAATGATTGAAATTTTTTAGATATGTGCTCTGTCAATACCTTAAGCTTGTTGGAAGGGCTTGCTTCATTTTCAATATTCATACAATTAGGAATCAATTTGTGCAAAATTGTTATTGATTGATCTATTATTCCTTTGTCTGTAGATCCCTCCTTCATTAGGTTTTGAGTAGCCATCATCATTATCCCTGTTGGACTCATCTCTGTGATTGATTTCTTCTCAACTTGAGAAGTGTCAATTGCCAAAATTTTTGCTGGGGAATCAACTGTCGGTTCACTCAAACTTTGATCTAAACTTCCCAAAATTCCTTTCCCTTTAGATTTGTTTGGAATGGTGGGAGTTGTTGCCTTAGCAAATTCTTCCTGAGAAGTAAGAAAATTAGGATTCTTTTGGAAGAATTTAGCCCAACCATCTCTGGTCTCATTTATTATTTCATTGACTCTACCCATCAATAAGTTTATTTGTCGGGGTTTGCTGCTAAAGATTGTTCTATTTGCAACTTCTATACATCTTTTTATTTCCTCATTATTTATAGAACCACACATACTCAAAAGTTGAACTTCTTTGATCTCTTTGTCCCTCGTGATTGCATCTAATCTCCTTGCATCTAACTTATTATACAATGATAAAGGAATTTCTTTCAAAATCTCTACCAAAGCCTTCTTATATATGTCTAAATGTAAAAAAATTGCTTCTTCTATTTCATTTTGCTCTTTGTCATCTAAATCTTCATATAAATTTGACACATTCTTCAAAATTCCATCTTTTGTTACCTCATCAATTAACTCTGCACAAGTCATATATTGCCAGATTCAATTGCTTCATCACTCTTACTCTTCCTCTTGCTAGGGGTTCCAGGAGTGGATGGAGCAGGCTTCCTCTTCTGAGTAGGTTTCCTTGTCGGAGGTGTGGATGTTTTTGTTACCTTTCTTACTAGCTTCCTCCTTGGTTCCACCTTCTTCTCTTCTACAAGAGGTTTGTCATCTTTCTCTCTCTATACCCTTCTGAATGCAAGAGGTTTATTATCCTCTGGATCAGAATCAAAAGTGAGTTGAGATATGAAAGGTGCTTCCCTCTTTACTTCAAGAGCACTTTTCACTATAGTTGTTGCAGCTGTCATTACCAATTGATCTACCAGTTTAGATCCAAAACCTAGTTCTGTATCTATCCTGTGAATTACATTCTGAACAAATGCAGACATTTTGTCTATCTTCTTTTCCCTTCTTTTCTTGTTGAAACCAATTTTAACCACAAGAGCCTTCTCCTCTATAGTATCAAAGTGATCAACCTTATCATCCAAAGGAGCATCAATCAACATTTTAGCATATAGTTCCAAGATGTTGTCATCAACTTCATAACCCAATTCAGTGACCCACATTGTTCTAGGTTCCACCACTTCCATGAGTGTCTCATCTATTTTTACCATGAAGCAGATTTCAGTAGAGTATTTCTCCACAATGTGTTTGGAGATTCTCTTCCTCAGTCTCATGTTCTCTTGAAAAGTTTTAAAGTAGCCCCAAAGCTTCTCATCCCTATTGCTAACAAGACTAGTGATTGCATCTTTGATCTGCATACCTACTAGTATGTCATGATCCCAACATTTCTTTTCCAAACCGGTAGCTCATTCATGAAATATAACATCAAGAAGACAATAATATTACCAAACCAGAAAGTTCCTTTCTTAACCCCTTTCATCTTACCAAGATTTAACATCAATTCACTTCTTAACCATTCACACAAATCATACTTTCCATGAATTTTTTATCATTTGATATGCAACATGGATACAAGAACTGGTAATAGAGTTCAATCGACTTGATTGTGTTACCTTGTACCGATGATCATGTTGGCAAATTTCACATTTGTATCTTTGATGGTGCTAACCCTCATCGACCTTCCATCATGGGTTGCGTCGATGAGATTTTCAACCTCAGTGTTGGAGATCTTCTTCCCTGGTTCCTGTCCAACTTTGGGTAAGTTGGTGACCGCCTGAATTGCTTCTTTGGTGATCATGTGAGGCCAGTCTAACCAGATGAATTCATTATGCATCCTTCTCAGAACATATCTAATTACTTTGTCCTTGAATTCTGATATGTACAGGATTCTGATTAACCCTAGGTCTTCAAAGATTTGATATTCTAGCTTGATTGTTCTGAAGCTTCCTAGTATCACAGATTGATACATTCCCTTGATTTCCTCAGTGCCTAAATCTTCCAAGGTGCAATGAATATAAGCCCTGACATCTTCCACATAAACTACGCCATTGGGAACCCTTGAAAATGTGCCAGTGGAGTCTTCCTTCATTGCAATTCGAAGAACTTCTTTGAAAACTTGTCTAGGCCTATCCTTAACCTCAACAATAGTGGGATTCACAATGAAAGTAGGAGCAGATGATGATCTGAATGCCATTTTAAATAAATACATGGATAACGATCATCGGTTGAAAGATTTTGATTACTTCTCAGATAAATATTGGAAATCTTTTAGAATGCCTTTGCTCGCTCTTAATGATCGCCTGTGATTCACCTTTTCTTCGCTTTGGTTTGCTCGAGTGTTGGGTGAGTGAAAATGAGTCCATTTTCCCTTTTTATCAATGAGTAAACCCTAATTCATCACTATCATAAATGCTTAGCGGTGTGCCCTACCAGATGTCAGTTTCATAGTTTTATGCCAAATAAACCCCATCAATGATCAATACCACTCTCTAGATCTCTTTCAGGGAATATACAATATTTGAAATGAATTTGCCAACCCCTATGGCGTATGCCTTAGTTACTAGTTGAATTTTCTGCCAGTGCAAGAATGCTTTGTTCTACCAATGGAGTTAATGGTGCAGTTACTAGTGTAGTTGTATCTCCACTTGGTTATTTAGAATTTCTAGCCCATCTCTTGGTGTGATGTTGTTGTATTTCATCTACCTTCTTCTTTCCTTTCTCAATTGCTTTATCATTGCTACCTGGTTTAGTCTTGCTTCTATAGTACTTAGCAATATGACTTATTTTGTTGCATGCATAACATGTAACATTGTTCTTTTGAATTTATTTGACATACTGGTTTCATTCCTTGACCTACATTGATTAGCCAAATGTCCAAACTTTCCACATGCATGACATTTAACATTCATTCTACAATCTGCTAACTTATGACCATATTTCTTATAATTTGTGATTGACCGGGAACTGAATTGTAGTTTTGATTTTCTCTATTTCTACATTGTTTAGCCATATGCCTGAATTTATTACAAACAAAGAATCTATCATTGAATTTGTAATCATTAGATTGTCTTACCAGTTTCCTCTGGTCTGTTGAGTTCTACATACCCATTGTCTGATCTTCATTTCCAATGCCAGAGCTTTCACCTTGTACAAATCCAAGTCATCTAGAATCTTCACTCTGCCTTTGTCTTTTCAATAAATCAATTAACTGTGCAACACTAATCCTAATTTTTTCTTTATACTCACTTGTTGTAGTCAGGTCATCTCTCAGAGTCATTATTTGTCTCTCTAGCTCTTGTTCATTATTCTGGGATTGCACCAAATTAGTTCTCATAGATTATTCTCATGCGACAATCTACCACATTCTTCAAATTTGTTCTTTAGAGGTATAACAAGATTTTATTCCTTCTTCTTTCTGTCCTCAATATCTTTTGACATCCTCATATTCAGGTCTTGCATTTCATTCTTCATGAGCATGTTTTTTTTTTAAATAAGGGGTAAACACTTTTCACCTAGAGCTATGAATCAGGGAGGCCACAAACGGGGGACCTCATCCCCACACTTCACTTGTTCAAATCAGCGATCACAACAGCCCAGTGAAGGCACAAGGCCTTGCGAGCATAAAGGCCTAGTAGGGATTTGAACCATGGTGGTCGCTTCACCAATGAAGTGTTTCTGACATTGTTCCTTAAGTGCATTTTTCTCTTTATCATCCTGGTTTTGTAAATGTTCCTTCCTCTTAGCTTGAGCTAATGATAACCTTTCTTGCAGAACAAGAATGAATTCATTAGCAGAATTCAATTCATCTTGTAGCTTTAAGTTCTTCATCCTTTCAGCATCATAATCATCAAGTGCCATCTCAAGTTGCTTCTCCATAGCCATGTTTAATGATTCTAGTTTCAGGATCTTTTTCAACCTTTTAAACTTCCTCTGAGGTACCTTATTATAACATATACATATAAACCGGTAAATGAAGAAACATATAACATGAAGTAAATAAACCAGCCACATGAATGAACACCATAACACAAAATTTTATACATGGAAAACCTCAAAGAGGAAAAACCATGGTGGGATTTGTGACCCACAATATCAATTCATTGGCCATATGAAAGATATTACATAGCATGGGGGCCTGCACATGCAGGAAGGCACACTACCTAGATCACACAGCTCAACGCAAAAGAGTCTCACTGACTACAATCTTCTGTTGAGATAAAATAGTAATGGTGAACTCACAAAATGCATCTGTAATGCCAAAAAGAGTTCTGATTAGAGCTCTATTCTGTACCAGTTCATAAACCCTGCACCCTTCTACCGGTATCTCCTTTCCTCTAAGAATGCTTTACAAACCATCTACTGATCATTGGATGATATAACTATCATACACAAATGACCTACATACATATCCTTCGCACCACTCTATTCTAATTCCTTGTCATATATCAAAATGACCTAACAGACTGACTTATATACCCTCTACAAACAATATGCCTTATGTCATCTTATAATACAAAAGATATTCAATGTCGGCCCTATACAATAATTACAAAATGATTCTACAAAGAAAAACTTTTGGATCCCAGACTAATGTCAGCTTCACTGAAGTGTTGGATTTCGGTGCCGATGATGACCCTGATTACTCCAATGCCTGTATTTATTGGTGTATGCCTTCAAATGCCAGTATTTGTCGGTATATGCCTTCAATAGAATCTTTTTGTGATCAATTACAACATATGAATCCAATAAGTGTCAATTGCCAACAATCTCCAATGTCTGGAACATCTTCCAGAACCTCTTCTTGGGGCATATGCAGAATCTTCATGAATTTTGCCTACCCCTAAGGTATTTTCCTTAGTTACCATATAAGCTTTGTATCAGTGCAAGGGCAACCTCCTCTATTGATTGAGTAAGCGATGCATTTCTATCTGATGATTGTTCTTCTGACTCCTTGACCCATCTCTATGTATGATCTTGGCAGATTTCATTAACCTTCTCTTTCCCTTTCTCATTTGATCTTTCATTACCAACCGGTGGATTTTTGCTTCTATAGAACTTAGCAATATGTCCAACCTCATCACATGCATAACATGTAACATTGTTCTTTTGAATTGCTTTGCTAAAACTAGTATAATTGCTTGACCTGCACTGATTAGCAATATGTCCAAATTTTCCACTTGCATAATACTTAACATTCATTATGCAATCTTTTGTCTTATGACTATACTTATTACTGTATATGGTGAAAATGGATAACAATAATAATGATATTAAAAGGCTAAATGAATTCAACCACAAAACCCTAGCCTAACAACAACAAAGATCCACCATAACATATGAAGATTACCTAAGACAATGCAAATCAAATGAAATCACAAACATTATACCATCACATGTCCAATAGGGTTTGGATCTCCATTCTTCCTATCTCCATTGATCTTGCTTGATATAATTGCTCTTAGATTTTATGTGCACAAGAGCTCAACAAAGAACGGAATGTGGTTGCAAGTAGGATCGCATATGCTCAAAAGCATAGTGTAGTCAAGTGCATAAATTGATTAGCCAGGTAGTTAAGATGATTGATTAGGGTTTGATAATGAAGGAAGTATCTCCTTATATAGAAGACACTATATGAAATGGAGGGATAAGATTGAGAGGTGTAAAAGGAGGTCGGCTATGATTAGAGGGTAGGTAAAAGAAATAATAAAATAATGAAAGGGGTAGGTAGTGTATGAATTAAGAGATGAATGACATGTGTCATGGGTAGAAAAGTTTAATGAATTAATTAAATAAATAAAGATTTGTTTAATTAATAGAGGAAGTGGGATAATTAAATAAATAAAATATTTATTTAATTTAGGAAAAGGATAATTTTAATAAATAAATGTATTTATTTAAATGAGAAATAAGGCTAGAAGAGGATAAATGAATTAATTAAATAAATAAAGATTTATTTAATTAATAGAAGAATTAAGCTTAGATAATTAAATAAATAAAATATTTATTTAATTAGACTGGACAATTTTGGGTGTCTACATTTTGCCCCTCTTTGAGACAATGCAACTTGTCGCGTTGTTTCAAAGAAGATAAGATGAGTTGATACAAAGTTGCCCAAATATGGGAATGATATGCTCCCTCGAGAGATTGGATGAAAATGTCTGGAAAGATCGCAGACAATCTCTCAATAAGAAAGAAAGGGATAGAATGGATTGACCAGATAAAGTGACAAAGTCACGGGATAATGAAGATTGACTCGGGAAACGAGGGCTAGGACTAGGGCTAGGGTAGTCTATAAGATAGACCACGAGGGAAAATACATCCTCATTGTCATCCACACATCCATGAGAGTAGAGTGCAGAGTGAAATAGAGCAACAATAGTCAGCAGCGATGGCCTTTGTTCACAGATTCGACCGCGTTTGCCAATTTCAGAGGCCAGCAGAGGCAGGAGAGCCGGTAAGTACCACAAAAACCTCCTCATACTTTGTTGCATTTATTGTTGTCATTAATGCATGCTAGATAGGAAAATAAATGCACTTAGAATAGGGTCCAAAAAATGTCAAAAACATGTAGGCATGTCTGCGTTGGTGCCAGGCACGTTTATGCGGTCTAAAAGAGCGTTTATGTCATGAAAGCACATTTGTGTCCAAAAATGTGAATTTGTGTCTTCTAGGTCAAATCAACAGTTCTGTGATGAACTTACGCTATCGATTGGATAAGCTGCTAAGAGGATACACTCAAGCAGGTCCTCTAGAGAAAACTAGGATAGCAAATAGGGCTAGGATTGACAATTCTGTGATAGAACATATGTTGCCAATTAGGAAACTTCTCAAGAGGATTCACTCAAGCATAGGCCCTAGGATAAGATAGATCACGGCACTTTGTGATGAACAGTGAGTACCAAGATATAGTACTTTGTGATGAATAGGAAGTACTAAAATATGAGTAGCACTTTGTGATGAACAGTGAGTGCAAATGTGAGCAGCACTTTGTGATGAACAGGGAGTGCCAAACATGTAGTACTTTGTGATGAACAGTGAGTACCACTAGGATAGAAGCAACACTTTGTGATGAACAGGGAGTGTCACTAGGATAGAGTACCCTATGCACTTGGATAAAAAGTAGCATTTTGTGATGAACAGTGAATGCCATTATGACTGATATGATTGATTTGCTTGACTGCAGGAGTATTTGCCTATGTTGGAGTCACGGGAGAGATTCCCATATACAGGATTTTGAGGATACCGATCGATGGGGAGCTGATTCCCTATGATCGAGATGGAGACAGGGAGGCCCTGAGATGAGTGTTCCAAGACCCAAGATTGGAGATGAGGGCAGGGCATGTGGCTTGGGACACCATGACAGGTACAGCATTAGCGCTGCCAGCAGTGATAGGAGGGGCGATCAGTGGGTTCTTGTGTCCGAATAGAGCGACATGAGGGTTGGCTATGGGCTGGGGAGGTGCATTGGAGACACTAGTGACACAGCACACCAGATATGCCTAGGGACCGTGTGTGCTGGCACACCTGTATTACGAGCTGCATCAGTTTGTGTACCATGGGTCAGTGGGATTGGGCTGCGGGGTCACATTGTTACAAGTGTGGGCCTATGAGCATCTGCCAGTGATGAGACTGATACACTTCAAGGGCAGAGGTCACGAACGTAGTTTCATGCATTTGTATGACATGATCACCTCACAACCACGAATTGGCAGGTTAGAGCATTGGCGACAGGTTATTGATGATATTGATATGGTTATATGGAGGCTGTACCTGGGATGTGAGCAATGGGAGGATGATGCGGTAGAGCTACCCTACACCTTCTAGAGCAGGTATCTAATTGGGCGGATACCCTATGTACTGGAGAGGTAGCTAGTGGACAAGGTGGGCAGGCAGTTTAGCAGGATCTAGCAGATGCCATGGGGTTCAGGCGTGTATGCACGGACTGTCAGGGATCAGGCATAGTTTGGGCTCTTACTATCATATGATCAGGCTATTACAAAGCTAGTAGAGATGATGCCCTTATCCTAGGACATGTGGCCAGAGATCGAGGATGCCGGCATGGATGCCGAGTACACATCATACTGGGCTGAGCATCCATTCCCACGCCTGACGGATCCAAGAGAGCTACTAGATGGAGATGGTGGTGGGGACGGTGATGATGATGATGGAGATGATGGGGGTAGAGGCCAACGGAGGAGGAGAGGGGCAGTTGGAGAGAGGAGGGTTGCACTACGGAGGGAGGGTGGAGAGGACAGGCAGGCTTGGGTGGTGAGGGGTCGCGGTGGATTACCGCTACAGGTGCCAGTAGTACAAGGTCCCAGACAGGTGCAGGGATAGGGACAGGTACAGGTACAGGGACAGGTACAGGGATAGGTACAAGTATTGCCACCAGTACAAGCACAGGCATAGGGGCAGACACCCGTATAGGGGGAGCCACAGGCAGAGCCATAGGGGGCTGAGGTAGAGGAGGATGAGCTGACTGAGCTGAGGGAGATTTGCCAGGGATAGGTAGATGAGATCCAGGACCTAGAGAGGGAGAGGGATAGGCTCAGGAGGTGGCTCAGAGATACTGAGCGGGAGCGGGACCAAGCCATTCAGTGCTACACAAAGGCTAAGACATTATTGAGGGCTAGCAAGCAGGCGGCAGAGGACACAGGGGCTACTTATGCCTACGTCCTGCGGGCAGGGGAGGAGATAGGCTACTAGCGGGATCTTTATTATGGTGCGATGCCAGCTAATCAGTGGGCAAGGAGCTTCTGTAGACCATAGCGGACAGCGACAGCTACGGGAGGGAGCTGGAGGAGACAGGCATCTAGTGGTGGGGCTATGGGTCCTTCACCACCACCAAATAGAGGGGACAAGAGGGATGATCCTGGGGTGGGTCCTTCAGGGGCTCAGATTCTATCAAGGCCAGGCGGCTCTAAGGGAGGGAGTTCATCATAGCCGTAGAGGGCTCCCTATGTATCAGTATTGTACCATTTTTGTATGATGATGTAGACACCTTCGGGTGATTGTAGCCATATGATTTTGACATCATTGTATCATGACACTTTTGATTATATATATGAGATGATTCTTCTTTGCGGCAGCTATATGTATATGTACCTATGTGATGCTTCTATGTGTTTCTATGATGTTTCTATGTGATGCTTATGATATGGATGTAAATATGTACATGATGAAATGCAATATTTTTGTGTTCTTTTATGTTTTATATGTGTGTGCAAATGTAAATGTTAATGTATGTTATGCAGATGAATATGATAATGCAAATGATTATTTATATGATAAAAATGTAAGATTGCTAACATGTGTTGCGTGTAGGATGTGATGCAATTGTGATATCTATATGTATGTATGAAATGCAGGTGCAACTACATGAAATGCAAATGTTTTTGGTGTGTCATTATACTTAGTCATGTGATAGTAGGCTACACGGACTCAAGAAGGATGATGGAAGTCAATCAAGAAAGGGGGATGGAAGATAGAAGATATGAAAGTGAAAGAGCTTCTTGTGCGTTATCATCATTGAGCTTTATTATGGCAAGTAGGATATGACAATTGAGGCATATGTTCGACCCAGAAAGTCATTGTACCCGTTTGCATGGAGATAAGACAGTCACAAACAAGGAATGCCCCAGTTCACACTATACTCTCAGTGTCCTCATATCTTTGGACAAGTCATAGCATTACTAAAAGACAATCCACAGATAGCAAATAAAAATAGGTGATGATACCCCATCCTCGCCTTTCTAGTCAAAGACATCCTAGAGATAAAATCTCTAGTCAGAGACATCCTAGAAAAGCTAAAAGACATGTCACCAAAAGATAAAATCAAAAGAAAACCAAGACTTGACACCAACATCCACTGTAGTCCTCAAATTTAGTGTCTCTTGTCACTTGTATAAGTCTTATTTGATTGTGGTCACAATTTTCATAGAAAGGATAGATAGCACTGAACCATATGTTGTCTGAGTCTGTTGAAAGATTTGATTTGTTGAAGCCCATTGTTGCTACTGTGTCTCATCTGAAACTGACTGGATCCATGAAATTGATACTTTATTATGAAGAAGATGAAACTTTATTGCGGATTTGTGATGCAAATGTTGCTTTATTGTGGATTGTGCGCGGATAGACTGAAGGAAGCTGGAAGAAACTGTACTCCGCGAAACATGTGATGTTCTCAGTTCCACACCCATCACTAGACGTAGGATTTGCCTTGGCCACAGATAGGATCTGATTTATTATGGATGGGAAGGGAGTGAAAAGGGAGGTTTATTATGAACGGCTAACCAATCTTGAGTAGATCAATAACAAGCCATGATGGGAATGGGTAAGTTTATTATGAACGAATAGGTTGTGAGTGTGTGCAAAGTGAAAGATGAAAGTGAATCCTGAAGGAGGGAGGAGCAATGTCTCTACGCATGGCACTGGTGACCTAGTTTTCACCATGGTACTTGCCCAGGGTGCCACCGAAGTGGTTTTCACCGTTGGACGAAATTATTTCTTTTTACTTTTTTCAAATTTTCAATGTTTTTTTTTTTTGTGTCACAAGGCGCATGTTTGCCAGGTTTTCACCAAGTAACGACTTTTTTTTGTTTTATAATTTTTTTTGTATTTTTGAATTTTTTGAATTTTTTTGTATTTTTGAATAAAGATATTCCAAAGAGCTATGTGTAGAACCTGCGAAGGTGCATGTTGTTGATAGGATCCTCCAAAGGTTCACCCTCTGTAGTTGAGAGCTGATATGCACCAGATCCATATGCTGCTGTGATGATGTAAGGACCAAGCCAATTTGGTTTGAACTTTCCCTTCTTCTCTCTGTCTTGCTGATTTTTTAGGATTTTCTCTGAGAACCAAATCACCTACCTCAAATGTACGAGGCTTTACCTTGTGATTGTAGCTGCATTGTTCCTTGACTAAATGATGTGTAGCTTGAGTGGTTGTCTTCCTTGATGAAAGAACTGAGATAGAATTACTAGTGTGTGGACTACGTAGGCCCATATGCATGTCACCTGAAGAAGTTTGGGCATCACTGATAGCAAAGTCCTTCGAGGAAGCTCCATTAAAGGTCCATGATGTATCACTAGAAGGGAATGGATGTGTGGAACAAGTGGATGAGTTATGAAGGCTTATGATTGTGAAAAGAAGTGAAAGTAGGGTAGCATGATGGAGACTTAGGATCAACATGTGTGCTTTTTGACTTGAAATTGTAGAACTTTTGCCCCTAGTTATTTTGATATTAGGGGAGATCAACTCTTGTTGTTTTTTCTTCATAGGAATTTTATCCTTGCCTTTGATTTTTTTAGAATCCAATAGCTTTTGATTTTGATTTGGACTAAAGGACTTTTCTTTAGTTTTGAATTTTAGTTTTTTCTATTCATAGCTTGATTTTTCATCCCCAATGAGTAAGGGTTTTTTTAATTCTTGTTGATCCAAGTCTGGAAGTGGAGTGGAAACAGAATGAGTGGATGAAATGGTAAGGCTATGTGATTTCTCAAGAGGGTTGGTGATACACTCAATAGATTCTTTGTTGGATCCACTCTTAGGACTATTGATATCAAGAGTTGCTTGCACCACTAGAGGAGATTTGCATTCAGACTCAGTAGCCTCAACACTAGGTGGTTCACACCCAATTCCTTGACATTGCAAATTGTTTGTAGTTTGTTCTTGTCGACTGAATGTATTAGTAGGTAGTGGGAGTTGATCAACATGAAAGATATACTCACCACATCCCATGTCTTTAAACTTGAAATTTTCTTTGTGCTCTGCTTGTTTTGATGTAGAAGCTTTCAATGATTCTGGATCCACATATGCTAATGAAGGAATAGCTTCTCTATTGGCTGGAATTATTATTTCTGATCTAGGTCACAGATTGTTGCAATAAATAAATGGATTTGGGTCAGCTTTGACAATCACTTCAACTCCATTGTGTGGAAACTTGATACATGTAGATGGGACTGCCCTCATTTCATGAATCCAAGGACGTCCTAGCAATATGTTGTATGGGAGATCCAGGTCTAGGACCTGACAAACCACATCCTTTGTAACTGGCCCAACTCTGAGAGGCAAGGTGACTGTGCCCTTGGATGAACGCTCTTCATCATCATATGCCTTGATGGTGATTTTGTTTGTAGAATTCACAGCTTTATCAGAATATCCCAATTATTTAATTGTGCTCAATGTACAAATGTTTAGACCAGCTCCTCCATCTATTAGGACTCATGTTATTCAACGTTTGTGTATGAAGGCTTCAATGTGTAGTGGTGCATTATGTGGTTGACTTACGGAGGCATCATCGGCTTCTGTGAATGTAAGAGAGTGTGGAATGGAAAGGTATCCCACCATGGCTTGAAACTGGTCCACGTTCAGATCAGTAGGAACGACAATGTCTCTCAAGATTTTGCCAAGAATAGCTTTATGTGTGGGGGATATGCGTAAGAGTTCAAGTATGGAGATGAGCGCGGGTGTCTTCCCTAATTGTTCTACAAGGTCGTACTTAGGCTTGGTTGATGAAGAAATGGTATTTTTGGCTGGAGCACCTTGCAAAGTGAATTTACCTCGATGGGTTGTCACATGACATTCAGAGGTTGGTTCGGAAGAAGATCCAACACCTTTTAGGACAATCTTGGGTCTCTGGGTAGAATTCTTGGGATTTTTGTCCTTGATGATAATGGTAGAGACATAATTGTCCATAAAGACATGATTGATAGTTGAATCATAGTTATAGGTTGCTCTGGTATAGTTGGTTTGGTCATCTGTGGCTTTAGCTTTTCCCTTGTCATATTTTGGGAATGGTTCCTTAAACATTTCATGTTCTTGATTGGATGAGTGTCCCTCAATCTCAATGTCACCCCTATCAATGAGATCTTGTATGATGTTCTTCAGTCGATGACAATTTCCTATCTTATGACCCTTGCTCTTATGAAATTCACAATATTCATCATCATTCCACCAATTTGGTTTAACCTTTGGTTCATATGGAGGAAAATCTAGAATTGTGATTACCTTGTTTGCCACTAGCTTCTTGAAAACTGATTGAAGTGGTTCTCCCAATGGAGTGTACTTCCTTCATGATCTGGAAGTTGTTTGAGTATTCACTTGATTGTTTGTAGAACTTGATCCCGAAAAAATGAATTTGGGTCACACTGTATTGGCATCAACAACACCATCATTGATTGTGTTCTTGTTTTTGTTCCAAAATCTTGGCTTGTCTTTTCCTTTAAAGTCATCTTTGTTTTCCTTGAATATCTTAATGACTCCTTGTTCAATTAGGACCTTCTCTGCTGCTAAGCCTTTTTCAATGACATCCTTGAAGGTGGACAAACAAGCTTTCCTTAGATCATATCCAATGTCTTTGTTAACATTTTGGGTGAACATCTCTACCATTTGTTTTTGTGGAATTTCACAAGAGCATCTGCTGGCTAGATTTCTCCATCTTTGTAAAAATGATGAAAAAGATTCTCCATCCCTTTGCTTGGTGTTGCACAAAGTAGTGACTGATATGTCTGTCTCTATGTTGTAGGAGAAATGTTGGATAAATGCCTCTGCTAAGTCACCCCATGACTTAATACCAGGTGGGAGTTGGGAGAACCACTCCATAGCTTGATCACCTAGGCTTTGTGGGAATAATGTCATCAAATATGTATCTCAATGCAAGCTGTGAAAAACTGTCTTATGTGTGCCTTAGGATTCCCTTTTCCTCAGTACTTATCAAATTTAGGTGTCACAAAGTGTGTAGGAAAAGGAGGCATTGGAATGCTCTTGTCAAATGGATAAGGACATATGTCTCTCATTGTGTATGTTGGCTTTGGTGTATTTATGTCCTCCATTTTCTTTTGTAAGTCCCTGATTGTTGTTCCAAATTGCTCTTAGGTGGAGATTGACTTCTTGGACCATACCCCATGCTTGAGGTACCAATTGGAGGAGGAGCATGTTGCATATATGGATGATATTGATCATACACATGTTCATATGGAGGAAGTCTATAGTGATGTTGCATATATGGACCACTTGGTATAGATTCATGTTGAGGAATGCCATATCTATTTTGTCCATGTATACCATATTATACAAGCATGTCATGTTCTAATGTGTTACCCCCAAATTTGACATGGGCTTTCCTTGTGTCCAAATTTTGAGCATGCCTTTTAATATCCAATTGCTTTGGTGGTTGATCCTTAGCATTGGTATGTGATTGAGCATATCTTTCTGCATAAGACTTCCATAATGGTCTGCGAAGGTGAGTATCATATGCTTGACCATGTGTATGTGGGACCTCTGGTTTTTGAAACAAAGATGATGGTGATTCAGGTACCATATATGGTCCTCCATTGCCTCCACTATTAGGCCTCCTTTGATCCATGTTGGAGTGAGTTTGTTGCAAAGGTCTATTTTCCATTATTTGAGAGATGTCAAAATCATGAGGTATCTTGGCTCCACTTTGTGCCATCATTTGTAAGAAGTATTGTCAATCTCTCCTCATTATTTCCTCAATCAATCGATTGAAGCGGGGGTCCATAATGGATTCTTCCACATCTGCTGAATGTATGGAAAAGTTGTCCATATTGTCATTGTGTGTATCATTGTTGTTTGTAGTGTCCATGTTCTCAACATTTGGAATGTTTCTATAGGCATCCATGTCAAGTAATGTGTTATGATCAGTATTGAAAAAGACATCATTGTCATACTCATAGACACTCATGTTTGTAGACTCTTGAGCCTCTTTAGTTTCTCTCCTAGATTTTTGAAGATGGGTTTCAACCATGAACTATGTATTGACCAAGATGTGTTAGACTAGATGAAGATGGAAAAAGTATGGAAGACCAAGAGTTGGATGGAATGTAAATGAATCTGAAGTGTACTTGCAATGTCCAAAGTGTAAGATCAAGTATGTATGTAGTAGAGTAGGTGTGACTTCCAAAGAGAGGATAGTTTCTCTTGATGAGGTAAGTTGACCTTGACTCTAAGTAAGACCAAATGAGACCCAAAGGTGATAGACCTTGATGAGGGACCACTTAGCAAAGTGTTGTTGTATGTAGTGTGTTGACAAAGTATGAATAGGACAAGCAAGTGACCTTTTGACTCAAGTTTAGACAAATGTGAATGTAATGTAAGGTGTGAAGCAATGATGGACTGTGTGAGACCCAAAGACAGGTTGAATGCTAAATGAAACCCTAGAGAAATGACCTAGGAAGCTCAAGAATTCTGAAACTGACTGTGTTTGTTTGCTGGATTGTAAAAAAAATTTCAATTCTGAACACAGACGTGCCTGTATACTGCACAGACATGATTTCCTGACACAGACATGGTTTTGTTTAACATAGACGGATTTTTGAGATTTTTGTAAAGTGCACTGTTGATTCTGGAAACACAGACGCGTTTCTGCCCTTCACAGACGCGGTTATACAACACAGACGCTATTATATCAGACATAGACGCGTTTCTAAAAAAATTGTGCAATTTTTTCCAATCTATGAAGTCATTTTTGTTGTGACCAAATCTAATTGTTTGACTATTTTTCATGACAAGAGGACACAGTGTTGATGAAGACTCAATGTTTGCAAGTGTCTAGACTCAAAATGACTCCAAAAAAGTGTGTTGTTTGAAAAAAAATTTAAAGACACAATGTTTCGCTATTTGGTCTTGAATGTTTGAATGCTTATAATAAGTCAAGCACAATTCTTATGGCTGGCCAAGACAATAGTTGTTGATCCCACATGGGGTTTTACCCCTAAGGCTACGCTATTCAAAGTGGATACTTAGATGCTTGACCTCACTGGCTCCACCCTCGGCACTCACTTCTCGGGTCAGCCAAGCATTAGTCCCCACAAAAACTCCCCGTGGTGAACTTTGTATCTCTACTAAGAACCATATGTGTGTGGGCCGCTACTAGAGGTCCGACCTCCTGCCCCAACAACTAGAAGGATTTGGGCTTCTAAAACAAAAAGGTGCTAGTAAGGGCATCCACTTGTGTGGCCATACATGCGGCACTTTCAGCTCTATAAATACAGAAGGCTCCCAGCCGGTAGGGGTTACGCCCTACAACTGATCAAATAAATTTGATCAAAAGGGTTTATGGGGAGACATAGTGTCGGTATGAACTAATCAGCACACGTTATTCATAGTTTTCACCATGAATACAGTTATTTATAGTGGTTTGGAAGAAGATGGCTTTTCTTTTGCTACCACTTGGGTCGTTCTCTTCTCACTAGTAGTCCTAATGACCACACGGGAAGACAGGCCCTCTAAAGATTAAACAAAAAGAGCCTATTGCTCAAGACACAAAAGACAATGATTCAATTTTAGTGCACCAATTGAAGTGTTTGCTAGTCTATGAAAACAAGGCACACAATAAAAGTCAAAACCCTTGCCAAGGACCTGCAACAAAGATCTATTAGTAGTTTGGATTGTTTCAAATGATCACCCTTCCTGCAAGCACACAAGTTAGGTAAATTTTAAATCCAAAAGACTTTGTAAAAATAGGGGCCTTCAACAAAATGATTTTGCTTTCAAAACAAGCTGCACCAATTTCGTTAGCTAGATCTGAAGATGTTAGCACAATAAAAAAGATCTGAAACATTAAATGCAAGACCAAATGGCAAAAAATGAAAACCTAATTTTTTTTATTTTTATTTTTTGAAAACACAGACATGATTTTACCTTACATAGATGTGATTCCACCCTACACAGACGTGATTCCACAACACAGACGTGTTTTAACACCTCACAGACGTGTTTCTGCCAAAAAAAATGCAAAACAAAAAATCCTGCAAAGCATAGACGCGATTTTACCTTACATAGACGCAATTCCACAACACAGACGTGTTTCTGCAAAAAAATGCAAAACAAAAAATCTTGCAGAGCACAGACACGATTAAAATGATCATAGATGCGACTAGATCTCACATACGCGATTAAATTGCCCACAGACGCTCCTATAAAGAAAACCTGCAATCTGGAAAATGAAAATACTGTCGGAAACACAGAAGTGGTTCAAAGGTTCATAGACGCGATTCAGGAACACAGACGTGATCCTGCAATCTGGAAAAAAAGGTGAAATAATGTCGAAGACGTAGACGCGATTGCAGATGTCACAGATGCGGTAGAAAACCAAAAACGTGATCTGAAAGTACACAGACGCGAAAATACCAAAATGTCATCGAAAATGTCAGATTTGCAACTTCAAAATACAATATCTACAACAAGGATGTTAAATGAAAAAGGGACAAGAGTCCCACCGGGCGTGCCAAAATGTATATGGTGAAAATGGATAACAATAATAATGATATTGAAAGGCTAAATGAATTCAACCACAAAACCCTAGCCTAACAACAACAAAGATCCACCATAACATATGAAGATTACCTAAGACAATGCAAATCAAATGAAATCACAAAGATTATACCAGCACATGTCCAATAGGGTTTGGATCTCCATTCTTCCTATCTCCATTGATCTTGCTCGATATAATTGCTCTCAGATTTTATGTGCACAAGAGCTCAACAAAGAACAGAATGTGGTTGCAAGTAGGATCGCATATGTTCAAAAGCGTAGTGTAGTCAAGTGCATAAATTGATTAGCCAAATAGTTAGGATGATTGATTAGGGTTTGATAATGATGGAAGTATCTCCTTATACAGAAGACACTATATGAAATGGAGGGATAAGATTGAGAGGTGTAAAAGGAGGTCGGCTATGATTAGATGGTAGGTAAAAGAAATAATAAAATAATGAAAGGGGTAGGTAGTGTATCAATTAAGAGATGAATGACATGTGTCATGGGCAGAAAAGGTTAATGAATTAATTAAATAAATAAAGATTTATTTAATTAATAAAGGAAGTGGAATAATTAAATAAATAAAATATTTATTTAATTTAGGAAAAGGATAATTTAAATAAATAAATGTATTTATTTAAATGAGAAATAAGGCTAGAAGAGGATAAATGAATTAATTAAATAAATAAAGATTTATTTAATTAATAGAAGAATTAAGCTTAGATAGTTAAATAAATAAAATATTTATTTAATTAGACTGGACAATTTTGGGTGTCTACAATTACATTTAGAACATTGATTGGGAGCAGAATCAAGGTTCTGATTTTCTCTATTTCTACATTTCCTAGCCATGAGACCAAATTTATTACAAACAAAGCATCTACCATTAAATTTATAAGCATTAAACTACCTTACCGGTGCCTTATGATTTTGATATTCATTTGCAGTACCGCAACTTTGTCCTTGTTCAAATCTAAGTCCACTAGAATCTCCATTCTGCCTTTGGCTCTTCAATTAATCACCTAGCTATGTTGAACTAATCTTGAATTTTTCTTTATACTCACTTGACATAGTTAGATCATCTCTCAAAATTATCTTTTGTCCCTCAAGCTCTTGTTCATCACTCTGGGATTGTACTAAATCAGTTCTCAACATATCATTCTCATGAACCAACTGCCACATTCTTCAAATTTGTTTTTCAGAGATACAACACAATTTTATTCCTTTTTCTTTCGATCCTCAATCTCTTTAGACATACTCATAGTTATAGCTTGCATTCATTCCTCATAACCATGTTCTCCTTAATCAGCTTCAAACATCTCTCATTAAGCGCATCTTTCTCATCATTATCCTTATTCTACAAAAGTTCCTTCCTCCTAGCCTGAACAGATGTCAGTCTATCCTGTAGGATAAGAATGACTTCCTGAGCAGAATTCAATTCATCTTGTAGCTTCAAGTTCTTCATCCTTTCAACATCATAGTCTTCAAGTGCCACCTCAAGTTGCTTCTCCAAACTCATATCCGTGGATTCCAGATTCGGGATCTTCCTCAAGCTGTTAAAATTCCTCCGAGGCACAAGGGTCTGATACCTATTGTTGGAATCCAAGAACACCGAGAGGGGGGGTGAATCAGTGTTCTACCAGAATAATCAATTTTAACTTTATTAAAACATGCATACACCAACTGGTATATCAATATATATAGAATTGAAATAAGTAAAGCAACCAATAAACCAATCACACAAATGAATACCGTAACACACAAAATTATACATGGAAAACCTCAAAGACAAAAAACCATGGTTGGATTTGTGACCCACAATATCAATCCACTAGCCATATGAAGAGATATTACAAAATAGAGGGACCCGCACTTGCAGGAAGGCTTACATCTTAGACCACACTGCTCAATCACAAAAGGAGCCTCACTAACTACATAAAAATCCATACTACAATTCAGATAAATGATTGAATTGCAATGATAGCATCTTCTATGCCTGAATATAGTTTTGGTTAAGCTCTGTCTGTTTTGGTTTGAAACCCTAAACCCTTTACTGGAATACCCCTTACATAAATATCCTCACATACATGATCTGTCTCATATATTTCGCATCTCCTTCATTATTTCCATCCTAATACATATTACAAAATGATCTAACCAACTGACCTATATACCCCTTTACAATTCATCATGCCTTATGTCGGCTTACAAAGATAATTACAATATGAATATACATGTTGGCTAGATAACATAAATACATGAATATCAAAAACAATTGCCGATGACCGATCCAAAAGATGTCAGCCTCTAATATCTATAACCTGATTCTAAACCATGTCAGTGTGCATTGTTGGTAACCAAAGAATTCCTTCCAACCTGCCGATACCGATGAAGTGTCTGTGAAGTGCCTGTCGGTACACAAGTGAACCAAAATATAAAGCTGTAACATTTTGTCATGTTGCCATTAATGACAACATATTGAAACCAACCAATTTAGTGTCAATTGCCAACAACGACATGCAACTCACTCTTTATAAAGGGTGTTCTCTGTTAAAAACTAGTTATTGAAGGAGATGGAAAAATAAATTCAATTTGACTCCAATATTTTAAAAAAAAAATGTTTAGAATCTATATTCAAAATGTCACAAATCACGAGTTTTCATAATCTTCAAATTCCTCACGTTTTAGCAACTATATGTGTGACCATAAAGTAAAGAATTTTTTTTAAAAGTCATTTCAATGTCAAGTTTGGCCAAAAAGTAAACCACTTTTGTGGGATCATCCCATAATGTGTCATCTCCCCAAAATGTGAGCAAAAAATAAACTGTAGCAATTCTTGTTTTTTCATTGCATTCATTTTCTCAATATTGAAGGGTTCAAGTTGCAGTACAAGACCCAAATAGAAACCATTTTCAATATCGTCTATCTATTTATATTCTCAGTCATATTGCAATTTGTAGCTTTGGTGTGAAAACAATATCATACTTCTAAATAATAATGCTAGCTAGGGAAGTAAACAAATATTGAAGGGTTTTTGGGTGGATTCAAATAAGTTTCTTCATAAAAGTAATAGTGAATTTGCAGCGGAGGATTCTTCTCCTCTCAGATTCAAAATCTTGGAGTTGGAGATTGGTTATCCTCATTCCTAAATGACTATCATTAGAAAATAAACCCCACTTGTTTGGATTATCAAGTAAGTACTTATGATGTCCTATTATTAATTTGAAATGTTATTATAAATCAAAGAAATCTAGTTTTATGGAGATATTTCTTGAGTTTTATTTTTGTCCATGTTTTCTTGCTAATCATATTCCATATGCATACATGTATATATATGTATGGGTAAAAGCACAATGTTGTGTCACACTTTTATAAAGGCACCGACCAATGGAACTAAAATTGTTTAACTTCGACCACAGAAAAGTGACATTTCTAAATTGAATTTTGAAATAATGTAAACTGACCAAATGTAGAAATATTAATGAAATTTATGTCTGTTATTTTTTAAATTTTTTAGGAAAATAATTGATATTTTTTTAATAATTTCAAAGACAAATTTTTCATTGCTGAAAATGCTAAAAATCAAGGGTTCTAGTCGGCGCGACACAAGAAAATGAAAATGGACTTATTTTTTTATTTTTTATTTTTTCCAAGTAGAGAACATATATATATGTAGTGTTAAATAAAAAAATAAAAAAAAATTTGATGTACATTTTTCTCGTTATAATATTTTGAAGTCCAACATAGCTAAATTTGACAGTTTTTGGTCAGCGCCACCTCTTGACTAGAAAACTTATCATTAACTAAAAACAAAAAATACCCTTTTCGAGAAGATTATCTCATCTAGTGATTTTTTAAAAATTTTATTCAATGGATAAGTGCACCAAGATGGTGAATAGAAAAGTGGCCACATGCAAAAAAAAAATAAAAATTCAAAGCCCGTGCGGGTCCTGAAAATTCAAAAATGTGCTAGGCTTGGTAAGACCAAGCCTAGCCAAAAATAATTAAAAAAATTAAAAGTTTTATGTTTTATAATAAAAAATCAAAAGTTCCTCAAAACCAGTACCCATGGGCTACTAGAAAATATAATGTTCCTCAAAACCCGTGGAACAGTAGAGAAAGGAAGCCAAAAAGCCATAGAACCTGCACGGGTTTGGGATCATTTTGGATTTTTCCAATGTTAAGAGCAATTTTTAAAAATGGGACCCCATCAAACATGTAATATTTGATTGGTTTGATCATTTTTGTTTGCATTTTAATTTAAGTAGGGTTTTTAATTGATTTAAGTTTTGTTTTTATTAATTTGATGTCAAGTTCTTGAAGCAATCCCCAAAAACAAAATAAACAACAAAGACCTCCTCCTACACAAGCAACACAAGCAAACCTTGTAAACATTGCACATGAGCAACAAGAAAACCCTCAAGACATTGCTCCACAACAACAAAATCCTCAAAATGTTGCTCCTCAACAACCACCGCCACTCCGAAACCCTCCACGTCTTCCATTAGATCGTGTAGATGCCACACAAGAGGATCTCATCAATCACCTTACACAAAATAGTGCCCAAATTTCTATATTGGTGAATAGGTTGAGGTCCTCTAGGCTTGAGCACCAGTCAACCCTCACCAGAATACTAGAAACAATGGCCAATAGTGCAAATGAGGTATCTAGGGAGGTTACAAAATGGGATTCATGGAGGGATAGATGTCGAACATTTTATGCGGATGGGTTGTGATATGATCAAGTGAAAAAAATGGGCATACTTAAAGCTAACATATGTGCTCTTTCCATCGATCCTCTTACCAGTAACAACCTAGAACTAAATATGACTCGATTTCTTATGCATTGGTGTGTTCATGCTAGGCTGAAAGAAGCTTTTTGGGATAGGTGGTATACGGGCTTTGATCAACCACCTTGTAATAATTGGGAGGTGCCTCTATATTTTTTGAGAAAGTTGTATTGTGAGTTTATCCTCCGTGAGAAGCCAAATTACTTTGACATCCGACAATTTCAGGGTAGAGGGAGAGGCTCTACATAGGATAGATCTGGGGCCCATAGGGTGGTACAACCACAACATAGGAGGTGTACAACTCCTAAAACCATGGTTCATGTCATGTCCCTATATCCTTGAAGGAGTCTATGGAATTATAGACTCTTTAGGAAGCGGCATCATTGACTAGACTAGAGGATGTACCAGCACCTACGGCACCTCCTTTATCAGCAGCACCTCCTTCATCAGCGACACCTCCTTCATCAATGACACCTCCTTTATCAGTGTCACCTCATGCATCATTTGGCACAGGCCAACCCATTCATCATATATGCGCCACCTACCAGGGTGTATGTTCCGGTGTAGACACTAACGTGGATGAGGATGGTTTGATATCTCATTCATGTACATGTTTTGAGAGCAGATTCCATGCTTCCACTATAGAGGATGTGGCCTTCACCGACAACCTTATCAGTATGTTTCTCCCTCGCTATCAGACACAGGTGCGTTTAATTTTGTTTATGACATGTTATCAATTAAGTGACTAAATATTATTAAAAAAAATGATTTTTTATTTTTAGAACAATTTAAAGTGACATAAATAAAATGCATTGCAGGGTGTAGCAGGTGGTGGGAGTACACCACATACTTTTTAGTTGACTCCATGGTCATGAGTAGTTTCACCACTAGAGGTAAAGATCTATAAATTTGTTAAAAATATAATAATACATTGGTTTTAAAATATCTTTCATTAATATATGTGTATCATTACTTGGTGTTTTATAGGGCTTATCAGGGGTTGAGATGTCCCAACTTGATGATATCACTCTTTCGATCATTGACTTTGGCCAATATAGCTATGCAGTACCATTTAGATTTGTATATTTTTTACTTAAGTGATATATTAAATACATTTCCTTTTCCCTTATATTAATTTTTTTCTGTTAGTTTACCCCACTGGCCTCGAGGACATCTCGTGTGAGAAAGCCATCACTCCGAGACAAAAAAAGATATCCTCCTGGACACCCAAATGATAGAAGGTAATTCACTAAAATTTAAATTCATTTGTTGAAATGTATTATGTTTAAACATGTATATGTAGATATTGATAAATGAACTTAATTTATTTGTTCTATATACATAAATATATGGGGTTTACAGAATTAATGAATGCACCTAATGTCGATGAGGTTCAGCAGAGGGAAGAGGTGATATCTTCATATTCACTTTGGATAGCATTCTTGCTTGTTCGAAATAACTAAATCCTTTTCTGTCTATATCATATGTTATCATTTTTCATACAGGAAATGGTAATAGCTGCATCAGATTAGACTAGGCCTCCTAAAGTTATAGGAGAACTATACGAGGCTTCGGTGTGCATTTGTTCTACACATGTTAAAAATATTTGTTCTATATAGTTTGTCAACAACTTTGGGTTATTAACTTGTATAATTGTCTGTAACCTATTGCATCCCCCTTCCACACTTCCTACTCATGTTCTACCATTCCATTTAATTAGAAGTCATACACGTATAATATGGGATCCAACATGACAAAGAGAAAAGGTATGTCTGTCTTACATCAACTTCTTTTCACTAAGTGCACAACGGAGTTGAAAACCTCTTGTTAACTCCTTTTGGATCACTTACCATGGATATAGGAAATGATCGTAATTGATTCATCTATGAGTTTTCCTCCTACGACCATAACACATCCATCTGAGGCTCTGGTATGCTTTAGTTTTTTAGTCTATTCATTTTTAGTTATTATGTGTTATTTGACATATATGTTATTAACTTGTATTAATGTTGTTTTACTAGTTACAACCCCCTTCAATACATCTCACAAATCCTCAGCCTCACCCAATTGCAGAAGATAGAGATGAGGTAACCAACATTTCAATTTCAAACAATTTAGAGTTCAGTATTTAGTTATTTTGATGTTATATTGAAAAAATATATCTGATTCGACATTTGAATTGTCTTTGTGCAACCACCTGCAGAGCCACATACTTCTTTGAAGAGGCTCGATTTTGATGATTTGCCATAGTCATACATATCAATAGAGACATAGAGTTGTAGTTGTGGTCATTGAAGGACCAAATGTTTTATATATTTGACATTTTTATATGTATATATCGACTTTGACAGACATGGCACATGCCACATTTTTGTAACTATTATTGATTTGGCATCTATGCCATTTTTTGATATGTACATGATTATTGTTCATTTTAATATATATGAAACTTGATATTTGATCCAATTTGTTCATTGATAAATATGAAACTTGATATTCTTGAAACTATTTATTTTCTATTGAAATGTGATCAAACTTATTCATTATGTATATGTCTTGAAATGTGATCCAATTTGTTCATTACATGTAACTTATATAGCATATACTTTTAAAATAGGGTGCTCATATTATGTATACCCATGTACCCAAGTACCAACACCGGTAATGCTCATATTGTGTATTTTGATTGAGTGAATTTTCATTGTGTCCTTTTGAGGATTGATGAAAGTAAGTTGCATGAGTTTGAACATTTGAATGTGCAATGAAGTAATCTTTAGCTCTTTCATATTTTGCATCACCTCTGAGTATGTCTAAGATTTCAAAGTTTTACTTCATGACTTCACCTTTGGAGCGAACTTCAAGAGTGAGAGTTTAGGAGTGAACTTCAGTTGTGAGCAACTAGGAGCGAAATGCATATTTTAGGTATCAAAAGAGTTGAGCAAAGTTTCTTGCTTCATGAATCAGTGTTTATGAGTGAAGTTGATAACTTTAAGAGCTACAAGCTTCAAATGAAATTCTTTACTTCATGTTTAACCTAAGAGGAGCGAAATCATTCACTTCAAGGGTTGCTAAGGAGGAACGAAATTATTACTTCATGTGTTTGAGATAAGGAGCGAACTTTGTGCATGGAGAGATTGGAGTGAAGTTATTATTTCATAAACTCATGCTTCGGAGCAAAGTTTTATTACTTCATGAGTTGAGAGAAAACAAGATAACTTCAGGAGTTGATATTATGGAGCGAAGTTCATAATTTCAAGAATCAATTAAGACAAGATTTGAGCGCCCAAAGCAGATTTGAAATTTATAGAAGGACGAGTCAGCTTAGGTAAGGTTTTCATTTAATTTTTATTTCATAACATGCCAGCCTTAGGGTAAGAGACACACCTATTCATCTAAATCACCTATAAAATAAGATTTGAAGCAATCATTATAACATCAAATCAAACCAATTATCTCTTCTTTCATAAAAAACTCGTTAGTGAGAGGTGGAAAAATAGTGCATCTTTCATTCTACTCATCATGGGAATGAACCATTAGTGTCAATGCCTCCAGGTGGTCTATTTTATGCTAGGTGATTCCTTTTCTTTCTACCCAAGATGTCTTATCATTCCAAGCCATCTTGTAGCAACGCTTTTCGTTGAGTGCTCAAAGTGGGAAAAATGGTCAAACTTTGACCTCGCGTACATCGAAGACAATGGAACTTATGCATGAATTGTTTAAACCTATGGGGTCATGTTGTTTCTTCCCAAATAAGCCTCTCTCAGTTTTGGACAACTCGATTCCGTTTTCTTGTGGTGAGATTTTTATGTCGCATCAAAAACCGTAAAAAACCATCACTGAGAAGTGGCAAAATAGTGCATCTTTCATTCTTCTTATCATGGGAATGAACCACCAACATGAGCACATTTGGGTGGCCAAGTTTATGCTATATGTTTCCTTGTCTCACTCCCCAAGATGTCTGATCATTCTGAGCCACCTCGTAGTGATGCTTTCCCTTGATTGCTCAAAGTGGAAAACACGGTCAAATTTTGACGTCGTGTAACTCAGAGACCGTGGCACTTATGGATGAGTTGTTCAAACCTACAAGGTCATATTTTTACTTCCTAAAAAGGCCTCTCTTAGTTTTGGACAACTTGATTACGTTTTTTTGTGGTGAGATTTTTTTTGTCACATAAAAAACCATCAAAAACTATCAATGAGAGGTGGCAAAATAGTGTATCTTTCGTTCTGCTCATCTTGGGAACTAACCATCAACATGAGCAAGTCCAGATGGCTATTTTTACACTAGGTGTGTCCTTGTCTTGCTCCCCAAGTTTTATCATTTTGAGCCGCCTCGTAGCGACACTTTCCCTTGAGCGCTCAAAGTGGGAAAAATGGTCAAACTTTGATGTTGCATACATCGAAGACCATGGCACTTATGGATGATCCGCTTAAACCTATGAGGTCATGTTTTTTCTGCCTAAAAAATCCACTCTTAGTTTCGGACAAATCGATTATGTTTTCTTGTGGTGGGATTTTTTTTGTCACATCAAAAATTGTCAAAAACCATCAATGAGAGATGACAAAATAGTGTGTCTTTCATTCTACTTGTCATGGGAATGAACCATCAGTGTGAGTGTGTTTGGGTGGATGGGTTTATCCTAGATGTTACCTTGTCTTTCTCCCCAAGACCTTTGATCATTCCAAGCCACCTCATAGCGACGCCTTCCCTTTATCACTCGAAGTGGAGAAAACTATCAAACTTTGACGTCGCGTAAATCGGAGACCATGGATTTTATGGATTAGCCATTTAAAGCTACGGGTTCATGTTGTTTCTTCCAAAAAAATCCTCTCTCGGTTCTGGATAACTCGATTCTGTTTTCTTGTGGTGAGATTTTTTCTATTACATAAAAAACTGTCAATAAGAAGTGGCCAAATAGTGCATATTTCATTCTGCTCATCATGGGAACAAACCGTTAGCGCAAGCGCATCTAGATGGCTAGGTTTAAACTAGGTGTGCCCTTGTCTTTCTCCCCAAGACGTCTGATCATTCTGAGCCACCTCCTAGCAACATTTTCCCTTGAGTGCTCAAAGTGGAAAAGATGGTCAAAATTTGATGTCGTGTACATCGGAGATTGTGGCACTTATGGATGATTCATTTGAACTTACGAGGTCATGTTATTACTACCTAAAAAATCCTCTCTCGGTTTTGGATAACTCGATTCCATTTTCTTTTGGTGAGATTTTTTCTAACACATCAAAAACCGTCAAAAACCATTAGTGAGAGGTGGCAAAATAGTGCATCTTTTGTTCTTCTTGATGTGGGAATGAACCGTCAGCATGAGCACATTTGGGTGGCCATTTTTATGCTAGATAAGCCCTTTTCTCACTCCCCAAGATGTTCGATCGATCCGAGCCACCTCGTAGCGATACTTTCCCTTGATCGCTCAAAGTGGAAAAATCGGTCAAACTTTGATGTCGCATGACTTGAAGACCCTGGCACTTATGGACATTTTTTTCATACCAATAGTGTCGAGTTGTCATTGCCTAAAAAAGCCTCTCTCGGTTTTGGACAACTTGATTCCATTTTCTTGTGGTGACATTTTTTCTATCGTATCAAAAACCATCGTTCTGCTCGTTGTGGAATGAACCGTCAACATGAGCACATCCGAGTGGTCATTTTTATGCTAGGTGTTCCCTTGTCTCACTCCCCAATATGTCAAATCATTTTGAGCCACCTCATAGCGACGCTTTCCCTTGAGCACTCAAAGTGGAAAAAATGGTCAAACTTTGATGTCACATAACTCAGAGCGACGCTTTCCCTTGAGCGCTCAAAGTGGAAAAAATGGTCAAACTTTGATGGCACTTATGGATGAGTCATTTGAACCTACATGGTTGTGTTGTCACTGTATATGGTGAAAATGGATAACAATAAACAACAATATTGAAAGGCTAAAATGAATCCAACCACTAAACCCTAGCCTAACAATCAACAAAGATCCACCATAACATATGAAGATAACCTAAGACAATGCAAAATAACTCAAAATCACAAAGATTATACCATCACATGTCCAATAGGGTTTTGATCTCCATTCTTCCTATCTCCATTGATATTGCTTGATATATTTGCTCTCAGATTTTTATATGCACAAGAGCTCAACAAAGAATGGAATGTGGTTGCAAGTAGGATCGTAGTGTAGTCAATTGATCAAGTAGTTAGCATGTGTCATTAGAATGCTTCATTAGGGTTTGATAATGAATAAGGCATCTCCTTAAATAGAAGACACAATATGAAATGGAGGGATAAGATTGAGAGGTGTAAAAAGAGAGGTCGGCTAGGATTAGAGGGTAGGTATAAGAAATACCAAAATAATGAAAGGGGTAGGTAGTGTATGAATTAAGAGATGAATGACATGTGTCATGTGTAGAAAAAGCTAATGAATTAATTAAATAAATAAAGATTTATTTAATTAATAGAAGAAGTAGAACAATTAAATAAATAAAATATTTATTTAATTTAGGAAAGGGATAATTTAAATAAATAAATGTATTTATTTAAATGAGAAATAAGGCTAGAAGAGGATAAATGAATTAATTAAATAAATAAAGATTTATTTAATTAATAGAGGAATTAGGCTTAGATAATTAAATAAATAAAATATTTATTTAATTAGACATGACAATTTTGGGTGTCTACATTTTGCCCCTCTTTGAGACAATGCGGCTTGTCGCGTTGTTTCAAAGAAGATAAGATGAACTGATACAAAGTTGCCCCAAGATGGGAATTATATGCCCCCTCGAGAGATTGGATGAAAATGTCTGAAAAGATTGCAGACAATCTCTCGATAAGAAAGAAAGGCTAGAATGGACTGACTGGATGGAGTGACAAAGTCACAGGATGAAGCATACTGACTCAGGAAATGAGGGCGAGGGCTAGGGTAGGCTATAAGATAGACGACGGGCAAAAGACATCCTCATTGTCATCCACACCCTTAGAAGATCATAGTGCAGAGCGAGAAAAGAGCAACAGCAGTCGGCAGAGATGGCTTCCATTCATAGATTCGATCGCGTTTGCCGATTCCAGCGACCAGCAGATGCAGGAGAGCCGGTAAGTACCCGAGAACCTCCTCGTACTTTCACGCATTTCGAGTTTTGTCATAAATGCATGTTTAGTAGCAATAAATGCGCTAGGAATAGGGTAAATAAAATATGCAAAAATGCGCAACCGCGTCTGTGTCGGGTCCAGGCGCGTCTGTGCCTGGAACCGCGTTTGTGCTGAATACGGACGCGTTTGTGAAATGTAGAAGCGTCTGTGCTTTTGTAGGAGCGTTTATGTCATGTAGGGACGTCTGTGTTCCCTGGTCGCGTTTGTGCATGGTATAGGCACGTTTGTGTTCAGAAAACGCGTCTGTGTTGCAGAAGCGCGTTTGTGCAGTCTATAAGCGCGTTTGTGAGTTTAAAGCGCGTGTGTGTGTCAAAATGCATAAGTTGAGTCTTTTAGGTCAAATCGGCAGTTCTGTGATGAACATACGCTGTCGATTGGATAAGCTGCTGAGAGGATACACTCAAGCAGGTCCTCTAGGAAGACTAGGATAGATCAAGGCACTTTGTGATGAACAGGGAGCACCAGGATAGGCAGCACTTTGTGATGAATAGGGAGTGCGAATGTGAGTAACACTTTGTGATGAACAGGGAATGTCACACACGTAGTACTTTGTGATGAACAGGGGGCACTACTAGGGTAGATAGCAACACTTTGTGATGAACAGTGAGTGTCACTAGGATAGGTAAGCGTATGCATTTAGGTAGCAAGTAGCATTTTGTGATAAACAGTGAATGCCATGATAACTGACATGATTGATTGGTTGACTGCAAGAGTATCTGCCTATGTTGGAGTCACGAGAGAGATTCCCATCGACACAGAGATTGCGACCAGAGTTGTCGATCCAGGATAGGATTTCCATTGAGGAGATGGGTCTTACACATGTGCTATTTGTGCCTGAGTTTCAGGCAAACATGGGGTTGCTAACTGCGTTGGCTGAGAGATGGCACTCTGAGACGTGCACGTTTCACCTGCCGATGGGTGAGATGACAGTGACACTGGAGGATGTGTACAGGATACTGCATATCCCGATCGATGGAGAGTTGATTCCATACGATCATGACAGTGACAGGGAGGCATTGAGACGGGTGTTTCAGGATCCCAATTTGGAGATGCGAGCAGGTCACGTGGCTTGGGATACCATGACCGCCATAGGTTTAGCATTGCCGGCTGTTATTGGGGGAGCTATCAGTGGGTATTTATATCCAGACAGAGCCACACGAGGATTGGCAGTTGGCTGGGGAGGGGCATTGGAGACACTGATGACAGAGCACACCAGGTATGCATGGGGGCCATGTGTCCTGGCCCATTTGTACTATGAGCTACATCAGTTTGTGTACCACGGATCAGTGGGCTTGGGCTGTGGAGTTACTCTCCTTCAGGTGTGGGCATATGAGCACCTTCCCATCACATGGCTGATCCACTTCAGAGGCAGAGGGTAGGGACGGAGCTTCATGCATTTGTACGACATGATCACATCCCAGCCTCGGATTGGTAGATTGGAGCATTGGAGGCGCGTCATAGATGACATAGACATGGTTATCTGGAGGCCGTACCTGGGGTGCGAGGAGTGGGATGACGACGCATTTGAGCTACCCTATGCATTCAGGAGCAGGTATCTGATTGGGCGGACGCCCTATATTCTAGAGAGGCAGCTTGTTGACAGGGTATGCAGGCAGTTTGGGTGGATTCAGCGGATGCCACGAGGCTCGGGCATGTATGCCCGCACAGTCAGAGATCAGGTACAGTTCGGGCCACTGTTATCATATGATCAGGTCGTGACACAGCTGGTGGAGATGATGTCGTTACCATGGGACATGTGGCCAGAGGTAGAGGATGCAGGGATGGATGCAGAGTACTCTGCGTATTGGGCAGAGCATCCATTTCCGAGATTGACAGATCTGGGAGAGCTGTTGGAGGGAGAGGCGGGAGGGGATGATGATGATGATGGTGGAGGAGATGGAGGCAAGGGCCGACGAAGGTGGAGGGGAGTGGTGGGAGAGAGGCGAGTAGCACCTCGGAGGGAGGGAGGACAGGAGAGACCAGCCCAGGTGGTGGTGAGGGGTCGGGGTGGATTGCCCCTACATGTACCGGCAGCACATGGTCCTAGACAGGGACCTAGACAGGTGCAGGGACAGGGACAGATAGAGGCACAGGTACCTATTCAGGCACCTAGACAGGTGCAGGTAGAGGCACAGGGACAGGCACCTGCAGAGGAGGAGCCACAGGTAGAGGCTGAGGGCGGAGATCCTAAGGAGGATGAGCTGTTGAGGCTGCGAGAGATCTGCCAGGGCCAGGCAGATGAGATTGAGGATTTGGTGCGGGAGAGGGATCGCCTCAGGATCAGGCTCAGGGACACAGAGCGGGAGAGAGACCAGGCCATCCAGATATATACTGAGGCCGAGACAGCTCTGAGGGCGGGGAGGCGGGCAGCAGAGGATGCAGGGGCAAGCTATGCATATGTGCTGCGAGCCAGAGAGGAGATCGCCTATTGGAGGGATCTGTACTATGTTGTCATGCCAGCAGATCAGCGGGCGAGGAGCTTCCATAGATCGTCGCGCACAGCGACGGCTACGGGAGGGAGTCGCAGGAGGCAGGCATCCAGCGGTGGGGTTATGGGTCCTCCACCACCACCAGAGAGACAAGGGGATCCTGGAGTGGGTCCATCTACAGCTCAGACTCCGTCGAGGCCAGGCGGCTTCGAGGGAGGGAGTTCATCATAGCCATAGAGGGCTCCCCATTGTATCAGTATATGTATCATTTTTTTTTGTATTGTAGACACCTGCGGGTGATTCTTTTGTAGCCATATGATTCTTTTGACATCATTGTATCATGACACATTTTGATTATATATGAGATGATTCATTTTTGCGGCAGCTATATGCATGTGTACCTTATGTGATGAGATGTTCTTATGTGATACATCTTTTATGATATGGATGCTTATATGATGCAATGCAATATATTTTTGTTCTTTTATGCTGTATATGTGATGCATGATGCAAATGTGAATGTATGTAATGCAAATGAATATGATAATGCAAATGATTATTTACATAATGAAAATGTGAGATGTGCTAACATGTGTTGTATGCAGGATGTGATGCAATTGTGATATCTATATGTATGTATGAAATGCTTATATGTGGTAATGCAGGTGTAACTATATGAAATGCAAGTGTTTTTGGTGTGTCATTATACTCAGTCATGTGATAGCGGGCTACGCGGACTCGAGAAGGACGATGGAAGTCAATCAAGAAAGGGGGATGAAAGACAGAAGATATGAAAGTGAAAGAGCTTCCTGTGCGTTATCATCATTGAGCTTTATTATGGCAAAATAGGTTATGACAATCGAGGCATTTGTTCGACCCAAAAAGTCATTGTACCTGTTTGCATGGAGATAAGACAATCACAAACAAGGAATGCCCCAGTTCATACTAGACTCACAATGTCCTCATATCCTTGGACAAGTCATAGCATTACTAAAAGACAATCCATAGACAGTAAACAAAATAGGTGACGATACCCCATCCTCGCTTTTCTAGTCAAAGACATCCTGGAGATAGAATCTCTAGTCAGAGACATCCCGGAAAAGCTAAAAGACATGTCACCAAAAAAGATAAAATCAAAAGAAAACCAAGACTCAACACCAACATCCACTGTAGTCCTCCATTTTAGTGTCTCTTGTCACTTGTTTAAGTCTTATTTGATTGTGGTCACAATGTTCACTTTCACAAAAAGGATAGATAGCACTGAACCATATGTTGTCTGAGTCTGTTGAAAGATTTGATTTTGTTGAAGCCCATTGTTGCTGCTGTGTCGCATCTGAAACTGACTGAATCCATGAAACTGATACTTTATTGCGGAGGAGATGAAACTCTATTCCGGATCTGCGATGCAAATGTTGCTTTATTGCGGATTGTGCGCGAATAGACTGAAGGAAGCTGGAAGAAACTGTACTCCTCGAAACACGTGATGTTCTCAGTTCCACACCCATTACTAGACGTAGGATTTGCCTTAGCCACAGATAGGATCTGATTTATTATGGATGGAAAGGGAGTGAAAATGGATGTTTATGGATGGCTAACCAATCTTAGGTAGATCAATAACAAGCCATGATGGGAATGGGTAAGTTATTATGGCTGAATTGGTTGTGAGTGTGTGCAAAGTGAAAGGATGAAAGAGAATCCTGAAGGAGAGAGGAGCAAAGTCTCTACGCATGGCGCTGGTGACCCAGTTTTCACCATGGTACTTGCCCAGGGCACCACCGAAGTGGTTTTCACCGTTGGACGAAATTATTTCTCTTTACTTTTTTTGATTTTTCAATTTTTTTTTTGTGTCACAAGGCGCCTGTTTGCCAGGTTTTCACCAAGTAACGATTTTTTGTTTTATAATTTTTTTTGTATTTTGATTTTTTTTGATTTTTTTTTGTATTTTTGAATTAGGATACTCTGAAGAGCTATGTGTAGAACCTGCGAAGGTGCATGCTGTTGATAGGATCCTCCAAAGGTTCACCTTCTGTAGTTGAGAGCTGATATGCCCCAGATCTGTATGTTGCTGTAATAATGTAAGGACCAAGCCAATTTGGTTCGAACTTGCCCTTCTTCTCTCTGTCTTGTTGATTTTTGGGATTTTCTCTGAGTACTAAGTCACCTACCTCAAATGTGCGAGGATTAACTTTGTGATTGTAGCTGCGACTCATTCATTGTTGGTAAGCCTTGAGATGGTTAAAAGCAGTGTGCCTTCGTTCCTCCAGCAGTTCTAGTTCTTGTAAGCGAGAGACCCTGTAGTCTTCATCGTTGATTATGTTTCTCAGGGAGACCCGTAGAGAAGGTAACTCGACCTCAATAGGCAAGATGGCTTCAGAGCCGTAGACAAGTGAGTAGGGTGTAGCTCCTGTAGGTGTGCGGACACTTGTGCGGTAGGCCCAAAGTGCAGGATTGAGTTGGACATGCCAGTTACGGCCAGCGTCGTCGACTGTCTTTTTAAGGATTTTGAGAATTGTTTTATTATACGCCTCAGCTTGGCCATTACCTTGGGGGTAATATGGTGTGGAGAAACAGTGGGCAATATGGAAGCGGTCACAGAGTTCACGAACATCCTAATTTTTGAAGGGACGCCCGTTATCAGTAATAATGGAAGTGGGAATCCCGTATCGGCAAATGATGTAGTTCAGGATGAATGTAGCGATTTGTTTCCCAGTAACTTGTGTGAGAGGCACGGCTTCAATCCACTTTGTGAAATACTCAGTGGCTGTGATAATGAATTTATGTCCATTGGAAGAAGGAGGGTGAATCTTGCCTATGAGATCGAGTCCCCATTGACAAAAGGGCCAAGGAGATGCAAGTGGTTGTAGTTCTTGTGCTGGTGCACGTATGAGGTCTCCATGAATTTGACACTGCTTACACTTCTTGACAAACTGGTATGCATCTTTTTCCATAGTAGGCCAGTAGTATCCAGTCCTGATGAATTTCTTGGCCAAGGTAGGACCACTAGTATGCGGGCCACATATCCCTTCATGCACTTCTCGTAACGCAATCTGAGCTTCATCACTCTCTAAACATCTAAGAAGGGTGCCATCTAGACCTCGTCGGTATAGGATATCAGCTAAAATGACGTATCGGGAAGATTGGCGAATGAAAGTACGGCGTTGATTGTTCGATAGATCGGGAGGTAAGATATTGTCGCGAAGGTATGTGAATATGGGACCATATAACTGGGATTCAGGACCAACAACACATATTATTTTCGTAGGAGTGATCTCATATGAAGGAATCAGCAGGTTGTCTACCAAGAACTCATAGCGGGTCTCATTTTGCGGTAGATCAATGAGCGAAGCAATTGTAGCCATGGCATCAGCAGCGCGATTTTGTTCTCTTGGTATCTGCTCAAACTCTATCTTTGCAAAGTACTGTTTTAGATCATCTACCAGCTGTTTGTAAGGCATTAGCTTTTCATCTTTTGTTTGATAATCATCAGTTGCTTGACGGATGACAAGTTGAGAGTCCCCAAAAACACGAAGTTCTTGGATCTTCCATTGAACTGCAATTCTTAACCCAGTTGTTAATGCCTCGTATTCCGCTATATTGTTGGTGCAAGGAAATGATAAGCGGTATGACTTTGGTATAGAATCGCCTTGGGGAGTTATAAAGAGTATACCTGCTCCTGCCCCGTGCTGTGTGTATGAGCCGTCAAAATATAATTGCCATGGCTTTGCAGGTGATATTGTTAGAATGGACTCATCTGGAAATTCTGACTATAGAGGAGCATCATCTATCATGGGAGCATCTGCCAGTTGATCTGCAATTGCTTGTCCTTTTATAGCTTTTTTGTCCACGTATTCAATGTCGAATTCACTCAAAATCATTACCCACTTGGCCAGCCGCCCAGTAAGTGTAGCTTTGTTGAGAAGATATTTTAGTGGATCAATTCTGGCAATCAACTTAGTCTTGTGAGTGAGCATATAATTTCATAATTTTTGTGAAGCAAAGACCATAGTGAGACATGCACGCTCGATTGGTGTGTAGTTTAGCTCATATGCCACCAATGTGCGACTGATATAGTAGACTGCTTTTTCCTTGCCGTCAGGTATTTGCTGTGCTAGGAGTGCCCCCAGTGCTGTCGGAGTAGCTGATATGTAAAGTAGCAATGGTTGATCTGGAATTGGTGGCATCAAAACTGGCGGGTTCAACAGATAATCTTTGAGCACCTGAAAAGCCTGTTGACAGTTCTCATCCCATTTGAACTTGATGTTTTTGTGTAGCAGGTGCTGGAAAGGGTTACACTTATCTGCAAGTTGTGCTATGAATCTTCGTATGGACTGGAGTCTCCCTTGTAAAGATCGAAGTTGACTGATATTCTTGGGTGGCAGCATGTCCAAGATAGCCTTGACTTTTGCTGGATCAGCTTCTATTCCTCTTTTAGACACAATGAATCCTAGGAGCTTCCCGGAGGTTACTCCAAAGACACATTTCTTTGGGTTTAGTCTTACCTTGTACTTTTTCAACCGATCAAAAGCAACTGAAAGTATGTCCAAGTGTGTATTTCTGTCTATTGATTTAACCAAAAGGTCGTCAACATAATCTTCCACCGTTACATGCATGAGATCATGAAAGATAGTGGTCATCGCTCTTTGATAAGCGGCGCCTGCATTTTTCAGCCCAAAGGGCATGACATTCCAACAGAAGGTTCCCCATGGACAAGTAAATGATGTTTTATGTTGATCTTTAGGTGCAATCCTGATTTGATTATATCCAGAAAATCCGTCCATTAAAGATAACATCTCATGGCCTGCTGTGAGATCAACAATTAAATCAATGTTTGGTAATGGGAAATCGTCCTTTGGACAAGCCTTGTTGATATCTCTGAAGTCTGTACATATTCGGATGCTGCGATCTGGTTTGCTGACAGGTACTAAATTGGAAATCCATTCGGGATAATCAATTGGGCGTATGAATCCGACATCCAATAATTTCTCTAGCTCTGCCTTGACTAGCAATGCCACTTGTGGATGCATTTTCCTTAATTTCTGCTTTACTGGTTTTGCCCCCAGTTTGACTGTTAAATGATGCATCACCAAATCTGGGTCTAGCCCAGGCATATCAGCGTAAGACCATGCGAAGTTGATTTGTCGTTCTTTGAGGAAGCTTATGAATTTTGCTCTCTCGGCCTTTGTCAATGATTGAGCCAAAAATATGTTGTGTGGAACCTCTTCTGTACCAATAATTGTCTTTATAGTCTCCTCTACCAACATGGATGATTTTTCCTCATATGATGCTGGGAGAATGTCGAGCCTTCCATCTTCGGGTGCCTCAGAGAGGTTTTCGCCCTCAGATACGTCCTTTCTTTTTACTTTTTTGGAGTTAGATAGCGCCACAGTGTGGTTTTCGCCATAAGACCCTTGTTTTGTTTTTATTTTCACATTTTTGCGACTAGAAGGCCCGACACCCTCACCAAAGTATGCTATGTTGTTGAGCTCTATGGCGTATCCTGCTTTGTGGTCTCTAGGGGGAAGATCATCTCGAATGCCAAGGTAGTCGATAATAGCTTCATCATTTTGAAATGTATCAAATTGTGCTGGTCCTTCATGATCCCAGTCAATGAGTTGGGGATGAACAAGGGGAAGGTCTTTAGTGCTTTCAGGTTTTGCAGGACTAATAGTGAAGATGTGCTTATATTCAGGTATGTCAAGGCAATCATCGAGGTCATCGATGGCACTCTCCTCATCAGTTTCGATCGTGAGTGAATCCAAATTGTCATCACTAGTAGAGCCTTCTGGGACAGGTGTCCTCATCCTATGTGATTTTGACCTAGGACCTTGAAACGAAGCTTGTGCGGGATCCTTATGGGTTGGTTCTTGACCCACTCTGAACTTTTTGTAAAATTCCTCCTCCTCTGTGGGTTCATCTGGCTCTCTAAATGTTTCAGTGAGCTCATAGTCACTGGAGGATTTGTCTGAACCCCATTCCCACTCATTGGAGTCTGTGGAAGGATAATCCTCTTGTTGAACTTCGGCAACTTTAATTCGCCATACCTCTTGTTCTTTTATTATGTAGTCTGGGATTCAGAAAACCAAGCCCCTTGGAGCGTTCCCTTCTTGTAGTTAGCTCAGGTTGTAAGGGCTCCATGACACCTTCTTTGCGTAGTCCGAGAGGGCTTTTTCCATCATACCCGAATCTTTGAAAAATTTTGAAGCCTTTGCCATAGTTCTCACAGGGTATAATAATCTGATCATGTGTGTCCTCTTCAACGTCCTTATAGAGCATTTTATATAAATTTTCTTCTTCTAGTTCACCCCATTTTTGAAAGATGGTAGGATCCCATTGGAGTATCATGATGGAGATTTGCTTGTTAGGATGTGGCCTCCCATATTCCTTGGGAGAGGTCATGACTTGTTGTAAAAACATTGTTTGATTCAGAGTGTATTCTCCCATGCCTTTGTCTTGAAACTTGGCTCTAAGTTCACCTTGTTTGGATGTCGAGGGCTTTAATGACTCGGGATCAATATATGCTGACGAAGGAGTAGCCTCACGATTGCTGGGAATGATAGTCTCAGTATGTGATCTCAAGTTATTACAATATATGAATGGATTTGGATCACCATTGACCGTTACCTCGACTCCATTGTGAGGGAACTTTATGCATTGATGGTATGTTGATGGGACTGCCCTCATTTCATGAATCCACGGACGTCCTAGCAATATGTTATACGTGAGATCTAAATCTAGGACTTGACAAACCACATCCTTTGTGACTGGCCCTATTCTTAGTGGTAAGGTGACCGTGCCCTTGGACGAGCGCTCTTCATCATCATAAGCCTTGATGGTGATTTGGTTTTAGCATTCACAGCCTTGTCAGAATATCCCAATTGTCTTATGGTGCTTAATGTACAAATATTAAGACCTGCTCCTCCATCTATCAGGACTTGCTTTATTCAATGTTTATGTATGAAGGCTTCAACATGTAGAGGTGCATTATGTGGCTGACTTATGGAGGCGTCATCGGCTTCTGTGAATGTGAGGGAGTGTGGAATGGATAGGTATCCCACCATGGCTTGAAACTGGTCCACGTTCAGATCAGTAGGGACGGCAGTGTCTCTCAAGATTTTGTCAAGGATAGCTTTATGTGCAGGAGATATACGTAAGAGCTCAAGAATAGAGATGAGCGCAGGTGTCTTCCCTAGTTGTTCTACAAGGTCGTACTCGGGCTTGGTTGATGAAAGATTGGTATTTTTAGTGGAGGTACCTGGCAATGTAATCTTACCTCGACGGGTTGTAACATGACATTCCGAGGTAGATTCGGAAGAAGATCCCACACCTTTTAGGACAATCTTGGGTCTCTGAGGAGGATTCTCAGGATTTTTGTTCTTGATAGTGATAGTAGAGATATGATTGTCCATTGAGATGTGATTGATAGTAGAATCATAATTGTAAGGTGCTCTAGTATAATTGGCTTGATCATCTGTGACTTTGCCTTTTCCTTTGTCATGTTTTGGGAATGGTTCCTTAAACACCTCATGCTCTTGGTTAGATGAATGTCCCTCAATCTCAATATCTCCTCTGTCAATGAGATCTTGTACGATGTTTTTCAATCGATGGCAATTACTTGTCTTATGACCCTTTCTCTTATGAAACTCACAATACTCATCATCATTCCACCAATTTGGTTTTACCTTTGGTTCATAAGGAGGAAAATCTGGAACTGTAATTACTTTGTTTGCTACAAGCTTTTTGAATACTGATTCAAGTGGTTCCCCCAATGGAGTATACTTCCTTCGTGGTCTAGAAGTTGTTTGAGTGTTCACCTGATTGTTGGTAGAACTTGATCCAGAAAAGACGAACTTGGGTCTCACTGTATTGGCATCAACAACACCATCATTAACTGTGTTCTTGTTCTTATTCCAAAATTTTGGTTTGTCCTTTCCTTTGAAGTCCTCTTTGTTTTCTTTGAATAGTTTGATAACTCCTTGTTCAATTAAGACCTTTTCTGTTGCTAGGCCCTTTTCAATGACATCCTTGAATGTAGACAAACAAGCTTTTCTGAGATCATAGCCAATAGCCTTGTTAACATTTTGTGTGAACATCTCCACCATTTGTTTTTGCGGGATTTCACAAGAGCATCTGCTAGCTAAGTTTCTCCATCTCTGTAAAAATGTTGCAAAAGATTCTCCTTCCTTTTGTTTAGTATTGCACAAGGTAGTAACTGAGACATCTGTTTCAATGTTGTAGGAGAAATGCTGAATGAATGCCTCTGCTAAGTTGCCCCATGACTTAATACCAGGAGGTAATTGAGAAAACCATTCCATAGCTTGATCTCCTAAGCTCTGTGGGAATAACCTCATCAAGTATGTTTCTTCTGCCGCTACCTCAATGCAAGCTATGAAGAATTGTCTTATGTGTGCCTTGGGGTCTCCTCTCCCTCTATATTTGTCAAATTTTGGCGTTATAAAGTGTGGAGGAAATGGAGGCATTGGAATGCTCTTATCGAAGGGATAAGGACATATATCTCTCATAGTGTATGTAGGTTTTGGTGTAGTCATGTCCTCCATTTTCTTTTGTAGATCTCTTATTTGTTGCTGCAAATTGTTCTTGGGAGGAGATTGATTTCTTGTAGCATACCCCATGTTTGAAACACCCATTTGAGGAGGAGCTTGTTGCATGTATGGATGATACTGATCGTAGACATGTCCATATGGAGGTCTATATTGTTGCAATATATATGGAGCACTTGGCATAACTTCTTGTTGAGGGACCCCATATCTGTTTTGTGTGTATAAACCATATTCAATAGGCCTCTCATTTTCCATTGTGTTGCCCCCAATTTTGACATGAGGTCTCCTTGTGTCAAAATTTTGAGGATGTCCTTGAGTATCCACTTGTTTTGATTGATTCATACCTTGAGCATGTGATTGAGCATAAGGCCTCCATGATTGTCCTTGAGTGTAAGTGTCATATGTTTGAGCTTGTGTCTGTGGGATTGCTGGCTTTTGAAGCAAAACTGATGGTGACTCCGGCATCATATTCGGTCCTCTATTTCCTCCACTATTTGGTCTCCTTTGATCCATGTTAGGTTGAGCTTGTTGTGAAGGTCGACTTTCCATAAGTTGAGATAAGTCAAAATCATGCGGTATTTTAGCTCCACTTTGTGCCATCATGTTTAAAAAGTATTGACGATCTCTCCTCATTATCTCTTCAACCAATCTATTGAATTGAGGATCCATTATAGATTCTTGTATGTCTGCTGATAGTATTGAAGAATTGTCAACATTGTCATTGTGTGTAGCATTGTTGTTTATAGTGTTTGCGCTTTCCACATTTGGATTGTGTCTATAAACATTCATGTCTGGTAATGTAGTGTGCTCAGGATTGTAGAATAGATCATTGTCATACTCATAAGAACTCATGTTTGCGGATTTTTGAGCTTCTTTAGCTATTCTCCTAGATTTTTGAAGGCAGGTTTCAACCATGAACTAGGTGTTAGACCAATATGAGAGACTAGACGAAAATGACAAGAGTATGGAAGACCAAGAGTTGTATGGAGTGTAAGTGAATCTTGAGGTGTACTTGCAATGTCCAAAGTGTAAGACCAAGTATGTAAGTAGTAGAGTAGGTGTGACTTCCAAAGAGAGGATAGTTTCTCTTGATGAGGTAAGCTGACCTTGACTCTAAGTAAGACCAAATGAGACCCAAAGGTAAGAAACCTTGATGAGGGACCACTTAGCAAAGTGTAGTAGTATGTAGTGTGTTGACAAAGTATGATGAGGACAAGCAAGTGACCTTTTTGACCCAAGTTTAGACAAGTATGAATGTAAAATGAGATGTGAAGCAATGATTGACTTTGTGAGACCTTAGAACAGGCTGAATGCTAGATGAAAACCTGAAGAGACAACCTAAGAAGCTCAAGTATGCCTAAACTGATTTTCTTTGTTTGCTTGACTGTTAAAGTTTTCAAATCCTGACACAGACGCCTCTGTATACTTCACAGACGCGTTTTCCAGACACAGACGCTACTCTGTTTGACGCAGACGCTGATAAAAACACAGATGCTATTCTGTACTTCGTAGACGCACTTATCCGACGCAGACGCGGTTTTAACAGACACAGACGCGTTTCTGTAACTTTAGTGCAATTTTTCCTATCTGTGAAGTTGTTTTGTTGTGACCAAATCTGATTTTTTTTCGACTGTTTTTCGTGACAAGAGGACACAGTGTTGATGACTCAATGTTTGCAGACTGTTTAGACTCCAAAAGTGTGTTGTTTGATGTAAAAAGTTTTTTGCATACACTTGAAGACACAAAAGACACAATGTTTTGTTGTTTTGTCTTGAATGTTTGAGTGTTTAGCATAAGACAAGCACAAATCTTAGGGCTGGCCAAGACAATAGTTGTTGATCCCACATAGGGTTTTACCCCTGAGGCTACGCTATTCAGAGCGGATACTTAGATGCTTGACCTCACTGGCTCCACCCTCGGCACTCACTTCTCGGGTCAGCCAAGCATCAGTCCCCATGAAAACTCCCCATGGCGAACTTTGTATCTCTACTAAGAACCGTATGTGTGTGGGCCGCTACCAGAGGTCCGACCTCCTGCCTCAACAACTAGAAGGATTTGGGCATCTAAAACAAAGAGGTGCTAGTAAGGGCATCCGCTCGTGTGGCCATACATGCGGCACTTTCAGCTCTGTAAATACAGAAGGCTCCCAGCCGGTATGGGTTACGCCCTACAAATGATCAAATAAATTTGATCAAACGGGTTTATGGGGAGACATAGTGTCGGTATGAACTAATCAGCACACGTTATCCATAGTTTTCACCATGAATACATTTGATTATAGTGGTTTGGATGAGGTGGGTTTTCCTCGCTACCACTTGGGTCGTTCTCTTCTCACTAGTAGTCCTAATGACCACACGGGAAGACAGGCCCTCTAAAGAGTAAACAAAAAGAGCCTATTGCTCAAGACACAAAAGACAATGATTCAATTTTAGTGCACCAATTGAAGTGTTTGCTAAGCTATGAAAACAAGGCACACAACAAAATTACAAAACCCTAGCAAAGGTCCTGCAACGAAATTGTTAGTAGTTTGGGTTGTTTCAAATCATAACCCCTTCCTGCAAGCACACAAGTTAGGTAAATTTTAAAACCCAAAAGACTTTGTGAAAAGGGGCCTTCAACACAAACGTATTTGCCTCCAAAACAAGCTGCACAAACCAGGTTAGCTAGATCTGCAAGAGTTAGCCGAAAACAAACCAGATCTGAAACCCTAAGTACAAAATCCGAAAACCCGAATCAAAACAAATTTGAAAATTGCAAAACAGAATGCACAGACGCCTTTATACCAGACACAGACGTGTCTGTATGACACAGACGTGGTTCTGTAGTTCACAGACGCAATCAGAGGTCACAGACGCGACTTCCGAGTGCAGACGTGATAAGATCCAGCACAGACGCAGTTAAAATTCTCAGACGCGATTCCAGAAACCTGCAAAAAAATAAAAATTGGCAGAAACACAGACGCGATTCCCGATATCGCAGACGCTTCTGAAACACAAAAATGCGATCCGAACACTTGCAGACGCGGAAAAAAACCTAAAATATCATCGAAATTGTCCGATCTGCAACTTCAAAAATGCGAAATCTGCAACAAAAGTGTTAAATGCAAAGGGACAAGAGTCCCACCGGGCGTGCCAAAATGTATACGGTGAAAATGGATAACAATAAACAACAATATTGAAAGGCTAAAATGAATCCAACCACTAAACCCTAGCCTAACAATCAACAAAGATCCACCATAACATATGAAGATAACCTAAGACAATGCAAAATAACTCAAAATCACAAAGATTATACCATCACATGTCCAATAGGGTTTTGATCTCCATTCTTTCTATCTCCATTGATCTTGCTTGATATATTTGCTCTCAGATTTTTATATGCACAAGAGCTCAACAAAGAACGGAATGTGGTTGCAAGTAGGATCGTAGTGTAGTCAATTGATCAAGTAGTTAGCATGCGTCATTAGAATGCTTCATTAGGGTTTGATAATGAAGAAGGCATCTCCTTAAATAGAAGACACAATATGAAATGGAGGGATAAGATTGAGAGGTGTAAAAAGAGAGGTCGGCTAGGATTAGAGGGTAGGTATAAGAAATACCAAAATAATGAAAGGGGTAGGTAGTGTATGAATTAAGAGATGAATGACATGTGTCATGTGTGGAAAAAGCTAATGAATTAATTAAATAAATAAAGATTTATTTAATTAATAGAAGAAGTAGAACAATTAAATAAATAAAATAATTATTTAATTTAGGAAAGGGATAATTTAAATAATTAAATGTATTTATTTAAATGAGAAATAAGGCTAGAAGAGGATAAATGAATTAATTAAATAAATAAAGATTTATTTAATTAATAGAGGAATTAGGCTTAGATAATTAAATAAATAAAATATTTATTTAATTAGACATGACAATTTTGGGTGTCTACAATCACTACCTAAAAAATCCTCTCTCGGTTTCAGACAACTCAATCTCATTTTCTTATGGTGAGATTTTTTCTGTCACATCAAAAACCATCAATGTGAGGTGGGAAAATAATGCATCTTTCATTTTGCTCATTGTGGTAATGAACCATTAGTGCGAACACATTCAGGTGGTGGGGTTTACACTAGGTGTGCCCTTGTCTCTCTCCCCAAGATGTCAGAACGTTCTGAGCCACCTCGTAGTGACGCTTTCCCTAGAGTGCTCAAAGTGGAAAAACTATCAAACTTTGATGTCACGTAACTCAGAGACCGTGGCACTTATGGATGATCTGTTCAAACCTATAGGGTCATGTTGTCTCTTCCTAAAAATTCCTCTCTTTGTTTTGGACAACTCGATTTTGTTTTCTTGTGATGATATTTTTTTCTGTCGCATCAAAAATCATCTGTGAGAGGTGGCAAAATAGTGCATCTTCCATTCTACTCATCATGGGAACAAACCATCAGTGCAAGAGCATTTGGGTGCTTGGATTTATAGTAGGTGTTCCCTTGTCTCCCTCCCCAAGACATCTGATCGTTCTGAGCCGCCTCGTAGCGATGCTTTCCCTTGAGCGCTCAAAGTGGAAAAAATGATCAAACTTTGATATCACGTAACTCGGAGACTATCGCACTTATGGATGATCCATTCAAACCTATAGGGTTGTGTTGTCACTGCCTAAAAAATCCTATCTCGGTTTCAGACAAATTGATTCTGTTTTCTTGTGGTAATATTTTTTCTATTGCATAAAAAATCATCAAAAACTGTCAATGAGAGGTGGCAAAATATTGCATCTTTCATTTTGCTCGTCATGGGAACAAACCGTCAGCACTACTGCATCTAGATGGTCAGGTTTACACTAGATGTGGCCTTGTCTCACTCCCCAAGAAGTTTGATCATTCTAAGCCACCTCGTAGCGAAACTTTCCCTTGAGCACTTAAAGTGGGAAAATGGTCAAACTTTCACATTTCATAATTTGGAGACCATGACACTTATGACATCAAGAAAAGTGTAGTAAATGATAAGTTTCTTATTTAATATCCTTCAATACATCAAAAATCCTTCAAATGTATTTATAATCAAATAGTATAAATCTATAATCAAATGGTATAAATTTATTACAAATGTATTTATAATCAAATGGTACAAATTTGGGCTCTCAAAATTTGCAAATCAGCCCCATGGGCACTTTTATATATAAAATTTGGCATCTAATATAAATGATCAAGCTCATTATTATTTATATATAAAAAAATTTGCATCTAAATATGCAAATTACAACTCATTTTTTATACAAAATTTAGCATCTAGATATGCACATTACAACTCATTGTTGTTTTTCTATACAAAATTTAGCATCTAGATATGCACATTACAACTCACTGTTGTTTTTATATACAAAACTTGGCATCTACATATGCACATTATAGGTCATATGCATATTACAACTCATATGCATGTAGAGCACATCCAAAAAAGAGAAGTTACAATGTTTCGCAAAAGATATATACAAAATTATTAAAATTATTCTACCATAGTGTAGAATTATTCTTCTAGATGGCCCAAAATCAATCAAGTGAACCTTCTAGGTCAGCTCTAACCCTTAGTGTCTCAAGTATTGCCTTATGGTCAGATTCATGAACTTTCCACAAATTCTTGTTAAGAGGTCTACCACGATATTTAATCAAATGAATATTTGTTGCAACAAGAAGGTTTGAGTAATGAAAAATATGTCTATGTGTCTCAAAGTCCTCAAACAACCAGGCATTAGAATTTTTGATAAGGTGCCTCCATTTTATAGAAGGATAAGTTAATACCAAAATCAATACAACAACTAATAAATAAATGAGTTTAAGAGGTCTCAATACAACTCAACACAACAATGGTACCTTTTAATCCATGTCCCTATCACAACAACGGATCCCATTGGATACTCAATACCCTCTCCATCAACCACTATAGAAGTCAATTTCTTTTTGGCCTCAATGCAATGACACAAAAATTAATATGTTCCTTCTTCGTTGTTCTCATCCACAATAACTGCATATACGTGACCTGCATTTAATAGAAGGATATAAGTTAATACCAAAATCAGCATAAGTTAATACTAATAAATTGAGCTTAAAATTGATTTTACCCGAGTAACAAATTGCAACCCTTTACCTGGTTCAACTATGTCTGATACATGGTCAAAATCCATTGATGCTTCAATCTGGTTCATTTGTAGTGCTCTAGGAAGTTGATATGTATCTAGGGTTTGCAAAGGTCTACAAGACCATTGGTCAACCCACTCTTTTGATGCACATTCATCCCACACAAAATGTATACACGAAGAGCAAAAGCATGAAATCTATCTGGTATAAATAACTAGTGATGTTGCATTTGAACTTCTAAATGAATGCATGTCACTTGATCCTGCAAGTGTACAACAATCTAGATAGTTTTTAATATTAGATTCACATATTACCTAAAAATATCTAGAAACCATAGACTTACCTACATTATCTGGTCCCATCATAGAGTTACACCATTGCACAATTATTTCTGCATCTATTAACATTGCACCACCTTTGTACTTAAATTCCACTCTGGTAAGAGCTCTTTTCACACATGCTCAAGCACCAGCATGCTCTCCCTTTCCATGCCCTGCCTCAGTTAAATTCCAAAAATGTTGCACACCACTTGTCACATGCATCCTAGTCAACCAGTAGAACATCCTTGCATTCTTGAATTGTGCGGTGCAATTGTCCGACCATATTAAGTGTTGGTTGTATCTTATATCTCTTTCCCTTAAACTATCATATAATACTATAAAGAATCCTTGCACAAACTCTGAGGAATGAGTACCATCATCGCTGATATAGAAGTGATATTCTCTTATAACCTTGGTGTCCTCCTTGGTACTATCGTGTGCATGCATGAATGTTATGTGTACAAAAATTGTAACTTGTGTAGAGTGGTAGTACATAGGTTGTACTTCATTTTGTGGCTTTAGTGTATAATTCTCAGCAAAATCAATGATAAAGAAAATAGTGTCAAGGGGGAAAGTGTCCTTACACAACTTGAATTGCTTATCTAACCACCTAGCTCTATGTATGTGACCTATGTACTCATACACTAGTTTCTCTTGAAATATCTTCATAATATCGGCTACACATATATTCCTTTTCACTAACTCACACCTCTTTAATTATTTTCCATCTTTAACGCCATAAGTAACTAACTTGTATTTTCCAATAGAAACTAGTTCCTTACCAATTTCATGTATGCTATCCAGATGTTGGCATCTATGCAACTGTTCCAAACCGCCACATGTAGAACAAAAACCTCTCAAACACATCATCTTATAGTAAATGCACCTGTCATCTTGTCTACATAGTAAACTTGAAATAAACTCTCTTAGTGACTTAGGAGGTGCTTATAGACCACATTCCTGCAAAACATCTTTAGTGTGCAAAGTTCCTCTCTTGTTCTTTCCCATTGTCCTACACATAACATCATGATGTAAATCCATAGTCAAATAGCAAAAAAACAACAAATAATCATCGTTTTGTTATAATCTAAAGTAACAATAATAAAATAACTTTAAAAAAAACTAAAATACAAGACAAATCAATCATTGTCAAAGCCAAAAAACAACAAATGATCATCATTTTGTTATAATCTAAAGTAACAATTTTAAAATAATTTCAAAAAGAGTCCAATATACGAGACAAATCAATCATTTCAAAGCAAAAGTGACAAAAAAACATGAAAACTTGACTCTTACTGTCACAGAAGATCATGTGCAAAAGCAGTGTGGCCTTCAAACAACTCGCAATGCTGGTTTTTAGTCCATTGGGAATAAAATATATTAAGATTTTCCGATAACCCATATGGGTTATGGAAACCTAATGTGAACATTCACAATTTCTCATAACTCGTACAGGGTATGTAGAACTAGAAGTTTTGGCCTTAGTTCTACATAACCCATATGGGTTATGTAGAACTAGGAACCAAATCGGAAGTGGGGAGAGAGAGAGAGGGGGGGGGGGGAGAAAGAGAAGGGGGAGAGAGTGAGAATATGATTAAGAGAAGGGAGAGAGAGAGAGAGATTAGGAAAAGGAGAGGGGGAGAGGGAGAGAGAAAGAGAGGGAGACTGGGAAAAGGAGAGGGGGAGAGGGAGAGGGAGAGAGAGGGAGATTGGGAAAAAGGAGAGAGAGAGTGATAACTCAATGATGAACCACGAGTACCAAACCGGTACTGAGAGGGGGGGTGAATCAGTACAAACACAAATACAGTCCAAAACAAGTTTGACAGCAAATACCCCAAATGACTGACAAACAGGGATACCGGTAAAATAGAGTGCAATCGGTAACATCCAATATAGCTCAATCAGTCATGAACCGGTCACTCAATAAGCTACCCTCTTAGCTCAATACTACAGTATCATTATATTCTCATGCATAAATAGGTAAACTTATCCATCAGATCTTCACAAAGTGAGTTCAATATGTTTTATAGACATGCATAAACATAGAACCTTCATGTGCTTAACAAGTAAAACAAAGCATCACAAGACAAAAGCATTTCACATGACACACATATTTTTCACGTGGAAACCCAACTGGGAAAAACCACGGTGGGGATGAATACCCACAAGCTGCTTTTTGAACTATTTAGAAGTCTGCTCTGTTAGGAGCCTTGTCCGGTTAAAGACATTACAATAGGTTCTGCTAGGAACTGATCCTGTTAGGGATCACCTAGTTAAGGGATACCCGGTTAAGGGTTAAACCTGGTAGGGTCACCTTGTTAGAGGATTTCAAGAACTCAATAGCTGAAAGGATCTCCTAAGCTCTCTAGCTTCTCAGAACTCATTAGCCTCGAGTTACCTGGTTAAGGGATTTGAATCAAGTCGGTTAAGACCACCCAATTTAAGGGATTTTGAATCAAGCCAGTTAAGGCTACCCTGTTAGGGGATTTAACAACTATTGAAGTGGTTAGAGATCAACAGGCATTACAATCATCTGTTAACAGCACTCAATGCTAACGCAAATCTGTTTTGGCTCCTCTTCACCTTCTGCACATTCACTTTGTAGATATCTCTTTTCTCCTTTGGTCTGGCAAGAATCACGTATCACTTCCCTTGGATACACACTCACAATTTTTGCCAACAACCTCAGAAAGAAACACAACATCGACCTTATAGGAAACATACAGGTTGTTAGCAAAAACCCTAAATCCTAAACCTATTAGGTTAAGCAATTCAAACAGTTCAATCCTGACCGTTGAATCATACTGCATTATATGCAACAATCTTGAATTGATCTCAAGACATTCTACATCATCCATTATCCACCGATTTTATGGTGGCTGATAACCCATCACGCATTATCACCGTTTGACAAACTTCACTCATTCCTGAGGTAGATAGGAATAGTTTTCTTCATGCAATATCCTTCACGTGCATAGAGCTTACGTGGCAACATGATCTATCCTCCATCATACTGCTAACTCATCACACAAATATCACTGATTGAGTAACACAGACTTGAGGTATGCCAACTAGAAATCTTGAAGTGGAAGCACCTACCAACTGGTAGTCATACAATGCTTCCATGTGCCGGTTCCCATAACTACATGCCGGTTCACCTTGAACAAATATGCTTCTTCACTTTGGCATATAAACTGGTTCATACATGTGCCAATTCCTCTCTCTCTTCACCTATCACATGTGCCGGTTCACACCATGTCTCATATTGACATCAATGACAACATACAATATCATTATGTCTTCATGTCGGTTCACATAATGCCAACAATCTCCCCCTTTGGCATTGATGGCAATATACAAAGATATCTCTCTGCTTCACTCCTTCTCCCCTATTTGTTGTAGATATCTTTTCCACTTCAGTCCTTCTCCCCTTTGACAACAATGCCAAAGTGGAGGTACAAGCATCTCTGTTTCATCATGCTGCTCCCCCTGAGGAGTAGCATCCTTCAACACATCAATCAACCAAAATTTGTTTTTCCAGTACCTGACTGATGTGGAACAATTACTTTTAGTTCACCTCTTGAAGGGGCAATACCCCTAATTCACCTCTCAAATGCACAAATATTGTCTTTGGGAGAGGCTTGGTGAATATGTCTGCTAACTGCTCCTTACTGGACACATGCTTCAGTGCAATCTCTTTATCCTGAACCTTTTCCCTCAAGAAATGATATTTAAGCTCAAAATGCCTGGTTCTAGAATGTAAAACCCGATTCTTTGATATATTGACGGCACTTGTGTTATCACAAAATATACTTACCGGTTTAGATACAAGGATCTTGAAGCCTTCCAATACATGCTTCATCCAGATTGTCTAAGTGTAGTTCATGAAAGCTGCAACATACTCCACTTCCATTGTAGACTGAGAGATACAACTCTACTTTTTACTCATCCACGAGACCAGTCTACCACCGAGAAAGAATGCACCACCGGTTGTGCTTTTCCGGTCATCCACATCAGCATCTGTGAACACTTTCAGATTGAAATTATTGTTGTATGGGTACCACAATCCATAGTCAACTGTTCCCTTCAGATACCTAAGAATCCGCTTGACTGCAATCAAGTAAGATTCTCTTGGACTCTTTTGGGATCTTGCAGTAATGCCAACTGCATGTGCAATATCTGGTCTGCTATGCACTACATAATGCAACTTACCAATCATTGATTGGTATTCCTTCTCATCAACCAGTGTGGAATCATCCTCTTTTGTCAATTTGCAATTGGTCACCATCAGTGTACCAACTGGTTTGATATCTTCCATGCCAAAAGTCTTCAACACCTCTTTGACATATTTGGACTGAGTGATGAAGATTCCATCTTCCATCTGCTGGATCTATAGTCCAATGAAGAACTTAATCTCCCCTATGAGTGACATCTCAAACTCTTTCTTCATCTCATCAGCAAACTCATGACTCATCTTGTCATCTCCACCAAAGATGATGTCATCAAAAAAAACTTCATAGATCAGGATCTGATCTCCTTCAGACTTCAAGTAGATATTGCTATCTTCACTTGTTCTCTCAAATCCAATCTTCACAAGATGGGAATGTAGGCGCTCATACCATGCCCTAGGTGCTTGCTTTAGACCATATAATGCTTTATGTAGCCTTCATACCATGTCACTATCTTTAGATAGGGCAAACCCATCTGGTTGCTCAATATACACCTCCTCTTCAAGTACACCATTTAAGAATGCAGATTTTACATCCATTTGATATACCTTGAACCTCTTAAAAGTTGCATATGCAAGAAGCATACGAACTCCTTCCAATCTGGCTATAGGAGAAAAGGTTTCCCCATAGTCTTCTCCTTCTTCTTGAGCATATCCTTTGCATACCAATCTGGCTTTATTCCTAATCATTGTGCCATCCTCATTCAACTTATTTCTGAACACCCATTTGGTGCCAATGACATTTTTATGCTCTGGTCTGGGTACCAAGGACCATGTACCATTTTTCTCTATCTGGTCAAGTTCTTCTTCCATTGCCTTGATCCAGTCTTCATCTTTATGAGCCTCTTTGAATGACTTAAGCTCAAATTCAGAGATCATACATGAGTTTTCTCTGATCTTTCTTCTGGTAAGCATTCCTGCATCCTTATCACCTATGATATGCTTGGGATCATGATTCAACTTGACATACCGAGGAATGGTCTTAACTGGTTCTTCTTGCTTTTCTTCTTCATCCTCATCTTCATCAGTATCAACATTCACCGGTTCAGGAACACTATTACTGGTACTCAGTTGACTGACAACCGGTTCATTTACAGCTTGCTCACTGCCAGTGTCCTCAGTCTTCTCAGACGATTCATCAATTCTTACATTGATTCTTTCCATAATTCTCTGAGTCCTATTGTTGTAGCACTTGAAAGCTTTACTCTTGGTGGAATATCCTAGAAATATTCCCTCATCACATTTATCTTCAAATTTGCCCTGATGTTCACTCCTCTTGATGTAAAATTTTCAACCAAATACCTTAAAGTAGTTAACCATAGGTGTCTTACCAGTCCAATACTCATAAGGAGTTTTGTCCTTACCCTTTTTGATGAGTACCTGGTTCATAGTATAGACTGTAGTGCTCACCGCTTCTCTCCAAAAGGTGTGAGGCTACCTTTCCTTGAATCAACATGGTTCTAGCTGCTTCAACCACCGTCCGGTTATTCCTCTCTGCTAGGCCATTCTGCTGTGGAGTTTGAGGGGCCATCTCTTGATGCCAAATTCTGCACAATACTTGTTGAATTCACTGGAAGTGAATTTCCCTCCTTGATCAATTATGAGACATTTGATCCTTTTGCCACTTTCCTTCTCCACTAATGCTTTGAAAGCTTTGAATTTCACAAAAGCTTCAGACTTGTCTTTCAAGAATGTGACCCACATCATTCTTGAGTAGTCATCAGTGAGAATCATGAAGTACCTATCACCCTGCACACTTCTAGTTTTCATAGGACCACATAAATCAGTATGCACAAGATCAAGCAAGTTGTCAGCAGTGAAAGATTTACCTTTAAAGGTTGAGGAAGACATTTTCCCCAATTGACACTCTCTGCATAAGGTATTGTCCAGTTTGCTCAGCATCGGCAACCCTCTGACTACCTTGATCTTACTAGCCTTTACAATGTTATCAAAGTTTACATGGCAGAGTCTCCTATGCCATATCTAGCTATCATCAAGCTTAGCCATAAGACATGTACTTATATTTGCATTCAGATGAAATAAGTTACCTTTAGTTTGCATGTCGGTGGCCACCAATTTACCATCTTTTCCCTTGATTTTGCAAGCTCCATTCTTGAATTTCAGAGTGAGGCCACTGTCATTTAGCTAGGCAACACTTAGAAGGTTGTGTCTGAGACCATCAACCCAGTACACATTGTCAGCACTACTCTTTCCATTCAAAGAGATGGACCCTCTGCCTTTGACCATGCATGGTGCATCATTGCCAAAGTGAACCACACCACCATCATACTCCTCTAAGGATAGAAACTTGCTCCGGTCACCAATCATATGGTGAGAACAGCCACTATCAATGATCCACTCATTGGAATTATCAAACCAGGAGACAAGAGCCTTCTTGTCTGCCACATCTTCCTTTACAGCAACAAACACAATGTCTTCATTATCTTCATCTTCTGATTCCTCATCTATGACACCTTCATCAACTACCACAAAATAGTTTCTCTGGTTTCCTCCTTTGAATTTCTTGAACCTTTTCAGTTTATCCTTGTTGTCACTATTGGGACAGTTCGTAGCAATATGTCCTATCCGGTTACAGGAGAAACATTTCAAAGGGAGCTTACCTTTGTATTTACTAGTTCCTTTTGGAAATCTCCTGGCAAGAAGAGCATCAAATTCCATCAGAAACTCTTCATCCTTCATTTCTCTATTCTGATTAGGTTCCCCACTAGTGCTAGCCTCCTTTCCTTTTCTGGATGGTATAACAGAGGCTTTAATAGCTGATTCTATCTTTTGAACACTGCCATCAAAACTATTCAATTCATAGGCTGTCAACTTGGCTATGATGGAGTCCAAGGACACCTTAGACTTGTCTATTGATCTTAGCTCTTGAATAGCAGCGACCCTTATTGCATAGACCGGCAACAGGGATCTCAGGACTTTACTTACCACAGTGGAATCTTCTATTTTGCCACCTGCACTCTTTATTTCTCCAACAACTGTTTTGATTCTTATTCCATACTGTTGAATGGTCTCTCCTTCAACCATCCGCATGTCTTCAAACTTCCCTCTCAGGCTTTCTTCCTTGGCCTATTTTACATGCTCATCACCACCATAGATATTTTCAAGAGCATCCCATACCTCTTTGGGATTTGCCTTGTCCTGAACATCAATAAACTCAATGTCAGATAGACTACTAATGAGGGCTTTCATGACTTGCCCATTTTCTTGTATCTCTCTCTTTTGGTCACCGGTGAGAGTACCAGTAGGAAAAACATATACATTTTCAACATAACTCTAGTGTTGAACTCCCATGCTTTTGATGAATATCTTCATCTTGTCTTTCCATATACCAAAATTTTCCCTATTAAACTTTGGACCTTCCCTCTTCATCATTTGACTAGGATCTTTTCCTCAAGTGGTTAAGCTTACAACACAGAGGACCTAGAGCGCTCTGATACCAATTGATAACTCAATGATGAACCATGAGTACCAAACCGGTACTGAGAGGGGGGGGTGAATCAGTACAAACACAAATACAGTCCAAAATAGGTTTGACAACAAATACCCCAAATGACTGACAAACAGGGATACCGGTAAAATAGAGTGCAATCGGTAACATCCAGTACAGCTCAATCAGTCACGAACCGGTCACTCAATAAGCTACCCTCTTAGCTCAATACTACAGTATCATTATATTCTCATGGATAAATAGGTAAACTTAACCATCAGATCTTCACAACAGTGAGTTCAATATGTTTTATAGATAGGCATAAAACATAGAACCTTCATGTGCTTAACAAGTAAAACAAAGCATCACAAGACAAAAGCATTTCACATGACACACATATTTTTCACGTGGAAACCCAACTGGGAAAAACCACGGTGGGGATGAATACCCACAAGCTGCTTTTTGAACTCTTTAGAAGTCCGCTCTGTTAGGAGCCTTGTCTGGTTAAAGACATTACAATAGGTTTTGCTAGGAACCAATCCTGTTAGGGATCACCTGGTTAAGGGTTAAACCCAATAGGGTCACCTTGTTAGAGGATTTCAAGAACTCAATAGCTGAAAGGATCTCCTCAGCTCTCTAGCTTCTCAGAACTAATTAGCCTCGAGTTACCCGATTAAGGGATTTGAATCAAGCTGGTTAAGACCACCCGATTTAAGGGATTTTGAATCAAGCCAGTTAAGGCTACCTTGTTAGGGGATTTTACAACTATTGAAGTGGTTAGAGATCAACAGGAATTACAATGATTTGTTAATAGCACTCAATGCTAATGCAGATCCATTTTGGCTCCTCTTCACCTTTTGCACATTCACTTTGCAGATATCTCTTCTCTCCTTTGGTTTGGCAAGAATCACGTATCACTTCCCTTGGATACACACTCACAACTTTTGCCAAGAACCTCAGAAAGAAACACAACATCAACCTTATAAGAAACATACAGGTCAGTAGCAAAAACCCTAAACCCTAAACCTGTTAGGATAAGTAATTCAAACAGTTTGATCCTAACCATTGAATCATACTGCATTAAATGCAACAATCTTGAATCGATCTCAAGATATTCTCCATCGTCCATTATCCACCAATTTCATGGCGACTGATAACCCATCACGTGTTATCACCATTTGACAGACTTCGCTCATTCCTGAGGTAGATAGGAATAGTTTTCTTCATGCAAGATCCTTCACGCACACAGAGCTTACGTGGCAACACGATCTGTCCTCCATCATACTGCTAACTCATCACACAAAGATCACCGATTGAGTCACACAGACTTGAGGTACGCCAACCGAAAATCCTGAAGTGGAAGCTACCTACCAACTGATAGTCATACAATGCTTCCATGTGCCGGTTCCCATAACTACATGCCGGTTCACCTTGAACAAATATGTCACTTCACTTTGGCATATAAACCGGTTCATACATATGCCGGTTCCTCTCTCTCTTCACCTATCACATGTGTCGGTTCACACCATGTCTCATATTGACAACATACAATATCATTAATTCTTCATGCTGGTTCACATAATGCCAACAAAGAGAGAGAGAGAGAGAGAGAGAGAGAAGGAGAGAGAGAAGGAGATTGGGAAAAGGAGAGGGGGAGAGGGACAGAGAGGGAGATTGGAAAAAGGAGAGAGAGAGAGAGAGAGAGAGAGTGAGAATAGGATTAAGAGAAGGGAGAGAGGAAGAGTGAGGGAGAGAGAGAGAGAGAGAGAGAGAGAGATTAGGAAAAGGAGCGAAGGAGAGGGAGAGGGAAAGAGAGGGAGACTGGGAAAAGGAGAGGGGGAGAGGGAGATTGGAAAAAGGAGGGAGAGAGGGAGAGAGAGAGAGAGAGAATAGGAGATATGAAGAGAGGAATAGAATAGGATAAGGAGAGGAGGATGGAGAGAGATTTAGAGATAGAGAGAGAAGGGGATAAGGAGAGTAGGGGGAGGGAGATTTGGAATAGGGAAAACTTTAAGAAACCCCCCCCCTCAGACAAGGTGTTAAAAAGTGGCGAAAGGTGTATAATTGTTGAGGAAAATATTAATTTTACTAGCAAAATTTTGCGGTTTACGGAGAAAAAATAATAATCTTCATTGGAAAATCATTTGTGATCGCTCAAAGTTTGTGAAAAAACCTGGTGAATTGTAATGTTTTTAAAACCAAAAAAATAATTGCATTGGTGATTTCAACCTATTTTCAAACCATAAAAAAAAATATTGGCGATTTCAACCTATTTTCAAACCATAAAAAAAAATATATTGGCGATTTCAACCTATTTTGAAACCATAAAAAAATATATTGGAGATTTCAACCTTTTTTCAAAATGTAAAAAAAAATATATTGGTGATTTCAACCTTCTTTCAAAATGTAAAAAATATATATTGGCAAATAAAAATAATTTTCAAAGCATGAAATTAATTCTGTGGGCGAATTAAATCATTCATTGATCTGCAACTTAAAGTGGAGGATGAGATAAACTATCACACTAACATTACATACATGGAATGAAAAGTTGATTGAATAATTTTAAATCAATTCATGACATAAGGTAAAGCCTTATTAAGAGAGGTTGTCAATGACATAAGGTAAAGCCATACAAGGTACATGATCATCACTATCACAAGCCATAAGAGATGTATGATCAGTATAATGCTCATGGACAAGTAAATTGAATGAACCCTAAACAAGATGTATCATGTAATAATGAAACACAATTGAGGTTAGATCCAAAATCTAATCAAATCTAATATAAAAAGAATGCAATCATAAAATCAGATCTCAAAAAAAACACACTTTCATAATCAAAGGCAGACAAGAAAAAATATTCACCCACAATGAGTCAACTATTATAATTGGAAGGTCACTTCATCAAGACAACAAACCATTGCCTTATCCTAGGGCATAGAGTCACTTACAATTCAAAGACAACCCAATAATAAACTTCAATAAGATTCATTTGCAGATAAACAGGAATGAATAAGTCATTACATACACAACCCAAATTCATGCAAATGATTTAATCATCAGATTTGTATTAAAAAAAATGATTTCACTAAAACTGCCCCAAGAACTTTAATTCTTTCCTTGAAAGAAATCCTAGAACAATTCCATAATCTTCCTTGCAGACACGCAAATTGAAAAACCCTTGACCATTAAATTCACAGTGAACACATAAATTCAACACAAAGACAATTATGTGAAGATTTCAAACTGCAAATGATATTATATTCATATTGATATCAAAAGTAGATTCAAAATGCAATTTAGCTATGCATTATCAAATTCTTGATCTATTATCAAATTTTTTAACATCAATAAAAGTGGACATCCCTCTCTATGGATCAAAAAAAAAAAATGGCCATCCATCTCAAATTAATCTTGGAATCCTTTTATAAGATGAGGATGCAACAAGCTTAGGATTACTTTGAGGAATCTTGGGTAACAACCTGACATGTCTTCTTTTGCTTTAGCATGGATTGCCACATGTCCACCTCTTTGTCTGTTGGCAAACTAAATACCTTTACCTCTTCCAACTTTACAACTGACTATGTCCATCTAGCATCTGTAATTGCCCTGGCCTCAACAATAAACTTTGTATGGTCAACCTCAACCTTGAATAGTGAATCAAGCATACCGTTAAGGAAATCAACATCAACCTAATCATCTATATGCTTGATTATTTCTTCTCCCTCCAAAATCAAATCAAATTCGTTGGTCGAATCAGAAACTGATTTCAATTCTCCATTACTATCATAAATTGAAGGCACCAATGTACTATAACCTTCCCCAAATGTCTGCAATTTTTCATTTATAAGCACATCCTTCTCCATGAAAAATGCATAAGTTGCATTAATTACCTCGACCATGTCTTTAGTGTCACTGATCTTGGGAGGGAACTCATCACTATACAACATTTAGTATCTATCTTATCCATTAATCGGCTTCTTCCTGACCAAACATTGAACAAAGGTCCAAGAAAAGTGACAACCTCAAAGGATTTTTTACTTGCCTCTTTCAAAGAAATGTGCAATTCATGCACTACCATCAATTTTTCTTTCAATACATTAATCCCATGTTTCAGAATTTCTAACACAACAAAGATAGCCTTGACATTTTGTTCCTTTTCAAGCTTTTTGATTTTCTCTGTGTATTCCTCCATTTTTGTTGTCACATCAACTAGTATTTCTTGTACTTGTTCTGTAATCTATATTGGAGGAGGAGCATTTGCAATTTTTTCTTTCAACTCCATTAACTCTTCCTCCAGAGAAGCCTTCTTCATCAGTGTATCTTCATATTTTTTAGCTAATGCAGTCAATTGGTTATATGTTTCTGTGTATCTTCTTGATAAATCCTTTGTTTTTGATAAATTCAGGAAAGAAAGTTGAGTAAAAAATGAGGCAATCTATGTGTCACTTATGGTATGCAAATTCCATATCGTTCTATCATCTTTCTTTTCTACTTGGATATTTACAAGGTGGGGCTTTTGAGTGGAAGGGGCCAAAGACCAAGCAACAAGTGTCTTTGACTTAGGATTAAATCCCGATCCTCTTATTACATCTCCAATTTCAAATTCAGTTTTAAACAATGGGTCCTCTTGCTTCCTAATATAATCAATAATAAAAATAGACTGGATATCCTAGTCAGGCATCACCATCATACCAGTACTCTTAACCAATTGTCTTGCCTGATCCACAGTTATTTTCTCCCTTTGAGGATCACATTCCTACAGTGCCTTGAAAATCTCCTCATTCTTTTCTACATTTCCTTCCCCTATGATCAAAATTTGTCTTAATTGATTTTGTTTCAACCTTCTCAAAAAACTTTTAAATTCATCTAACTTAATAAAGTCGTCATATTTCATGAACTCATTTGACAACATCACACGCTCATCAAAGCCTTGAGCAAGGGTTTTGTTTGTTTCTCCCCGTTCTTCATTCTGCCATGCTTCTCTGAGATGTATCCTTATTTGATGAAAGTAGTATCCCTATTTTATAACAATTGCTCTAGCAGGGTCTCTCCTCACAATTACACCCACCTCTTTGGTTTTTTGTTTCTTTGCAGGTGGCACTCAAGCAGATTGAAATTCTTCCCCACTCTCTACATCATCAGCAGACACAATAAGTGGCCTCCTACCATGTGAAGATTGTCCATCTTGTGGGTCTTGTTGTTGAGAAGCCACTTCTAGAATTTGAGGTATTTGTTCCATCAAAGTTTCATATAAAATCAACATTCAGTTAATCCTCTCCAAGTATGGGTTATCAGGGCAAAAACCTGAGAAACTAGGGTCAACATCTTTCAATTCTACTTCAACTCTCATCAAATTTTTCCATTTTCTTCTTCTTTCTTGTACTTCATCTTTTCTCAGCAAACTTCTAACCACAATTTCATCATCCAATGGTTCATGGTCCTTTATTGTGGCCCAAGGTGTCATTTTTGGCAATGCACATTTAATAAATTGTTCAGGATCATAGAATCTAGACACAACATTAACCAGCCTATACTGTTTGAGGACATTGTTTACTTCATCAAAGGAATTCCTACCAATGGTAATATCAGACACAACACAAAGCCTAGGAAGAAAAGAACCCTTCATGTGTTTCTCAAGGTATTCTTTTTCAACTAGGGTCAATTGCCAAGTAAACTCCATAAAAGAAATCCTAACTGGAACAAATATTGGTAAAATATGGGGAGGCTAAGGACACCCATAGACTCTAATCATAGTAAAGTTATCAAAAAATAAAAAGTCCCCCCAGTTATGTGAAATAGACTAGTTTTGAACATACTGGTAAGGTCTCAAAACTCTCCTAACATTAATTAACAATCTTTCCCTATTTATTCCTAGCATTTCCATAATTGGCAAAACAATCCAATTTTCAAAGGAAAGGAAAGAAGAATGGGGAGAACTACTATCCCAAATCTGGGTCTATCTTTGTATTGACATTAAGACACCAAATTCTTCTTTGAATAGCTCTAATTTTTTATCCATGAACTCAACATTATAGAACAAGATTAAATTCATCAGCAATGAATAATGCTTAAATGTAGGGCTGGGTGCACCACTCTGAAATTCGACTAGAGCATTATGAATGTGTTCAACCACATAACCCACATAATCATAATCTTTGTTAACATCTAGGTGTTGAATGTCCATAGCCATCATCAGTAATTCAGCTGACATTGTTGAATCTCCATCAAAACCCGACACTCTGCATAATCCATAGATTGTACAATGCATATAATGATGGAAAGGTGTGATGTCAAATGGTTGCTCGATACTATTTGGAATTCTAACTGGTTTCCCATCCACCCTAGGCATGTATTTGGGCATTGCATGCTTCTTGATAACACCTTTGTATTTATCATAGTCATCTGAAATCAAGTCCAAATCTATATCTGTACATGCAACACCAGTAATCTGGAAAGCTTCAACGAAGCTAGCTCTGTTAATTGAAACTAGGGCAGACTAGTTCTTTCTTCTAATTAGATTAGATACTGGGTAATAGCATTTGGCCAACTCTTTGATCAAATCCACATCAATATACACATCTGGCACAATTAACTTTGCCATATTTAAATCCCAAGGGTTTAACATCAACACACCCTTAACCCTATTATTCTAGAAATAATGAAATAGAGCAGTACCAGACATATAAAGTGTGGTCGGGTTTCTGCATTGGCTCCATAATTATTTCCATTCCATTTCATTTTTATTCACAACAATGGAAGTCCCTGGCAGCAAATCTACAAATTCTTCTTTGTATTTCTTATCCTTCTTTTCCTTAATGGCCTTGGGCTTGGAACCTCTACTTGTCATCGCCTTGCTCATTTTAGCTATAGGAGAAAAACTTAACCAATTTTCTGAAATTTTCCCACACCCAACACTCTGAATTCTCCAACGTTTCTGTAGAGCTTAATTCATTGGATTACCTCGAAGATAGAATGTAATTATACAAAATCTCGGCTTGATCATGCAATTTATGGTATTTGGGCGCCGTCACTTCTCTCATTAATTGGCACACTTGCATGAACTAGCTACTATGGCATTAATTCAAAGCTAAAGTACTGGTACAAAATTTGAATTCATGCCCTTCTATTTGATTATCATTCAAAACTTTTACAAAACCTGACAAACAAGTCCACGTGTCAATCCCTGATTGCTTAGCACCCCTTTTCTCTTTTCTATCTCATTTAATTTTTGGAGTGTCACTCAGGAACATGGAAATAGCTCGCAATCTCACATGATGAATTGCACTTCCTTCAATCTCCTTCACGAGCTAGCGACAAATCCATTCCCCATCTTTAATCGCACACTCACAACCTGTTATAACAATTTGGAAAGTAACTGGCGAGTTAGCAACAATGCTACCAAATCCTCTTAATCGCAAGCTCGCAAGCCCTTTTACAAATCCTCAAAGAATCTTGCGAGTGAGCAACAACCATTGATCTTCATCAAGCCCTTCAGTCACAACCTCACAACAACATTTGGAATATTCTTTCTTTACCTGCGAGCTGGCGACCACTACAAATCTAACAAAACAACTTATTTCATCGCAAGATCGCAACTCAAAACTTAACTTGACTTAAACCCTTGTGAGCCCGCGACAACAAGACACTTAACTACCATTGCATGCTCGCAACACTTTTTGACTTAAGACTTACAAACCCATGAGAATGCGATGACCATGAAATCATACCAAAACTTACTTGTCACAAGATTGCAACATAAAATGCTAAACGACTTCAAAACCTGCGAACAAGTGACCAAACCAACTAAGTTGTGATACCAACCACATCGCATGATCACAAATTAAAATGACTTAACTGCGAACACCTCGCGACCTTGCAATAACATAAAATCACACCCAGACGCAACCTCGCAACATAAAAAGGTCATGTACAAAACATTTGGCAAGGTAACGACAACTAAAATCTCCCAGTAATTGCAAGCTCGTGACTTAAACTGACTTGATGACAAAGGACTTGCAAGCTAGCGATAACCATAAAATCTCAAAGTATTTATCTCTTAACCGCAGTGACCAAGTGAGTACCAACAAAAATCAATAGTTGCTCACTCTCCAATATTGTATGTTACCGTCATAAATAGGCGGGAGCAGTGGCACAACATGTCCATTAAAAAAAAGATGAGACACGTGGCAGTGGAACAACATCTCTATTTCTCGATCTGACAACACTTAGCAATTCTTGACCTCATGAGTTGGCGACAAGGCAAATTTTTTCTGCTAGCACTTCACTCGCTAGCTTGTGGTTTGATCACGTTTGGAGACATTTAACCTTGCGAGCTGGCGATAACCATAAAACTTAACCACAAACTGTCAAGTCTCTAGCTCGCGACCTAAAGATACTAGTATTAAACAAACATGAGAGTCAATGACAACTTTATAAAATGACTTACTCGCTAACTCTTGTGGCTATAATGGATGACACGAGACCAACTCGAGACCTTGCGAACAAAGCAATTCCATTGACAATCTGTAGGTCGCTAACATAAAATGCTAACACCCAAAAAGTTAGAGACCTTGTGACTTAAACCCAAACCAATACTCGCTAACTCACCACTTAAATTGTTAAACATGAAATTGATCTGCGAGTTAGAGATGAAACATTAAACATGTTTGACCAACCTTTTGACCACATTTGACTTTTGACATGGACAAATAAAGAGAGGACAACTCATATTTTCAATGTACGACAACTTCGGTTTACTAGCCAACTAAGGCGACAAACAAACACAAAACCCTAATTGCCATGAACATGACCAAAAATCATGAAAAGATACTTCCATAAAACCAGAGGATAAACCCATGACATGAATCGAAGCTTGACATGACTTAGCCAAAAATTTTGCAATCGTAACAAGAGTTGGCATTTTGGAAATATGGAAAAAATGTTGTTCTAACATCATGTTAAGCATTTAATGTAGAACAATAGAAATGTTCTAACAGTTATGCAATATAAATAATTTTATGGATCTTGTGACACAAATTGGTGCATTTCATGTTCAACATAATGTGGAACCAATTTACTAATAATTCATAAACTAAATTCTAATTATTTATTAATAATTTTAATTCACAATTAAAAATATGAAATAAGTATCCGTTCTGATTGACAAATTCAAGGAATACAATATCAAAAATCATCAATGACAACTATAGTATTGCAAATTGTAATATGACTCAAGAACTGTAGTATAAATACCTATAAACTGACTGCTAATTCACTCGAGTGACTCAGTCTGAGGCTTCTATATCCCAACTGGACTCAAGATTTTAAACCTGACTAGTACTAATAGGTTCATCTTCATTCTGAGTTGGGTATTCAAAAGTTTCTTCACATCTTCATGCTGACTCTGAGTCTAAGATCCATCATTTGTCTCAGCACTAGCATTAGCACCCCCAAATTTCAAAGTGTTGCACAACCCTCATCTTTCACGCATGGAATTCCAGATTGCCAGTGCCCTATCATATGGAAAATCTCTAACATTATACTGAGTTACAAACATCCTCAAGCAAGTTTCCAAATTTTTGTCTAATTTGTTTCTGATCTTTGATTTCAAAAGTCCTAATGCACTAAAAACTCTCTCATCTTCTACTGACCCCAATATCATTGTTTGACATAAATCAACAAGTTTAAAATATTCTAGTATTGCATTATGTAATAATTCACTCTGATCTATCATTTTCCAAAGCCTGGTGATTGATCTAGGTTCAAATGGATTCTCGAAGCTTTCCAATTGTTATTTCATACACAATGCAAAGTATTTACATTTTTTTTTAAGATGATCTAAATTTAAAGTTCCTTCTATTGCTTGTCCATTAAAATATGCATCTTTTGAAAATCTCAATATGAATTCCTCTAGTTTTTTATGAAACACCTTTGCGTTATTTGGATTATCTCCAAATGAATTCCAAAATTGAGGATACACACAACCCATGGCTTCAAGTATTTCTTCTCGAGGGAATCTTTCATGAATCTCAGTTGAAAGTTTGTATACAATAGACTTCAAACTATCACTAATAGATTTAATAATCCTATCAAAATCTTCCTTTTTAACTGGTAGTGCTCTGCCTTGCTTGCCCATCTTAGATTGGTGCATCGATATCTGAAATTCTTTTACAAAGACACATCACTCATTTTTTGCATAGAAATATAAAAAAAATTTAGCATGATTCAAATTTGTAATTATCTGCCACCTAAAAAAATTTGGGCTTCACCCTGTTAGATCTGAATATAGACCATCCAAGGCCAAGCATGTCATTTTACGTAGAGTGCTATACTCATTGATATACATAGTTCTATCTTGGGCTTTCTTAACAAGTTTTTTCATTGAATCCGGCATGGAGAGAAGACTAGCTAAAGTTAACAGAGTCTCTATATCACTTAACTTATGTAAGAGATCAAGAGCTTTGTCTACTATGAGGTGTTACTCCTACATTATTCCGATCAAGGATTGATATTCTATTAGAACTCATTCCATTGGTCCATGCAAGGAGATCCATATAGTCTCAATATCCTTGAGAAGCTTGTTTCCTATTGTTACTCCCTCAACAAAAATTTGAAATTCTGCAAAATGTTTAGGACATCAGCAGAAGTATGAGTGGAGCTCATTGACCAGATCTTCAACTTTTGACATTGTAGGGAAATTGCTTACAATTCTATATGCGAAATTCATTCGATGGGCCATGCAGTGAATGCCAAATATGTATGGTGCAATACTAGTTTGTAATCTTGCACAAAGACCAGTCCTTTGACCTTGCATTACTGCAGCTCCATCAACTCCAACACACACCAACTTCTTGGAAATTGTCAAGTCATCCATACCAGCAATTTCATTCAAAGCTCTTAACTTCCATATATAAATTTTATGTTATTTAATTGCCCCTCATTTTACAACACGGAGTAAATGAGCTCAGCGGATGTGTTCTTTTATGGTATACATATGCATACAGACCTAATTAGCAGTGTTATCTACCATAGTAACTTCATCTATGGATAATGAAATTAATTTTAACTCTTTTACACTCTCCTGCAAATTTTTATTTTCCACCTCAGCGAGATAGTTTGCCATTTCCCATCCAACGTTTATTGACCAATGTGACATAGGATAGTGAGGAACATTCAAAAAAGATAATAAATTATTATATTTTAGAAAATCTTTCATAGGACGCCCTCTCGATAGAATATGAAAAATAACACTCATCTAAATAGTCTTTTCCAGGTTTGCATCTTTCGCTGCATGTTCAAGCCCAACCTTGATTGTATTTCCACTATTACCAATCAGTATCATTTTGTGGTTATGCTCTTCATATTCTGCGACATACTTAACATGAAGACATTCTTCCTTTGATTTCCATCTTACTACTGGTGTTTCCTTTCTGTCTATGATTTGTTCATCATAAACCTTACCAATATGCTTTTCTATGGTGTCAAGCTTTAGCTGCATCTTCTTCTCTCTTTTAGTTTTCCAGCTACAAACCTTACACTTGCATTCTATTGGTTTTTCATCATTGTTTGGGACTGGTTCAATGAATGGGTACTTTGGTACCCAATGAATCTTAAAACTCCTTGTCATTTCCCACTCCCACCCCATTTTTACTTTCCTTTTTCTTTTCTTCCTACCAACATCATCTTTAGTACTAGCATTTTCATCTAAGTGAGTTATCTCATTGTGTGTATCCCTTAGAACATCTTCTATCATGTTAGTATTATCATCCTCATTTTATGCATTTAACTCAATGAAAATCCCACCTTGTGGTGGTGGTGAGCTACTATGAATGGCTTCTGCAACTGCAGAAGTTGATGGACTAGAAACTTTGTCAATTCCAAAGTAAGATTTTATGGTAGTATCTCTAAGTTTTGGACATTTTGATGGCCTCCTAATCCCTTCAGTTTCATTGTCCTGGGGAGTCTTACCCTTGTCTGATCTCCCAATCCCTTCACCACCTTGAGGAGTCTCAGTCTCACCCTTGTCTGACATCTCAATCCCTTCACCACCCTGAGGAGTCTCACCCATGTCTGACATCTTGATCTCTCACTACAAATCAAAACTAATACTATCAAGTATGAAGAAATGATTACTCACCTTTATGCCTTCTCAATTCTCTAAATCGGGAATCAGGAATACCTGGGCCTGTGTTGCAGGATTGTAACTTTGGCCCTCCACTCTACAATCAACTTCAAAGTTCCAACTCAAATTGCGGAATGTGAATCGAGAGATCCCAAATTTACTAATCAGACATGAAAAAATTGTAAGAAATAATGTTTCAAAATTTCAATTGTATTTATATCAATCTATGATTGCATTTTTGGCAAATGTCGCAAGCGTTTCAAAATGCATCTTGATTTAAGCGGGGTGAAATGGGTCCTTGAATGCTTACAATGTTTTAATTGATATTGGTGAATTGTTCTCATTATGATTAACGTGAAATTTAACAATAGGCAAAATGGACCGATGGTGCAATGAAGATTTAATTTACCGTTGGCGAAATAGGTTTTGGGTACAAGGTCATTTTACTATTTCTAGCAAATAACAGAGGTGATCTAATACCCACGTACGAGTGATTCTAGGTGAATATTACAGGAATCCACGTGGAATGGTATGTGGTCAATGGCGAAGCTAGAATATAGTGGACCATTAACCCTGAAATACTGGGTGATTTGACCATTGTGTTGCCCCACACTATTCACCATTTCTAGAAAAATGAAATCGCGGAATTTGCCAATTTGCAAAGATTCACCACTAAAAAACTCTCTAATTGGGAAAAGGAGAGGGGGAGAGAGAGAGAGAGAGAGAGAGAGAGAGAGAGAGAGAGAGAGAGAGAGAGAGAGAGAGAGAGAGAGAGAGAGAGAGAGAGTAGGGGTAGAGCAGGTAAGAGAGATAACAGGATATATGAAGAGAGGGAGAGAATAGGATAAGGAGAGGGGGAGGGAGAGAGAGGGGGAGTGATAGAGGATATTGGGAGAGAGCGAGAGGGAGAGAGAGGATAGAGATGGGGAGAATAGGATAAATAGAGGGAGAGAGAAAGTATAGGAGAGTGAGTGAGAGAGAGAGAGAGGGAGGGGGAGGGGGAGAGAGAGAATAGGATAAGATAATGAGAGGGGGAGTGAGAGGGGGGAGAGGGAGAGGGAGGGAGAGAGAAAGAGAGATAAAGAGGAGAGAGTGAGAATAGGATAGGATAATGAGAGAGAGAGAGAGAGTAGGAGAAGGAGGAGAGGGTGAGAGACACAAGGCAGAGAGAGAACGAGAAGGAGAAAAGGGTGAGAGACTCGACAAAGAGAGAAGTTTGAGAGGGAGAGAGATGAGATAGAACTCAAGGAGGATAATTAGGGCTCAGAATAGACAAAGATGATGATGGGGGAAGGAAGACGAGAGAGAGGAAAAGAAGAGAGACATGCATGTACACAAACATATTGTTGGCCATTTGGAGGAACTGATTATGTGTTGCATTGATGTCAACACTAGTTGTTTTGGCTATTTACCAGTATCCTTCAGGTGCCCGTAGGATGTTTGGTTTCTGGTTGGATTAGATCATGATGATCTGGTATGCTTTGATATGTTTTAATTTTGGAATTGGCTTAGATTTTCTATTCATGCTACTCAGAGTCATGTTCAGTTAGTTGGTTTTGATTTGGTGATTGAATGCTATCTTATATGCTGGTAAGCTTGGTTTGTTAATCTAGTGAGGTTTTCACCGGTGGAGCTTTGTTGAAGATCTTTGATGTTATGCATAAGTGGTGTTGATGCAACTTCTAGTAGAGATTCAAGATTCTGATGGTGGTCATGTTCGAGACTTGGCTGATTGGAATCATTGCTTTAGCATGTGTGGACCTATATTGGGTCTAGTACTATCTAGGTTATGGACCGACTTAATATAACATGTTGATTGGACTTCTCAATGTGTTTCCAGGATGTCTTATGGGTTGGATATTATTTGTTTGGTTTCAGGCCAACATGTTTTGTAAGTATGTAATTTCTTTAATGTCTAGTGGCCAACCTTATTGCTTGTGGTCGAGGGTTTGTATGTATATGATGTAAGATATCATTGTATATCATGATGTATGGGATGAAGGATGTATAAGAGCGAATAATGTAATAATAATTCATGTAGAGGATTTGGTCGATCATTGGTGATCAAGTTGGGTTTATGTAAGAGAATTTAGTCCTCCAGTATTGAGTTTAACTAGAACTATATTCAAGCATAGGAGATGCTATCATTGCATTTCATTCATTCTTCCAAATTGTAGTATGTATTTATATGTAGTCAACGAGACTCCTTTTGTAATGAGCAGTGTGCTCTAGGCTGTTGGCCTTCCTGCAAGCGCAGGCCCCTCATTTGTAATCACATACTTACTGTAGAAGTATTATCTAACTGTGGGTAGGCTTCCCACCATGGTTTTTCCCTTTACTGGGTTTTCCATGTACAAATGTTGGTCTCATGTTGATGGTATTTATTCTCTAATTGTTGTTTATGCTTAATTGGTATATCTTCTATTTTGGTAATTGGTTTATGCATTCGGGTATTGATCTTTTAGGTTCCGATATTAAAATTTTAATTGCTTAAGGTTCCAGTAATCTGGTGACAACTGGTTCACCCCCCCTCTCAATTGTATTCTGGTTATTTGAATTGTCTAACAATTTGTATCAGAGCTTTGGTCCTCTCTGCAGAAGCTTAACGGCTTGAGGAAGATATTATGGCATCTAACAATTCAAGTTCATCTAGTTCATTTGCTACTATCTTTTGGAGAGATACTCCTAGGCTTGATGGAACAAATTACAGAGTATGGAAGATTCAGATGGAGACTCATCTGAGATGTCTTGGTAAGGAAATTTGGGAAATCACAGAGAATGATGTTACATGTTTTAATCCGACATCTGGAAATCCTCCTCTGAAAAACTTGGATAAGGTGCTTGAGAATGATTGTAGAGCTAGAGAAGCCCTCTTGTGTGCACTTTCTGATCAGCATAATGGGATTGATTGAGAAATCATCAGCAAAGGCTATATGGGACAAGTTGGAGACTCTTAATGAAGGTGACCCTACTATTAAGATTGTTAAACTTGATGATTACTAGGTGAGATATGAAAACCTGAAGATGGAAGAAGATGAAAGGATTACTACATTAATGGAAAGGGTAAATAAAATTGTTATGGGAATTCAATGTTGTGGTGGATCTTTGAGTGAAGAAGAAATAGTTTCTAAAGTTCTGAGAGATTTACCACCACCTTATAAGATGAAGGCTACTGGAATTAATGAATTGAGAACAATGGCTAATACTTCTTTCATTAGAGATACCTTGGTTGGGAAATTATCTGCTTTTGAGTTTGAAGAATTTGGACCTTCTAGAGCTATGAAGTCTGAACCTGATTTTCATGCATTTACATCATCAACTAGAAAGCAAGATTGGAAAGCTTTGCATGCAAAAGAATTGGATGATATGAAGAGAGAAGATGAAGAATTTGAGCAACTTGAAGCTCTATTTTCTAGAAGAGTACCTAAAGGACCAGTAGGAAGTAAGTATGAAGGAAAAGCACCTTTTAAATGTTTTACATGTAATAAGATAGGTCATTTTGCATCTAGATGTCCTAAAAGGAATTCAAAATTTGAAGAGAGAGCTAGAAAATCTTTTAAGCCTAACCCTGAATATCCGAACAAGTATAAGTACAGGAAAAACAAAGATAAATCATGCTACATTGCGGATGAGGAAGGTGTGACTGATTATGATGATGAACTGGCACAAGACTCTGCTAGTGGTTCTGACAATAGAAAGGAATAGGTGTTCCTCGCTATCAAGGAAGATGTTTCAGCATTGGAAGGGAATGTATCTGAAGAGAAGGTACTGGCTTCTAAAATTGAAGATACGGATGAATGGGTAATTGACAATGGATGTTCACGTCATATGACTAGAGACAAAAGGAAGCTTCTATATTTGGAAGAATTTGATGGCGGTTTGGTTAGATTTGGAGATGACAAAGCATGTATGATCAAGGGAAAAGGAACTATATCATTATATGGTAAGCACAATATTGATAATGTTTATTATGTTGAAGGTTTAAGGTATAATATTTTGAGTGTAGGACAATTGGTGGATAAGGGATTTCAATTACAATTCAAGGATGGAAAATGCAAAATCATTAATATATCTGGATTGGAGATTGCAACCGGTACTTAGACAAAAGGTAATATATTTCATTTGAATTCCAGTGACAAGACATGTTTGATTGCACAAATTGATGAGAGTTGGCTATGGCATAAAAGGCTATTTCATTTGAATTTTGATTGCATGGTAAAGATTAGTTCAACTAAGGCAGTTAGAGATATACCTAAGATTGTGAATCCCTATAATCCGATATATAAAGAATGTCAAATGGGAAAACAAGTAAAAACCTCTTTTAAGAGTATACAAGACAAATCTAATGATGTTCTTGATCTTATTCATACTGATTTGTGTGGCCCTGCTAGAATTAAAAGCTTTCAAGATGATAGATATTTTATGCTAATCATTGATGATTATTCTAGAATAATGTGGGTTACTTTTCTAAGGGAGAAATCTAAGGCTTTTGAAAAGTTGAAAATCTTTAAAGCTAAAGTTGAAATTGAGCCAAGATTGAAGATTAATTGTTTAAGGTCAGATCATGGTGGAGAATTCACATCCGGTGAGTTTAATAACTTTTGTGAGAAGCATGGTATAAGGAGACAATTTTATGCTCCCCAGACACCTCAACAAAATGGAGTTGTGGAAAGAAAGAACAAAACTATCTTGGATGCTACTAGAACCATGATGGTGGAAGCTAATCTACCTCATATCTATTGGAGAGAAGTAGTGAGCACAACAATTTATAAATTCAACAGAGTACATATCAATGGAGAAACTGGTAAGATGCCTTATGAATTATGGTTTGGAAATACACATACACTTAAGTACTTCAAAATCTTTGGTAGTAAATTTTATATCAGGAGAGATGATTTCATTGGAAAATTTGATCCTAGATGTGAAGAAGGGATATTTCTTGGTTATTATAATGAAAGCAAAGCATATAGATGTTATAACAAAAGATTGCAGAGAATTGTTGAGAGCGCTAATGTCAAGGTGGATGAGCTGAATAGAAGTCAAATCAGAGTTTATAAGCAAGAACCAGCAGTGGAAATGATCATAACTGAACCGGTAACACCTTTACTGGAACAAAATGTTGAACCAATTACTCCGACAATATCAGAAAATTCAATAATAATTGAAGAACTGGAATGAGGAACAGAGAATCAGAAGACTCCTAGGTATGTAAGGATGAATCATTCAGAAGATCAGATCATTGGGATAAAAAAAATGGAGTGATGACAAGAAGGAGATTGGCAGCTAATGAGGTATGTTTAATTTCTCAAGTTGAACTGGTATCAGTAATTGAAGCATATAAAGATGAATGTTGGTTGAAAGCTATGGTAGAAGAATTAGATCAGATAGAAAAGAATAACACATGGATTTTAGTTCCCCAACCTAAAAATAAGAATGTTATTGGAACTAAATAGGTATTTAGAAATAAATTAAATGAAGATGGATAAGTTGTGAGGAATAAAGCTAGATTGGTTTGTAAAGGATATTGTCAGAAGGAAGGAATTGATTATGGTGAAACTTTTGCACCTATAGCTAGGATTGAAGTTATAAGATTATTTCTTGCATATGTTGCACATAAAAACAACAAGGTTTATCAGATGGATGTTAAGTGTGTCTTTCCGAATGGGGATCTTGATGAAGAAGTTCATATTGAACAACCTGATGGTTTTTCACTTTCAGATGATAAAAACATGGTTTGTAGGTTAAGGAAAGCTTTATATGGATTGAAACAAGCACCTAGAGCTTGGTATGCAAGGTTAGATAAATATCTTTTGAAGCTTGGTTTCACTAGAAGTAATGCTGATAGTAATATATATTATAAATTCACCGATGGTGATATATTTATTATTGAGGTTTTTGTTGATGATATTATTTTTGGAGGTGAAGATAAGTTGTGCATGGAATTTTCTAAAAATATGGAGAATGAATTTGAAATGTCTATGATTGGGAAAATGAAAATTTTCTTAGGTTTGTAGATTACTCAGACTGATAAAGGTATTTTCATCTATCAAATTAAGTATGCTAGGGAATTGTTGAAGAAATTTGGTATGGAAGACTCTAAACCAGTAAGTACTCTTATGGTTACAAGTGCAAAATTGATAATTAAAGATGAATTTTCCCAGTAAATCCTACAAGATATAAGTCTATGATTCGAGGTCTGCTATATTTAATTCAGACTAGGCCTAATATAATGAATGTTGTTTGCATTGCATCAAGATACCAAAGTGATCCTCAAGAAAATCATGAGTGTGGTGAAAAGAATTTTTTAGATACTTGCAAGGTACATCTGAATATGGTTTGTGGTACCCTAAGGATGATGACTTTACTTTATGTGCATATATAGATGCAAATTGGGTAGGTGATGTTGATGATCAAAAAAGTACTTCCGGTGGAGCTTTCTTTCTTGGAAAGAAACTTATTTTATGGATCAACAAGAAACAATCATGTACTTCTTTATCTACTACTGAAGCTGAGTATGTTGCTACTGCTACTAACTATACAGAAGTTCTATGGATGAAGCAAATGTTGAAGGACATAAAAGTGCATTGCATTGGACCGGTAGTTATTCACTGTGATAACTCTGCTGCTATAGACATATCAAAGAATCCAATATTTCACTCTAAGACAAAGAACATATCTATCAAGTATAAATTTTTGAAGGAGAAGGTGGAAGAAAATGAAGTTAGCCTGGGTTATGTGAACACTAAAGAGTATATTGTAGACATTTTCACTAAACCTTTGTCTAAGGAATCGTTTGAGTACCTCATTGACAGATTAAGAGTTTCTGCCCCTCCGACAAAGAACTGATTGATGCTATTTGGCATCAGTCTGGTATGCATTATCAGAGATATTATTCATTCTAGATTGATGTGGTGATGCTACTGCTCAAGGGGAGTAGTTAGCCTTGTGATTCAATGTTTTTTTAATTTTTGCTTTGATATTTATGTCAGATTTCTGGAATTGATGTCAAAGGGGGAGAGATATTCATGTGAAAAAACTTGGATGTATACATTAGGGGGATAAATTTGGAGAACTTAATTGAGATATCATTTACAAAGAGAGTATGGATTAGAACTTCATTGCTATATCTTTGTGTGGGATATTTGTTTGCCATTTCTTGGTACTTGGATGTTTTTCACATCTAGTGTTGTCACCAATGCCAAAGGGGGAGATTGTTGGCCATTTAGAGGAATTGATTATGTGTTGCATTGATGTTGTGTCATTGATTTCAACACTAGTTGTTTTGGCTGTTTACCGATATCCTTCTGGTCCCGGAAAGATGTTTGGTTTCTGGTTGGATTAGATCATGATGCTCTGGTATGTTTTGGCTTTTGGAATTGGCTTAGATCTGCTATTCATGCTACTCAGATTTATGTTCAGTCAATTGGTTTTGATTTGGTGATCAGATGCTATCTTATATGTTGGTAAGCTTGGTTTGTTGATCCGGTGAGGGTTTCACTGGTAGAGCTTTGTTGAAGACCTTTGATGTTATGCATAAGTGGTGTTGGTGTGGCTTCTAGTAGAGATTCAAGATGCTAATGGTGAAAGTGTTCAAGACTTGCCTGATTGGGATCATTGCTTTAGCGTGTGTGGACCTATATTGGGTCTGGTACTATCTAGGTTATGGATCGCCTTAATATAACACATTGATTGGACTTCTCAATGTGTTTTCGAGATGTCTTATGGGTTGGATATTATTTGTTTGGTCTCAAGCCGACATGGTTTGTAATTATGTAATTGCTTTATTGTCTGGTGGTTGACCTTATTGTTTATGGTCAAGGGTTTGTATGTATATGATGTAAGATCTCATTGTAGATCATGATGTATGGGATGAAGGATGTATAGGAGCGAATAATGTAATAATCATTCATGTAGAGGATTTGGTCGATCATTGGTGATCGAGTTGGGTTTATGTAAGAGGATTTAGTCCTCCAGTATTGAGCTTAACCAAAACTGTATTCAGGCATAGGAGATAAGAGGATTTAGTCCTTCGATATTGAGCTTAACGAGAACTATATTCAGGCATAGGATATGCTATCATTGTAGTTCATTCATTCTTTCGGATTGTAGTCTAGATTTGTATGTAGTCAGTGAGACTCCTTTTGTAATGAGCGGTGTGCTCTAGGTTGTTGGCCTTCCTGCAAGTGCAGGCCCCTCATTTGTAATCACATACTTAATGCAGAAGTATTATCTGACTGTGGGTAGGATTCCCACCATGTTTTTTTCCTTTACCAGGTTTTCCACGTACAAATCTTGGTGTCATGTGGATGGTATTTATTCTCTAATTGTTGCTTATGCTTAATTGGTATATCTACTATTTCGGTAATTGGTTTAGTATTGATCTTTTGGGTTTCAGTATTAAAATTTTAATTGCTTAAGGTTCTGGTCATTTAGTGACAACTGATTCACCCCCCCTCTCAGTTGTCTTTTGGTTGTATAGATATGCATATATACATATATAAACACATATTATATATGTATGTCTATACATGTGTAGTAAATGCTAAGTTTACAAGCATACATTATTATGTCTTCATCACTCGTACGGGTTTTGTGAAACACAAAATAATGGTTTTAGTTCTACATAACCCGTATAGGTTATGTAGAACTATGAATAGTCCTTTTTGTTTTTCAAAACCCGTGTAGGTTTTGGCTTGGTAAGAGTGTTGGAATATGACCCTAAGGCTTGCAAGCCTATTTCCCCCCCATTTTTGTCCCTTTACATATTTTTTCATCTTCCAACATGATTTCTCGACTTCATCATCATTAGGTTTACAAGTGATCAGGTAGTTATCTCTAAAATTACCACCATAAGCTCACACGTCTTCTCAGTTTTCTGACCATATAATTTTTCCTATTTTTGGACAACATTAGCATAGTAAACTTTAATTTTCTTTACCAATGCCTTGACAGTCCTCATAGACATATGTCTACCATTTTTTTAATAACTTTTGATATACTAGACCAAATTCAAAATAAATTACATATTATTGTTCTACACTAGATTCTATACACTAAAAATAAGAAGTTTGCATTTTTTATTATTTTGATGCAAGTTATGCCCAACGCACAAACAAGTACCAAATTTTCAAGATGCGGTCACTTCAAAAAATCATTAAAAAACAAATACTCAGCGGAAAATTACAAAAAAATAAAAAACTTCTAGATCTAACTCTTACCTATCATCCTTACAAAGGGTTTTGCAAAATACTAAATCTAACTATATATTTTGTCTAGCACACGAAATCAGCTATGTTATGTTTTTCTGAATAAAATCAAGAACAATTTTTCGTGCATGAGAGGTTTGACCCTCTAAATATTATCCAATTTTAAAAAATTTTAGTAGTTTAGAAACAAGATTCAGAGTACTACAATTCTTATTCTTATTCTTTTCTCAACTCCTAGTTGTGAGTGGATGACCTTCAAATATCTCTTTGAAGTTCAAGTTTACCTGTTTTTAGAAAAAAAGTGGCCACTTATACCCCTCTTTTTGTTCACCATCTTGGTGCACTTACCCCAATATTTATTTTTTAATTTTGAATTAGCCTCTCTTTTTACTTTAAAAAGCTACTCGCAATGTTTAATTAATAAAAAATATTCAAAATCATCAAAATAGTAAAAAAATTATATTACCGGATTCGTGACTTCGAGATTTGCAAAAGGATATTTTTTGTTTTTTGAAAAAAAAAAATTTAATTGATGAAAAATTAGCCAAAAGTTGAATTTGGCAAAAAAGAACAAAAAGTGGCCTTTTTGGTGCCACATGGCAGGCCACATAGGATAGTTTGGCCGAACTACCCTTAGTTTCAACATTTCAAAAAAAAATGATTTTTTTATGGTGACTTTTCAACTAAGGGAGTTCGGCCGAACTCCTAGTGCCATTTCAGCACCATGCAGCCAAGGAGTAGTCCGATTGAACTGAGTTCGATCGAACTATCCTTCATTGGCCCAAAATGTGACACAACTCCATGCTTTTTCCTGTATATACACATACATATAATCATATATGCACACACACACACACACACACAGAGAAAGTTGTTTATGGCTATGTTTGTTGGATCAAATTCCAAAATCACCAAAATTGTGAATGTTGGAATAATCTTAAAATGAAAACCATCTTTACAATTGCATTCTAAAAATAAAATTGAAATGATAAATAGATTAAATCTAAAACTGAAACTCCCTTTTATTTCTCACTATAAAATTGAAATGATAATGCTAGTTTGAATAATCTCAATGGGACTCTGCATTTTATCTTCATTGTACCCTGAAAAAGAAGCATTATTTGTTATAATTTGTTAGACAAAAGTTGAAAACTTCAAATGTTGAAAAATTAAGAAAATATTAACAAAATCTCTTGACTGTAATAGGAAACTCATTTATTTTTGTGACCGAAAAGCTATGAAAATGTTATTTGTTTATATATGTTTTCTTATTAACACACACATATAACTGATATATATGTATGTAATATATGCATACTTGTGATATAACTTCTTAAAATTAATATTGTATAATAATTTAAATTGCTGCTATAAAAATGTGCATTCTAATTTTCATTGAAATTGCATTTGGAATAGAACAACATAAGAAATATCATGTTCATTATGCATAAAAAGTTATTGAGTTTCATATTTGCATTGGAAATAACAAGCATTTACATAATCCTATCATGACATCATTATAGGTGAATTTTGCATTAGTATGTATATAAAGATGATGAAAAAAATAGTTAAACTCATTAGGCATATGTTTGAATGTCTACAATTCAAAGAAGTAGATTAAATTTTCCATGTGTGTTTGGGTTATGATTCCAAGAAAAGGTGCCAAATATGGGTAAGTAGAGAAGGATGATCCACTTTTTCAGTAAGATCTAGCTATTTTTAAGTGCTTTGGCCAAAGCCATGTTCATTGAAATATATGAATTAGCCTAGAAAAATTATTGATATGTTTCTTTACCATAGCTTGATAATAGGGAATTCCATTATCATGTTTTTATATATGCATGTAGATGTATCGGATTGCACCAAGGTTTCCATCCTACCACTATTTCTAAGTAGCTAGGATATTCATGTATAGGGTCAGGTATTCTTCAAAGCATGAAGAATATTAGGGAAGAAATATTGTTTCATGGTTGGGAGGAAAAGCACCAGGGCCATGTTCCCATCCTCGGCTTGCAGATGACCATGTGGGTTGAAGGCAACCAAGGACATTGTTATGAACTTGTATTTATCATTTTTGTAATTTTATATTTTATCGATTGATTATTGATGTACACATGCAATGAAAACCATTATTTTAAAAAGTACTTGAGATATATGTGTGCTATTAACTAGAATAAGCAATTAAACTCAAAAATTATAATTTGTCATTTTATTAATTATGGAGTAAATGCTTTATTTCTCCTTAATTAAGTGGGAAAAATGAGTAATTAATTAATTTGTGAGATAATTAAGGTATGAAACCTTACACCCTTAGAGAAAGTGGATAGATGAGATGCAAGGGGGTACTTTGGAGTGCCTTATGAGTATAAATAAGTCTTTGATCTATGTGACATGTAACAAGGCATATGTCACATGTGTAGCATCATAGATTGTCACCCTTGACAATTTCACACTAGGTTTAGCACCCTTTTTGCATGCATACTTAATTATGCTCGTAATGTGAATCTTTTAGGGCCTAGTTGAGGTAAATCCATGGACACTTGACACTTCAAGAGAGAAAAATGTTGAGACACTAGTGTCAAGCATTAGTGTCTTGGTATTGCATGTAATTTTCAAATAGGTGAAAAACTTGAATGTTAGTCTTTGGTGTCTTGAGAATTGTACCTTGTTGGCCTAACACAAAAATGTCTTCGATATATGTTTAGAAGAATATATTTAAACAACCCTCTTTCTCTAATTTGAGGATATACCTTCTAAGGGGGAGTTTGTCTAAACACATAATCTATCTATGAGAAGCACTCAAGCCCACTACAATTTGGAAATTTTATTACAGTGAAGCTACAGTTAGGTGTTGTTGATGTTTTTTAGTTATTGTCATTTTTATAGTATGCACTTTAACACTTGTGGGACTTCAAAGAGAACTACATCATCACCATGTGTGGGATCTACGAAAGGGTTTCACATCTAAGGTAACTCTATCATTGCAACATTTATGTTATTTATTTTTCCTCTGCTCCTATGAGAGTACACACTCTTTATCATCATCATATTTTTTGTTGTTGTGGAGATGAGAACATTGACATGAGGCTTGACTAAGGAAAGCCCCTATACAACATAAATATTTCCCCTCTTTCATTTGTACATGAATAGAAATAGATGATTTCTATAATTTAAAGAATTAGAGGAGAACATAGTGGGTTGTACCAGGGATCATCAAACTTAACATATTATGTAAAACCTAAATACATTGGCACCTAGCATTATTGTGTAGTGCCCTCCCTAATTCACCCCTTATGAGAGGATGTGATAAATAATTTTGGATTTTCCTATGTCCTTGGTGCCTCTTGTTTCATTCTTAATATTGATATTCTCTTGACAATAGTGGATTGATTATGATTACTATGTTGATTCAAAGATATAGTTTTAATATTAAAGATAGGACAATGCTGAGCTTCGTGATTATTGCACTATTTAGGATATGCAGTTCATGATTATTTCTTATGATGATTTATCTTGTGCTAGACATTTCATATTGACAAATGACATTATGGTTTTATATGGATGATTATTTATTTGGGACTAATATGATGATGGACTCATAGTTGGTGATTTATGTGCACTCATTACTCATGCGAGGTATATATTTGCTTATGATGATATGGTGGTATCTTGATAGTACTAACACCACCTCATGGTTATATTGGATATGATGATAATGATGGTGCTAAGTTGTCACAATTGTTTTACTACTGCGTTTGTGAAAGAGACGATGTCATACCACTCGTCATGAGCACGATATGATGTTGCAATTCTCTTTGGCCTATCTAATTATTTTATATTATATATGCGTTGTTGTGTGTACATTGGTGGTTACATGTTTGTAGGTACTAGACATCGACTCCACCTGGCTCCACAGGTGTAAGCGTGTCTTTATCCCAATGGAAAGTTGATCGAAGGTGACATGAGATCCCATTCTATAGTCTAGGTTTAGCTAGTATCCTATCAATTAGTGTCTTGGTTAGAGTTCCATTGTTAGCGTCATGTGGTATTTCATGTTACCCTATGCTAGGTTGCCTTATGGATTTGTGATTATTAATTAAATTATTAACTAATTAACTGGTTTATATAGTTTATTAATATTAAATTAAATTAATGGATGACATTGATATTTAATATAATGGCGTATTTAATTATTGAGGGGTATTATTTATTAATGATATTTTGTGGATCATAATATTTGGCATTTATAGTTATGCATGAAAGATTATTTATTTATTTATTATATTTTATATGTATGTGGGAGATATTAATGGTATTCAGTTTAAATTATATTGGCTAGAGCATTTATATTTATCCGTACATTTAATTATTTGTTTACTGTTTATTTATTTATTTATTGTTGTCTTATCTATTTATTGGTTATTTATTTGTTATTATTTATTTTCTTACCCCTTGTTTTGATTGACCTTTTTGGGAGTTGTGTTTGTGAGATAATACTATTTAATTGTTTATTTATTTATTTATATTATTTTTGTGGTTTAACATTTATTGGGCTATTTATTTATTTATTTTAATTATTAGCCCTTTCTATTTTATTTATTAGTTAATGAGTTTATTTACTATTTATTGTTATTTTACCTTTTACCTATTTATTTATTTATATATTATTTACTTTACTTACCCTCTTTTATTATTGGTTGTTAGATTTGGGAATTGAGATAATATTATTTTATATTATTATTATTATGATTTTCAATAGGGTTGGTAGGAAATATAATATTTTAGACTATTTTCATTGGTTGAGAAATTTTATAGTTTTTGATTAATTTCTATTTATTGGGAGATTTGAGTTTATTGTGGTGTGGCTTGGTTGGAGAATTTTTTGAATTTTTTTTATTGTTGATGAACAATTTTTGCAAATGATTTGGCTTATGAAGTTTTGGCTTGGATTTGCTTGAGGCTGCTATTTTTGTTGGTGGATTGAAAATTTGGCTTGTCACTTCTGTAACAATTTTGCATTCCATAGCTTCTATTTTCTAGGTTGGGGATTTTAAATCTTCTTATGCAACTTGATTTAAAAAGATTGTATTCTTCGTGTCTATGAAAATATATGGTTAATGTATTCGGTGGAATTTTATTCTTGATTTTGGCTATTGGGAATTTTGGTATTTGTTCGTTTCTCGTGCCTCTGAATTACCATGAACGAGTCTATCCCTATATTGTTTTATGCTTGGTTTATTGGTTGTATTATTCTTTGGGAGTATAAAAGTTTCCACCCCCTTGAGAATACCTTTAGTGTTGTGCTTTGAATATGGAGTTTGGTTTCTGTTTTGTACGGTCAGGTGGATCTTGACTTTGTGAAAGAACTTTGTAATGCCACAAGGCCATGTACTTGGTTTTGGTATTGGTTTTGTAATTTTGATCTTGTCTAAGGTCATTTTATACCTTATTTCGTCGAGTTGGCTATGGTTATGTACTTAGCTGATTATTTTAATTGGCAATTCTGAGTCTCCTTGCTCTTTGTTTTGAATGCGCTATATTGATGAGTATATGCGCTAAATAATATGTCGTATGTGCTATTGTACCGTGTATATGTGCTAGTCTGGAGGGCATATGCATTGAAATCTTCCTTGTATTTTCTAGACTATGACTTATATGCACTAGATCATGTTTTGTATGCATTGTTTTACATTTTATTTGTGCTAATCTATTGCTTAAATGCATGATTCTGGTCTTTATATGTGTTGAACTATCATTTGAATGAATCGTTCTAGTTTTTATAAGCGTTGTTGGTTTTTGCGAATGTGTTGCATCAGTCGATGATTATGTTGATCCGTTGTGTTTCATTTTCTAACTTTATTTTTTGTTATATGGTCTTCACCAGTCCAGAGGCTGATTTTCAGATTCTTGTGAGTTCCTGTGATAGTTCTAGATTGATTTATTTGATCAGTGATGGTATTTATGTTATTTATGGATTTAGAAAGATGGATATGCCTTGCTATTGATTATTAGGCTCATATTGGATATATGTGATATTATGATTATTGGATATTATCTAGTTTCATGTTGTCGATGTATGAGGCTGGGTTATTGGTATTTTGATATGCATTTATTACTATTTATCATCTTGATATAGAGAACCCTAGATAATTGGGTTATGTTTATTTGAGAGCCCTTTTCTTTATATGCATTGTGTATATTGTACCCTAAGGTCTAGGAGCATGATAGGTGGAATGGGATTCCAAGTGAGTGTTGGGGTCATGAGGAATAGACCGCCAAGAAATCCTTGAAATAGGTGTTGGGGTCTAGACCGCTAGGAAATCTCATTGGGTATTTATTGTACAAACAAGTGATAACTTAATTAATTAATCCTAGGTGGGATGGGTAGAAGTAAATAACTTTAATAAGATAAGAAATGGATGTGTGGTGCCCCTACTTTGTCCTTGGATTGTTATTATGGAACCAGGAAGGGTTTGGGAAGACCTTGGTGATCCAGGTAAACCAAATTCCCTTGATTTCTTCAATGGATGTTGGGACAAGTTCCCAAGTTCCCATTGTCATTTTATGGTGATAACATGCAATGACACTCCTTCCCTACATGTAGGTCCTAGAACCTTAAGCCTTGATTTTGTGAGAATCCTTTGGAGGTCTTATGTCTTATGTCTTGTTCTTTTAATTTAGTCATGTGATGTGATTTGGCATATTGTTCATATGGTTGCCTTTTAGTTGTGGTTGTTAGGTGTCAGCCTAGATCTAGAGTGTGTGTGGGATCTTGTGTCATTATTTGTAGTATGGGGGGTGGTTCCTTATGGCTCCACATGGCTGGGTGGGTTGATGTCTTCTTCCATTGGGATGTTCTTCTTTTTGTTGGATGACAATGTGCTTGGATATGGATTCTTATCTCTTCAACTTGTACATGTATTTTTGAGTGGATTTTATGCACTTTGTGGGTTAGTAGCAAAGATTAGGAAACTATGTAGTAGATTAGGAAAATGTGTATCTTGATGTAATAGGATTATTTTAATATTGGTGATGTCATTGTAATCATATGTAGTTGGATAATGATGTTGTAGATGAGACTATGGTTCTTGAAGTAGGATATGATGTAGTACTCTTTAGAGATGTATAATGTATCTTGGATATGTCCTTATTCTTATAATTTATGATTGATAATTCATGATGGATTAATAGATTCTGTTTGGACTAAAAATATGTGTATCTTTTGTTATTTAATTGAGAATTATGCTTTAGACCTTTATGGAATCTTCTATTAGAAAAATGGGAAACGATTGTGCTTTAGAATTGATGTTTGGAATTGTATAGATAATTGATGGTTAGGGATAAGTGAATAAGAACATTTGGATTTGGTGCTCTAAAATGAACCTATAGCATATAAGTAATTGAGATGTAAGTGAATATGCATATGGCTATCTAGATGGATGTTCTCTATGATGATCATTAGGAGTATTGTAGAAAGGATACTCTTGCAAGACTTTTTTTATATCCTCGAAGACTGTTATCCTTGTAAATAAAGTTGTGGATTCTATTGGAATGGATTATGTTATTTCTATCATGTGTAATGGTGATGTGAGACGTGTGTTAGATTTGGATGGCTTGACCTTCTAGGAAATGAATTTAGTTGATGAAATGTATCCTTAAGTATGATGGCTTAGATTAATGGTTACTTTCCTATGATTTAGTTTCAATAAATATTAAATTAATGTAGGAAGTGATGTTGTAGAGTTTTATGATGTTTCTTATATTATTAGAGTCATGTTAAGTGATGGTGTTGAGGTACCCTAGGGAAGGTTGATCTATGTGATGTTGATATTTCCGCTTACGTACTTATGTTCTTATGATCATGTTTGAGTTGATTATGTGCATGTTTAGATAATGTATGTATTATTTGAGATCATGCCAAGATAATGTTTATGTTTATTTAAGTTACATGTGTTAATTAGGAGAAATAAAAAGGTATCTCTATATTTGGTTGTTAGTTTGTTAGTTTTCTTTAGGGTATTTTGGCGGGCATTACATATTGTCCTACCTTTCTACCTTAATTTTTAGTGACAAGTTTCTAGACCTCTACTCATTCTATTCTAGTTTATGATTCTATATTTCAAAACACTTAGACACTAATGCCCCGTACTATCATCTTGCCAAATCTTCTCCAAATGCTAGCACTAGGTTCCTTTTTGTATCACCTTCTTAGATCTGCTTTTTTTTTTGTCTTCTATTTTATATCATCTACATTTTTTTAAGTTTGTTCAATTTAGTCATTATTAGCTTAGTCCATTATACACACTCAATTCATATCACTTACAACAAAAGGAGTGTGAACCCAGAAAAATTAACTCTTCCTTGAGGATAGTAGCCATACTCATCCACATTCTATCATGCACTTGAGGTCATCACAATGGTTAAAGAGCTTTATGTTTCCTACTAGGCCAAAATAGTAGAAAATATAGTCACTTTTGAATCAAATTTAAAATTTATTCCTCTACTCAAGACTTAAAATCACAAGTTAAAACTAAGATATAGACCAAAATTTATTATCACTCTCTCCTAAAGCCTCCCAATATCATGCCTTAATCAAGAAACTATATAGCTCAATATAGACGAGGTTTTTATTTTTGTAGGGATGGACAATATAAGAGTTATTGTTATGAAATTTAATAAGTTATTAAGTTGAAATAAATTCTCTCTGAAGTATAAAACATAATTGGCCACTTCATAGTAGGTTGTGAGGTAAATGAGGGGATATATTATCTCTTTGGTCCAACAAGGAATCCATTTCCCATTTCACTAAAATAAAAATATTTTATAATTAAATAATTGAAAGTAATTATCGATGGCAGACAAATAGACCATACATTTTTTAGCATTGGGGATAAGCACAAAGAATACTAGAGTAGAATCAATTCTCTACCCCTTGTCTCAATAGGAATTCCAAATTAGAGCTATGGTGGAGAAGTTGATGAGCATATCCCATAAAATATCATTGATTTCGACAATTCTTTTAAAGCCTTGAAGATGAAGGATATCCTATAAATGTTGAGTGGCTACTATTGCAAACTATCATTGAGATGATGTAAATTTTCTCCTCTATTGAATTTTTTAAAATTTTGAATTGACTATAAGACCCAAATGGGTATCTAAATTCTTTTTTATGAGAAAAAATACCCTCTAAGGTTGTCATAACAATAAATATTTTTTATTTTTTCCCTTTGGGTGGAATGTATTATCAAAGTACTTGAGAAATCAACAGATTCATTAGCGTTTTTTTGCCATCTTCAAATGTTCAAGTTTTTCTTGTTCTCATTTGGTATAATGTCTTCAAGGTTTGGATTTATCAACTTTTATATTCACATAAATATTGTTTTAATATTTTGGTGTCAAACATTTTTCATGGTTGTTGATGGGAGGTAAAGATTAATGGATGGTGCATGTTTTAAAAAATATCGATATGATAAATTTAAAATATTTTATAATTAAATGCTTTATGCTAGGTTGGCATAAAATGAGGCTTATTAATTCAAATAGTTCAAGAGGGTAAGTGCACCAAGATGGTGAACAGAAAAGTGGCCACATGCCAAAAAAAACCAATTTTTTCATAACCCGTGCGGGTTCTAATAATAAAAAAATGTGCTAGGCTTGGCAACACCAAGCCTAGAGGAGAAATAATTTTTAAAACCAAAAGTTCCTTCAAAACCCCTTTTTTTTAAATAAAAAATTTAAAGTTTCTCAGAACCCATATGGGTTTTGAGAAACATATTTATTTTGTGTAGGCCACGATTTTTGGCCATTTTCAATGCCAAAACTCATGGAACAACAATAAGGAGAAGCAAAAAAGACATAGAACCCACATGGGTTTGCGACTATTTTGGGTTTTCCCAACATCGAGAGCAATTTTCAACAATGGCACCCCATCGAACAGGTAAGATTTGATTTGTCTGATTTTTTTTGTTTGCATTTTAATTAAAATAGGGTTTTTAATTTATTTAAGTTTTGTTTTTATTAATTTGATGTCAAATTCTTCAAGCAATCCCCAAAAATGAAATAGACAACAAAGACCTCCTCCTGCACAAGCAACACAAGAAAACCCTATTAACATTGCACAAGAGCAACAAGAAAACCCTCAAAATCCTAAAAATGCTGCTCCTCAACAACCACCACCATCCCTGAAAGCCTCCACATCCTCCATTAGATCATGTAGATGCCACACAAGAGGATCTCATCAATTGCCTTACACAAAATAGTGCCCAAATTTCTATATTGGTGAATAGGTTGAGGACCTCTAGGCTTGAGCACCACTCAACCCTCCCCAAAACACTAGAAACAATGGCTAATAGTGAAAATGAGGTATCTAGGGAGGTTGCAAAATGGGGTTCATGGAGGGATAGATGTCAAACATTTTATGCAGATGGGTTGTCATATGATCAAGTGAAGAAAAAGGGCATAGGTAAAGATGACATATTTGCTCTTTTCACCGATCCTATTACTAGTAACAACCTAGAATAAAATACGACTCGATTTCCTCTACATTGGTGTGTTCATGCTAGGTTGAAAGAAGATTTTTGGGATAGGTGGTATATGGTCTTTGACCAACCACCTTGTAATAATTGGGAGGTGCCTCTATATTTTTTGAGAAAGTTGTATTGTAAGTTTATCCTCTCGACAAGAAGCAAAATTACTTTGACATCCGACAATTTCAGGGTAGAGGGAGAGGCTCTATGTAGGATAGACCTAGGGCCCATAGGGTGGTAGAACCACAACATAGGAGGCGTATAGCTCCTAAACCCATGGTTCATGTCACTGCCCCTATATCCTTGAAGGAGTCTATGGAATTACAGACTCTTCAAGTAGCTGCATCATTGACTAATGTCATTGTTCAACATGGCACACATTTGGTCAGAGCAGAGGATGTACCAACACCTGCATCACCTCCTTCATCAGTGGCACAACAACACATCCTTCCTTAGTGACACCTCCTTCATCAGGAGCACCTCATGCATCATTCGGCACAAGCCAGCCCATTCAACATATGTGCCCCACCTGCCAAGGTGTATGTTATGGTGTAGACACTGACGCGTACGAGGATGGTTCAACATATCATTCATGTATATGTTGTGGGAGTAGATGTCATGCTTCTACTATAGAGGATGTGGCCCTCACGGACAAACTGCTCAATATGTTGTAGCCTCTCTATCAGACACAGGTATGTTTAATTATGTTTATGACATGTTATCAATTAAGTGACTAAATCTTATAAAAAGAAATGAATTTTTATTTTTAAAACAATTTAAAGTGACATATAAATAAAATGCATTGCAGGGTGTAGTAGGTGGTGGGAGTTCACCACATACTGTTCAATCGACTCCATGGTCACGAGTAGTTTCGCCACCGGAGGTAAAGATTTGTAAATTTGTTAAAAATATAATAATACATTGGTTTCAAAATATCTTTTGTTAATTATATGTATCATTACTTGGTATTTTGTAGGGCTTATCAGTGGTTGAGATGTCCCAACTTGATGATATCATGCTTTCGGCCATTGACTTTGGCCAAGATAGCTATGCGGTACCATTTAGATTTATATATTTTTGACTTAAGTGATATATTAAATACATGCTCTTTTCCCTTATCTTAATTTTTTTTCGTTAGTTTACCCCACCTACCTCAAGGACATCTCATGTGAGAAAGCCATCCTCTAGCACTCCAAGGCAGAAAAATATATCCTCTCAGACACCCAAACGACAGAAGGTAATTCACTACAATTTAAATTCAATTGTTGAAATGTATTATGATTAAACATGTATATGTAGATATTGATAAATGTACTTAATTTATTTGTTCTATATACATAAACATATGGGGTTTACGAAATTAATGAATGCACCTGATGTCGATGAGGTTCAGCAGAGGGAAGAGGTGATATCTTCATATTCACTTTGGATTTCATTATTGCTTGTTCGAAATAACTAAATCATTTTATGTCTATATCATATGATATCATTTTTCATACAGGAAATGGTAATAGCTGCATCAGATTTGACTAGGCCTCGTGATGTTACAGGAGAACTATACGAGGCTTCAGTGTGCATTTTTTGTACATATGTTAAAAATATTTGTTTTATCTAGTTTGTCAATAACTTTGGGTTATTAACATGTATGATTGTCTTTAAACTATTACAGGCCCCTTCCAAACTTCCTACTATTATTCTACCATTCCATTTCAATAGAAGTCCTACACATATATTATGGGATCCAACACGAGGAAGGGAAAAGGTATGTCTATCTTAGATCAACTCCTTTTCACTAAGTGCACAACGGAGTTGAAACTATCTAGTTAACTCATTTTGGATCACTTACCATGGATACAGGAAATGGTTGTAACTGATTCATCTGTGAATTTGCCTCCTATGACCACAACACATCCATCTGAGGCTCCGGTATGCTTTAGTTTTTTAGTCTATTATTTTTTAGTTATTATGTTTTATTTGACATATATGTTATTAACATGTATTAATGTTGTTTTACTAGTTACATCCTCCTTCAGGACATCCCATGGATCCTCGGCCTCAACAAATTGCAGAAGATAGAGATGAGGTAATCAACATTTCAATTTCAAACAATTTAGAGTTCAATATTTAGTTATTTTGATGTTATATTGAGAAAATATATCTGATTCGACATTTGAATTGTTCTTGTGCAGCCACCTATAGAGCCACGTATTGCTTTGAAGAGGCTCGATTTTGATGATCTGCCACGATCATAGATACCGATAGAGACATATAGTTATAGTTGTGGTCATTGAAGGACCAACTTTTTTATATATTCTACATTTGTATATGTATATATCGACTTTGACAAACATGTCACATGCCACATTTTTGTAACTATTATTGATTTGGCATCTATGCCATTTTTTGATATGTACACGATTATTGTTCATTTTGATATATATGAAACTTGATATTCGATCCAATTTATTCATTGATATATATCAAACATGATATTCCTAAAATTTAGTTATTTGCTATTGAAATGTGATCAAATTTGTTTATTGTGCATTTGTGTTGAAATGTGATCGAATTTGTTCATTACTTGTAATTCATATGGCGTATACTTTTAAACTATCTATTGCTCATATTGTGTATACCCAAGTATTGATACCAGTAATGCTGATATTGTGTATTTTTATTAAGTGAATTTACTTTGAGTCCTTCGTACATGAAGAGATTGGAGTGAATTTATCTAAGGATGAGTCGACTTTGGTAAGGTTTTCATTTAAATTTTATTCCATAACAAGTTGACCTTAGGGTAAGAGACACACCTATTCATCCAAATCACGTAAAAAAGAAGTTTAAGCACTTATGGACAATCCATGTGAACCAATGGGGTCGTGTTTTCTCTACCTAAAAAATCCTCTCTCAGTTTTGGGCAACTCGATTATGTTTTCTTATAGTGAGATTTTTTTTGTCGCATAAAAAACCGTCAGTGAGAGGTGGCAAAATAGTGCATCTTTCGCTATGCTTGTTGTGGGAACAAACCGTCAGTGCGAGATGTCCGAGTGGCTGGGTTTATTCTATGTGTGCCCTTGTTTTGCTTCCCAAGATGTCCAATCATTACAAGCCACCTCGTAGCGACGTTTTCCCTTGAGCGCTCAAAGTGGAAAAAATGGTCAAACTTTGACGCGCGTAACTCGGGGACCATGGAATTTATGGAAAATCCATTTGAACCTATGGGGTCATGTTGTCTCTACCTAAAAAATCCTCTCTCGGTTTCAACCAACTCGATTCCGTTTTCTTGTGGTGAGATTTTTTTTGTTGCATAAAAAACCATCAAAAACCATTAGTGAGAGGTGGCAAAATACTACATCTTTCGTTCTGCTTGTCGTGGGAATGAACCGTTAGCGTGAGCATGTCCGAGTGGCTGGGTTTACACAAGGTGTTCCTTTGTCTCACTCCCCAAGACGTCTGATCGTTACGAGCCACCTCGTAGCGACGTTTTCCCTTGAGCGCTCAAAGTGGAAAAAATGGTCAAACTTTGACGTCGCGTAACTCGGAGACCGTGGTAATTATGGACAATCCATTTAAACCAATGGGGTTGTGTTGTTGCTTACTAAAACATCCTCTCTTAGTTTCCATTTTCTTATGGTGATATTTTTTCTGTCGCATCAAAAACTATCAAAAACTGTCAGTGAGAGGTGGAAAAATAGTGCATCTTTCATTCTGCTTGTCATGGGAATGAGCCTTCAGTGCGAGCATGTCTGGGTGGTCAGGTTTATGCTAGGTGTGCCCTTGTCTCACTCCCCAAGATGTCCAATTGTTACAAGCCACCTCATAGTGACGTTTTCCCTTGAGTGCTCAAAGTGGAAAAAATGGTCAAACTTTGACGTCGCGTAACTCAGAGACCATGGCACTTATGGATGATCCATTTGAACCTATGGGGTCATGTTGCTTCTTCCTAAAAAATCCTCTCTCGGTTTCGACCAATTCAATTCCATTTTCTTGTGGTGATATTTTTTCTGTCGCATCAAAAACCATCTGTGAGAGGTGGCAAAATAGTGCATCTTTCATTCTGCTTGTCATGGGAATGAATAGTCAACGCGAGCGCATCTGAGTGGCTAGTTTTACGCTATCTACACTCATGTCTCACTCCCCAAGATGTTTGATCGTTACGAGCTACCTCGTAGCGATGTTTTTCCTTGAGCGCTCAAAGTGAAAAAATGGTCAAACTTTGACGTAGCGTAGCTCGGAGACCATGGCACTTATGGATGATCTGTTTGAACCTATGGGGTCATGTTCTCTCTGCCTTAAACATCCTTTCTCAGGTTTAACCAATTTGATTCCATTTTTTGTGGTGATATTTTTTCTGTCGCATCAAAAACCGTCAAAAACTGTCAGTGAGACGTGGCAAAATAGTGTGTCTTTCGTTCTACTTGTCATGGGAATGAACCGTTAGTACAAGCACATCCGGGTGGTTGGTTTTAGACTAGGTTTTCCCCTGTCTCTCTCAACAAGACATCCGATCATTATGAGCCACCTTGTAGCGACGTTTTCCCTTGAGCGCTCAAAGTGGAAAAAATGGTCAAACTTTGAAGTAGCATAAATCGGAGACTGTGGCACTTATGGATGATCCATTAGAACCTATGGGGTCATGTTGTTGCTACCTAAAACATCCTCTCTTGGTTTAGTAAAACTCAATTCCATTTTCTTGTGGTGAGATTTTTTCTGTCGCATCAAAAACCTTCAAAAATCATCAGTGAGAGGTGGCAAAATAGTGCATCTTTCGTTCTTCTTGTCATGGGAATGAACTATCAGTGCGAGCACATTCAAGTGGCCATTTTTATGCTAGGTGTGCCCTTGTCTCTCTCCCCAAGATGTTCGATCATTACGAGCCACCTTGTAGCAACGTTTTCCCTTGAGCGCTCAAAGTGGAAAAAATGGTTAAACTTTGACGTAGCATAACTCAGAGGCTGTGGCACTTATGAACGATCTGTTTGAACCTATGGGGTCACGTTGTCACTACCTAAAAAGCCCTCTCTCAGTTTCAGACTATTCCTACTAGCCCTTCAAATCGGGTAATTCAACCGTAACTCAAAACTTTCCCAAAACACTTGGAAAAAAATTTGCATATTCAGATACCCATTTGCAAGTTATTTAACATATGTCAAAATCAAACTCAACTATTTATATTCAAATAGTACTAATTTATAATCAAATGGTACGAGTTTATTACAAATGTATTTATAATCAAATGGTACAAATTTGGGCTCTCAAAATTTGCAAATCAGCCCCATGGACACTTTCATATATAAAATTTGGCATCTTATATAAACAATCAAGCTCAATATTGTTTATATTTACAAAATTTTGCATCTAAATATGCAAATTACAACTTGTTGTTGTTTTTTTATACAAAAATTAGCATCTATATATGCACATTACAACTCATTGTTGTTTTTTATATAAAATTTAGCATCTATATATGCACATTACAACTCATTGATGTTTTTATAAACAAAATTTGGCATCTACATATGCACATTACAACTCATGTACATATTATAGCTCATATGCATGTAGAGCATATCCAAAAAACCAAAGTTACAACGTTTTGCAAAAGATATATACAAAATTGTCAAAATTATTCTACCATATTGTAGAATTATTCTTCTAGATGGCCCAAAATCAATCAAGTGAATGTTCTGGATCAGGTCTAACCCTTAGTCTCTCAAGTATTGCCTCGTGGTTTGATTCACAAACTTTCCACAAATCCTTGTTAAGAGGTCTACCATGATATTTAATTAATATTTATTGCAACAAGAAGGTTTGAGTAATGAAGAATATGTCTATGTGTCTCAAAGTCCTCAAACAACCAGGCATTAGAATTTTTGATAAGTTACCTGCATTTTATAGAAGGGTAAGTTAATGCTAAAATCAATACAACGATTGCTAAATAAATGAGTTTAAGAGGTCTCAATACAACTCGACACAACAATGGTACCTTCTAAGCCATGTCCCTATCACAACAACAGATCCTATTTGGTACTCAATACCCTCTCCATCAACCATTGTAGAATCCAATTTCTTTTTGGCCTCAATACAACGACACAAAAAGTAATATGGTACTTCTTCATTGTTCTCATCTGCAATAACTACATATACATGACCTACATTTAATAGAAGGATATAAGTTAATACCAAAATCAACATAAGTTAATACTAATAAATTAAGCTTAAAATTGTAGTAAATTGCAACCCTTTACCTGGTTCAACTATGTCTAATACATGGTCAAAATCCATTGATGCTTAAATCTGGTTCATCTGTAGTGCTCTAGGAAGTTGATATGTATCTAGGGTTTGCAAAGGTCTACAAGACCATTGGTCAACCCATTCTTTTGATTTAGATTCATCCCACAAAAAATGCATACACGAAGAGCAAAAGCATGCAATGTGTCTAGTATAAATAACTAGTGATGTTGCATTTGAACTTCTAAATGAATGCATGTCACTTGATCCAGTAAGTGTACAACAATCTAGATAGTTTTCAATGTTAGATTCACTTATTAATCAAAAATATCTAGAAACCATAGACTTACTTGCATTACCTATTCCCATCGTAGAGTTACACCATTGCACAATTGGTTTTGCATCTATTAAGATTGCATCACCTTCGTACTTCAATTCCTCTCTAGAAAGAGATCTTTTCACATGTGCTCCCGCACCATCATGCTCTCCTTTTCCATGCCCTACCTCAATGAAATTCCAAAAATGTTGCACACCACTTGTCACATGCATCCTAGTCAACCAATAGAACATCCTTGCATTCTTGAATTGTGCGGTGCAATTGTCCAACCATATTAAGTGTTGGTTGTATCATATATCTCTTTCCCCTAAACTATCATAGAAGACTATAAATAATCCTTGCACAAACTCTTACGAATGAGTATGATCATTGCTGATATAGAAGTGATATTCTCTTATAACCTTTTTGTCCTCCTTGGTGCTATCATGTGCATGCATGAATGCTATATGTACAAAAATTGTAACTTGTGTAGAGTGGTAATACATAGATTGTACTTCATTTTGTGGCTTTAGTGTATAATTCTCAGCAAAATCAACGATAGAGACAATAGTACCAAGGGGGAAAGTGTCCTTACACAACTTGAATTTCTCATCTAACCACCTAGCTCTATTTGTGTGACCTATGTACTCATACACTAGTTTCTTTTGAAACATCTTCATAAAATCAGCTATGCATATATCCCTTTTCACTAACTCACACCTCTTTAATTCTTTTCCATCTTTAACACCATATGTGACTGACTTATATTTTCCAGTAGAAACTAGTTCCTTACCAATTTCATGTGTGCTATCCAGATGTAGGCATCTATGCAACTGTTGCAAACCGCCACATGTAGGACAAAACCTCTCAAACACATCATCTTATAGTAAATGCACCCGTCATCTTGTCTACATAGTGCACTTGAAATAAATTCTCTCGATGACTTAGGAGGTGCTTGTAGACCACATTCCTACAAAACATTGTTATTGTGCAAAGTACAACATATATAGTGATAAATATTATAATGCATGGAAAATTCAACATGGACCCTACAACAACATGTAGTACATGCATGATTAATCTTAACATAAAATGGTTTTGTTATCTCAAAAAATCTTTGACTAATTTTAATCTGAGGAAAGCTTTGAAGAAACCTTTCACAAAATCGTGTTTGAGTGGTATCTAAATAGTGTTTTGGATGTGGCTTGCGATTACTAATTCTAATTCTCCTTCTAACAACATATCTTTGGTTGGGTGAAACCCTTGTGCTTTCATGCCAATATTTCTCAATTAACGTTCTTAGTGCATCAACAACAACCTTGTCCTTGTGTGGGAGTCTACCCGAGAATGCCCAAAGAGAATTATTGTTAGGATCCTCGATTTTCTCTCGCCTCTCTAAGGCATAGTGTAATGTGGTTCTACTTATCCTTAATGACTTTCTTGTTTTGCTTATTAAATGAGATTTTTTCATTTCCTTTCCCATTATCGTTGATGTGAGGACACAATGAGTAACATTAGAATCTTTAGTGCATGATTTCAAACCAATGGCTTGGTATGCATCAAAAATATTTCTCACATGGTTCTTTCACTATTATTTTCGGATGTTCTTAACCCCAAAATTTTCATCGTCTCTCTAAATTAAAGATTTTTAATCATTTCAACAACTAATTGGCATCTTCCACTTTGATTTAAGGTTTCATAATGGTTATTCCAAATTCTTCTAACCATTCTTCTACAAGTTCTTTCGGATATTTTATCATGCATTGGCTTCACAATATTTTCATCAATATCTATTAGGAACTTTGGTTTTCTATGAATTATTCTAAGAGGTGTTAAGATTGGTGCATGCTCTTCATTTTAATTAGGTGCATTATGTGCATTGATCACATCAAATTCAAATGGCATATATTCTTCAATTTCATTAACATGTGCATTCACTGAATCATTTTCAAATGGTGTATGTTCATTGCATTCATTAGGTGCATTCATCATATGTATTTGAATTGGTGTATGTTGATCATTTTGATTTGGTGCATTCATCATATCAATTTCAATTGTTGAATGTTCATCACTTTCATTAGGTGCATTAGATGACGTACCTTCATGTAATCTCTTCATATGATCCCTTTGTCTTTCCTTTGTTGCCTCTCTTTGTTCATTTGTTCCTCTCTTGTTCTTTCCCATTGTCCTACACATAACATCATGATGACAATCCACAATCAAATAGAAAAAAAAAAAAAAAATGATCATCATTTTGTTATAATCTAAAGTAACAATAATAAAATAACTTTAAAAGAACCCAAAATACAAGACAAATCAATCATGATCAAAGCAAAAAAACAACAAATGATCATGATTTTGTTATAATCTAAAGTAACAATGATAAAATAACTTAAAAAACAATCTAATATACAAGACAAATCAATCATTCCAAAGCAAAAGTGACAAAATAATATGAAAACCTAACTGTTACTGTCCCAAAAAATCATGTGCAGAAGCAGCCGGGCCTTCAATCAACTTGCAATGCTAGTTTTTAGGCCGTTGGGACCAAAATATATTCAGATTTTCCCATAAACCGTACGGGTTATGGAAAACTTTTATGTCAACATTCACAATTTCTCATAACCCATACAGGTTATGTAGAACTAGAAATTTCTTGCCTTAGTTCTAAATAACCCGTACAGGTTATGTAGAACTAGGGAAAGTAGAGGGGGAGAGGGAGAGAGGGAGAGAGATTGGGAAAATGATGGACAGGGAGAGAGGGAGATTAGAAAAAGGAGAGAGGGAGAGGGAGAAGGAGAGAGGGGGGTGGAGAGAGGGAGGGAGATTGGGAAAAAGAGAGAGGGAGGGAGATTGGGAAAAGGAGGAAGAGAGAGAGAGAGAGAGAGAGAGAGAGAGAGAGAGAGAGAGAGAGAGAGAGAGAGAGAGAGAGAGAGAGAGAGGAGATTGGGAAAAGGAGAGGGAGAGAGGGAGAGAAGGAGAGAGGGGGGTGGAGAGAGGGAGGGAGATTGGGAAAAGGAGAGAGGGAGGGAGAGAGGGAGAGAGAGAGTATGGGAGAACAAGAAGGAGAAAATGGTGAGAGAATCGAAAAAGAGAGAAGTGTGAGGGGGAGAGAGATGTGATAGAACTCAAGGAAGATAATTAGGTCTTAGATTAGACAAAGACAATGATGGGGGAAGGAAGACGAGAGAGAGAGGAAAAGAAGAGATACATGCATGTATACAAACATATATCTATATAAATATATGTATATTATAACTATAGATATGCATTTATACATACATAAACACATATTATCTAGGTATGTCTAAAACATGTGTAGTAAATGCTAATTTTACAAGCATACATTATTATGTCTTCATAAATCGTACGGGTTTTGTGAAACAAAAAAAAAGTTTTTAGTTCTTCATAACCTGTACAGGTTTTGTGAAACAAAAAAAATGATTTTAGTTTTACATAACCCGTACGTGTTATTTAAAACTACGAATAGTACTTTTTGTTGGCTTGGTAAGAGGGTCGGAAAATGACCCTAAGGCTTGCAAGCCCATTTTCCCACCTTTTTCGTCCCTTTACACGTTTTTTCATCCTCCAACATGATTTCTTAACTTCATCGTCATCAGGCTTACAAATGATCAAGTGGGTATCTCTAAAATTACCACCATAATCTCACACATCTTTTTTGTTTTCTGACCATATAAATTTTTCTATTTTTGGACAACATTCTAGCATAGTAAACTTTAATTTTATTTATCAGTGCCTTGACAGTCCTCACAGACATATATCTATCATTTTTTTAATAACTTTTGATATACTTGACCAAATTCAAAATAAATTACATATTATTGTTCTACACTACATTCTATACACTTATAAAAAAATAAATTTGCATTTTTTATTATTTTGATGCAAGTTATGCCCAACACACGAATAGGTACCAAATTTTCAGGATGCGGTCACTTCCAAAAATCATAAAAAAAAAATACTTAACGAAAAATTACAAAAAGATACACAACTTCTATATCTCATTCTTACCTATCATCCTACGAAAGGGTTTTGCAAAATACTAAATCTAACTATATATTTTGTGTAGCACACAAAAACAACTATGTTATATTTTTTTGAAAAAATCAGGAACATTTTTTCGTGCGTGAAAGGTTTGACCCTCTTAATATTATCCAATTTTTTAAAAAATTAGTAGTTTAGAAACTAGATTCAGAGTACTACAATTCTTATTCTTTTCTCAACTCCTAGTTTTGAGTGCATGACCTTCAAATAGCTCTTTGAAGTTCAGATTTACCTGTTTTCAGGAAAAAGAAAAAAAAAAGTGGCCACTTATACCCCCCTTTTTGTTTACCATCTTGGTGCACTTACCCAAGATACAAAACATATTTTAATGATATCTTTGTATCCATCAATCTCATGATAGGAAATTACAATATGGCACAATCTCACAACACAAAATAATTTCCAATTTGACAACTTCTTAACAATACACCATTGGTTTATTAGTGGAAGTTAGCATTGATGGTGACTCCTACTTCTCTTCCAAGAAGCATAGACATAATAATATAAATGACACTAGAATTGATACATGGATCTAATTCACAAGTCTTCAAAATGGTTAGTCTGACAAAATTATTATATTATGCTATTGTTTCTTTTGATGTCGAGATGGTAGTGATGGGCCCATGTTATAATATAAATCCACTCATTTTTAGAACAAGTGCAAGCCATTGATTACTCCTTAAAGATCAATTACACACACAACTTATAAGGGTTTTTTGTTTGACAACCTTTTAATGTTCCATCATTGGTTGATGTCTTATAGGTCAACAATTTAGAAAGCCCTATAGAGAGATCATGACTAATATAACTTTAGCACCACATGATCTAGCCCAATGTTACTCCAAACAGATGATACAACTTATATTATCTCATGTTGCACTACTAGTGGATATTAAAGAAAGGTACATAAAAGAATGTCACTAGATTCATTGGTAGTTTTCAATCTAATCATTGTGATCTCTCCATATTCAAAAGGTTGTAAGCTAAATACTATGAAAATCATTAATACTCCACAATTCCCAACTATACAACTTCTTAGCATGCAAGGATTTTTTAATTCTTAGTTTCATTTCATTAGTGAGAAAGACTATAAATATCCAAACGTTTCTAGTCATATTGTCTTTTTTTGAAAATGGGATAAATGTTGGAGAAAAAATTATTATTGTAGACTCGAGCCTTTAAGGTGATGTTTGTAATTGTTGAACATTAGATAACTATTATGAGGACCACTTATGTAATTTATTCATTTAATATATGAATGAAAACTGCTATTTTGTGCCACATAGTCTTCTAACTTTCTTCATTTTGACAATAGCCTTTGTTTGTTGGCTTACTGATTATTGATTTATTTGTTAACAAATGATTGTGTAAACATGTACCCTTCATTGCATAAATAAATCAAAGTGATTTGAATATAATAATATTTTTACTATAAAAGATCATTTATTTCAACACATCACTTTAAATATATTCAAATTCCAACATCTCCTCATTTTTTTTCTTTTTTTTTTATTAGAAGGATATGTTGCAAATCATAAGATAAACTTACTTCTAAATTCTAGAGGCTATTTCATAGGCCACCAAGTCACACCTATATAATTTCCAATGTAGGTGCATATTTACATGAAAGTGTAAATTTGTTTGTTGGCTTAACGATTAATGATTTATTTGTTAACAAATGATTGTGTAAACATGTACCCTTCATTGCAGAAATAAATCATAGTGATTTGAATATAGTAATATATTTTTACTATAAAAAATCAAATTTATTTGAACACATTGCTTTAAAATATATTCAAATTCTTATATCTTCTCTTTTTTTTTTTCTTTTTTTTAATTAAAAGAATATGTTGCAAATCATAATAAGAACTTACTTCTAAATTCAAGAAACTATTTCATAGACCACCAAATCATACACCTATAGAATTTCCAATGTAGGTGCATATTTGCATGAAAGTATAAATGTATATATCAACAATTTTACCTATAATACTACATTTGATTGCTAATAACAATACACTAAATGTAAATAACTAATACACTTCCCCTGTACTCTTCCTCTATGTTGTTTTGCAATGCCAAAACAACTCCGAATGTAAAAAAAGCACAGCGAATCGTTCGTGCCTTTTACAGGTTGTCCCTTGCAATTCACGTATTCGCTTTCTTGCGGCGAAAGAAACTACAACTGCCTTTCAAACGTAGTATGACATGCTTAAAATTTGACAACAACAATATGTTTTCAGGAACATTATCTTAATTAAAAACCCAAACTGACAAAATTGCTTCCTTGTCAACTACAGTAAACTTCCCACCAGCAAAGCATTGACAGCTATGTTTCCTCCCTCGAAGCTGCACCCCTCCGACGAAATAATTAAATAACATAATGCACGCTCGGTGCATGGCATCCAGATAAAACAGAGCTGTCTTTTAGATGAGACCGCCACAAGAGGAATTTGCTAGGAAGCCACCATTGCAATTTGCAGTCCTAATTGGCTTGTGATTGCCAGCGGTATAGCAGTCGTTTTCGTCCAGCTGCGACTTCGCCGTCTCTGCCTATTTAAACCCCACCGCATCCTCCTTGTTCCCACACAACCCTTCCACAGTTCATCGTACATCTTTCAAATCTTTCTTCCACTGCAAATAACTCCCGCTTTAAATGGCTGTTTTAGGTTCTGAGAAGATTGTCATTCACTTTCTGTTAATATGTATGGCGGCATTGTCCATAGTGGATTCTGCCGCTCGGCCCCTTTTTCACTGGAGAAAGCTTTCTGCTCTGGTAGACGAGGAGCCTCTTGTTCTGCAATACCACAATGGCCCTCTGCTTACCACAACGCCCATTCTCAATCTTCATCTCATCTGGTACGGCAATTTCAGTTCCGCGCAGCGCGCCATTGTAGCCGATTTTGTGCAGTCATTGGGAATGGAAAGCGGCAAGCAGGGCTCTCCCTCTGTTTTCACCTGGTGGAAAACAACAGAGGCCTACAGAGGCTCTGCCCCTTCCCAGATTAACCAAGGTCAGCCTTTGACCCGAAGGCTGGGGAAGCAGAAGCTGGACGAAGCTTATTCCCTCGGAAAGTCCCTGAAAAGAAGTGACATTGCCGTCCTGGTGAAGAGTGCTATCCAGTCCGGAGCTCTGCCTCCGCCAGAGAAGAAGAAAAGCAATGGCGAGGTGGAGTTGTATTTGGTGCTGACATCTGAGGATGTTATGGTGGAGAACTTCTGCAGTAGCTCGTGCGGATTCCATGGAAGCGACATAGCAGACATTGAGTACGCATATGCGTGGGTGGGGAACTCGGCAACGCAGTGCCCGGGGCAGTGCGCATGGCCATTTCATCAGCCAATCTACGGCCCGCAGAGCTCTCCTCTGCTGCCCCCCAATGGCGATGTGGGCATTGACGGTGTGATCATCAACATTGCGGCGACGATTGCGGGAGCAGTGACGAATCCGTTTAAGTCAGGATACTTTCAGGGAGATGCCGCTGCTCCGTTGGAAGCAGTCTCGGCGTGTCCGGGCATGTATGGAAGCGGGGCTTATCCCGGTTACGCTGGGCAACTGTTGGTCGACGAGACGACAGGTGCGAGTTACAACGCCCATGGGGTCAACGGCCGCACGTTCCTTCTCCCAGCAATGTGGGACCCCACCTCACGCTCCTGCAAGACCTTATCGTAAACACTTCTTCGCACAAGCTGTGTAGTACAGCTGTCACAATTCTTTATTGATTTATCTTTTAATTATTCTTTATTTATATTAATATAAATGACAAGTCTTCAAAACAAAGTTATTGACAATCCTAAACTTTTTATTAATGTTATTTTATGCATCATTATTATTTGTAATGTTTTAAAGAATAACAACTATAACAAGTATACAAATAGAAGAGAAAATTTTATCTTACAAATTAGGAACTATTACAATATATTAATAAACATAATGAAATGCTATACAAACCATCTATTTCTAAACTATTTTAATTAACACTATGGTTATTCAATTAAATCCTTTCACAAAAGAAAATTAAATATTAAGAAATATTCGAATGATTTTGACAAGATTTTCAATCTTAAATAAGTCTAAAAAGTGATAAAAGATTTTTGGCTCAAAGAATGTTTATTTTATAAGATAGGAAAATTATGTCTTATATGAATACAAAAACTTCTTACCACTTCTTATCATTATGGAGGTATATACCTTCAAAGAGGACAATTCACTATAATACTGAAAAAATAGTGGTCGATTTTACCTAAAGAAACAATGCTTATTAGAGGTTGCAAATTATGTTAAGCTGAAAAATATAAAACATAGCAAGGGAGGAATGTGCTTTTCTTTCCCTATACACACAAGGCCATGAGAAAATATATTAAGAGGATTAGCTACCAATAGACATGAATGTGATTATTTGTTTGTGGTAGTTGATTGATTTAGAAATAAACATATTAACATTTTGTAAAAAAACTCTCATAAGAAAATAAGTTATCAAACGTTCTTCGTTAATGTATGGGTATACTTTGGGCGTCCTAAGTCCATTATCAGCATATATAATATTTGGCAAGTTGTGGCCTACTTTGTGGAGCATGATAGATTCAAGGCTTAAAAAGTGTACAAATGTTTACCCATAAATAAATGTGGTAAATATAACCTTGGTGCACCTGATAAGAGGATATCAAAAGTATCCTAACACAAGTCACTTCTCTACATTCAACATTATTATAATAAGGCAGTTCAATTTTTTATTGAAGGCACAGTTCAACTTGATGTAGCTTTGGAATAATAAGAAGTTCAAGTAGAACATGATATAGACATTAAAGATTCTATACCATATAGAAACTAGCTAATAATTATTCTCATAAGTGATTTAACCAGTTGAATATAATGTTATTAAATATTAAGACTTTACTAATAATTTCTTTTATATTATTATTAAGTATATAAATATTCATCAGTTTACAATTAATCTGATTTTCAACTATGAATATACATAGAATCAATTTTTTTTAAATGCAAGTCCTATCTATTTCAATGAAAAAGTGTTATGTTTCTTTTCATTCATTTTAATTATAATAAGACATTTAAGAGTAATATCAATGGAATGTTAGGTCGTGATCATGTTAAAAAAAACTAAAATACAATTGATATAAAATAAAAATAAAACTATAAAGTAACTTTTACTATATAAAATCTCTTAAAAAATTAAAATAATTCTTAAATAAATATGATAACCATTAAATTAATAAAATAAACTCATTCTAAAAATATGATAACTCTTGACATTTAAAAAACTTAACTAAAAAAATCAAATACCTATCTTCATCGTAAAATAGAAATGAATGATTGATTGAAAATATAATTCTACTTTAACTAATAGAATTGTTTGACTACAAATCATAGAATTGTTCGACTACAATAGAAAACAAGAGACGCAAAGTGTCAAATTCCTGTCAAGTTGTTTATGATTAGTATAAAGATTGTTGGAAGGAAATTTGGCAGTTAGTGTTGCGAGGTGAGTTATTTATGCATCTGGTGGATGTAATTTTTGGAAAGCTATAAACCAATATGTAATGTCCCTTAGGGGAGAATGACTGAAAATGCACTAGATATAGGTCTTAGAAGGGCTTAAAGATTCATTCGTAACATAACTACCAAAGCAAAAAACTACAAACTTGTTCTGCTCATTTAGGTAAATCACGATGACTTTTAGTAGTGGCTTCAGCATATAAGCTAGGTGACAAATTGAACAAATACCACATATCAAGTGCTATATTAAAATCCAAAAAAACAACTCATATTTAATCAAGAGCGATTCATTATCCCAGAACAAGTAATGCTAAAGAATATATATAATCATTATCACAGAAATTGTGATGGAAGTCTGAAATCCTATTTCTAGTGCAATAAGATTCTTTTCAACCTTTTAAACCTTTTTATTTTTTCTGTTTTGTCTTCCTTGGAGGGTTTCAGCTATACTCTTCTTCAGAAGTAAGTCGGCTTTTTGAAAACATCCAAACAGTAGCAGTAAAAGTAGATGGTGTCTAAATGGGGTATAATGGCAAACGCAAACATCATTGCATGAGAATTGAATATAAAAGAGAGTATAAAAGAATGCAATGTAAATTTCATCGGTATGTAAGCAAATTACTGGTACTTTGAAACCATAAACTAGAAAAATGCAATAAATTTGAAGACATTTCTAATTGAAGAATTGCAGAATGAAAACCATTGATGGTATTTGTCTTGTGAAAAAAAATAAAGAACCATTCATTCATATTGGTTGAAAGAGAAAAATCATGGAATCAAAATTTGTTTATCCCATTAAAACTTGAGATCTTTTGTAACATGCAAGTAATATAAGATGCCTGATACTTTTACTGTTCGTGCCATTGGAATGTAAGTTTTCATTTTTTCCAGAGAAGCTATACAATTACAGATAACTTGTTTGGGTGCTCTATAAGTGCAACTGATCTTGCAAAGATTGTTAAGCAAGTCTACTGAAGCGGGAAGTAGATGAAGATGTGAAGTCCACTGTGTTCACGCTAGGGTTTTCTAGCATAACGTAAGCTTCATGCATGATCCCTTGAAAGTTGTTAAAGAGACAAGAGGGCGATGAAGAATGGCAGTGCATAGATGATACCTAAAGACCAAACTACTGTTTTAATTACTCAAGTTCACAATCTGAAGACGTTGCTACTACAGAGTTAAGGCGAAGCTATCAAGCCAAGCAACAATACTAAAATGTTGAGCCAAGGGAATAGAGTTGTTGATATGGACAAAGCGATTGAGAGAAGACAATCCCCATGGGGAAGATGGTAGATCTAAAAAGAGAGTTTCCTTCTACAGAGTAGAGGGGAGACAACAACAAACAGATCCCCCGCTCCCCCATAATGCAATTTGAGGGTACCCTAAACAGCTGATAAAGGCCAACCAAAAGAGGAAGAATGCCTCATTTTTAAGAAATAGATGCACATGATATAAAAGGAGAACAAATTTCTTTGGAAAAGAAGACAATCTTCCAGATCAAATTGTCAATGAAATACAGATTACAATAGACATATATTGTAACTACAGAAATTAGTTTTGCTTGAGAGGTTAAACACAGAGAAGAGAATGGACAACTGTGTATAATAAATTTGTCTTATCAAACAGTGCATATTATAATAAATTTGTCTTCTCAGCATTAGCAACATTTAAAAAAGAGTTGTTGAGTGTTATAGTGCAACATATATTCAATAGTTTGTAGAGTGCAAGATAAATATAAAGTTTTAAACAAAGAAAGCAAATTTGTATCTAATTTGCTTTGATTTGTTAAGCAGTAGTAGTCTATTTGAGAGGAGTTGTTCCATATGACAAGTATCCATGACTTATTTCTTAGAGATTGTGTCCTTCCTGCAAAACATAAATTGGTTTTATTTTTTGTAAATTAGTATTTGTTATAGTATAGAGTTAATAAAAAATGTTTGAAATGTATAAAGGTTAATGTAATGTATCATGTTTACCTTTTTGTAGAAATCATTCATGAAGAACAAAGGCATGAGTAATGATATTGTTTTGGTTGAGAGTGAAGTGGCCTTTTGTTGTAAAATCATGTAGAATGAAGATAACTCTTGATTTTTCTTCTTTGTAATCTTCATATGTAGTATTTTAAAGAGCTGGCAACAATTGTTCAATTGTGGACTTATCAGTAGAACATTGTATAGTTTGTTTATTTTCGGCTGTAAGTATTGTGTTCATCTCAAGTGAGTATACATAGGTGACTTTTTGGTGATACCTGGTGCAGTGAGCAGTGTTGTCTTCAAGCATGCCATAGTTCTCAAATTTATAATTGCATTGTAGGCAAAATGCATGGAATGGAACTGAGAATGGATTTGCCACTTTTAAGATACCATCAACCTGTAAGAGATGGGTAAATGTTAGTGTGGCATGCAAACGGTACATTTGAAAAGTAAAGAGATGCATGTTGTGAAAATAGTTACCTCATAAGTTGTATTCAGTAAGCCATTGAGCCTTTCCAATGTTCTTTTGTCATTGATTGCATATGAACATAGAAAGGCTTGTGCGGAATGTTATTCTTTGGTCCACTTTTTTTACAACATTTCTGAAGAGCATTGTAGGGATCTCATTCCTTTGTAGGTGGTCTTCTATTGTGTGGCATTGTTGGCCAAAACTTTGGTGCAGGTACAACTATGGAGAGTAACATGGTTAGTTATTTTGTGTAAAAACTTTTAGAATGCAAAGTATTTTGTAGTGAACAAAATTTTGGAACAGGTTATTCGAAAACAATTAAGAAGGCTTTTACCTATACTTTGTCTGTTTCATTGTCACCATCTTTGATGTCAAGTGTGTATTGTGAACCTTGTTTTCCTGTCCTTGTTACCAAAGCACTAATTGTTCCAATGGGGTACTCATTTGTACTTAAGCGTAGTTGTTTTATTGTGGTGCTTGGTATGAAATTGTATTCTTGACACATGTGTGGCATTGTTTCAATTGTGGTGGAATCTTCGAGGATTAGAATACAGTCACTATAACCACAATCGTATTCTGTCTTCGGGGTAATATCAAATCCTGAAATGCATATTGCAGAATTTGGCACTATCTTTTCCTCATATTTTTTTACAAGGTCACCAATAACATTAACTATAATTGTCATTTCAACTTTTAAATCTGTTCACTTTGTCAAGTGTGGCTTTGTAGACAATGAGCACATCCCCTTCGAAGATGTTTCCTACTTTCCTTGCATTCAAGTCCTCAATAAGTATGGCATTTTTTCCTTTGACTTTTGATCTGCAAGAATTGTAAGACTAGTGCATTAATATTGTTAACTTTACATAATATTTATTACTTTGAAATAAGATAAGCTCAATACCTTTTTGTGATCTGTTCTTGATTGATTTGTGTTTGTTTTCCTAATCTTTTTGTTGGCTCCATTGTTCTCCTATAAAAAATGATATGTAGTATTGGAATAAATTTTATAATTGTCGTGTTCTATTTGCATGTATGGATGAATTGTTTGTGAATTGTAGAAGCAAAATTTTATATGTGTTGTGGAAATTGCATTTCTATTATATTTGAACAATGTGTATTTGTGATTCTATTTGTTATTTTTTTAAGTATTTTGAAGTTTAGTTTGTGAATTCAGTGATATGCATGTTCATAAAAGTAGCAAGGTGATCACTCCAGTATGCCTCTGTTTTATAAATGAAGCATATGTTTTTGTATGAATTAGACCAGATGTGATCAATTAATGGTTTGTTTACAGTGTGTGATTGGTCTAACAAGAAATGTATATTGTGTTTTTTTATATAACTCGCAAGCATTTTTTGACGTTTGCTTTGTATGGCCATGCCAATATTGAAATCTCCCACAATGTATAGAATTTTTTTGGGGGGAATGTGGGACAGTAATTTGTTCAATTTGGTCTTGCATAAACATTACAAACATTGAGATCATTGTTTGAGAATGGTGTTGTTATTGTCATTGCTTCTACATTTCTTGATCTATGTTCTTTTGTTTTTGAGATTTGTAGATGTTTCTTTGTTAAAGTCATAATGCCATGTATGTTATGTATAGCAACACAATTGTAAAGGTTTAGTAGAGTGTTACTTTGATGAGGATGGGTATGAACCTCTTGTAGACAAATGATGTCAGAAGACATTATGTCATAGTCATTTAGAATATCATTTGTGTGTTCTTGTAAAGTATGAGTGTTTAATGTGCAGACCAAGAGTTGTGCCATGTTGTGGGAACATACATTAATGTTTTTAAATTGCCATTTTACATTGGTTTGAAAGCATGACATTTCAAGATGTACTTTTTTCTTTATTTTAAAATTGTTTGTAGTTAGAGGTTTGAGCAAGAATAATGACTGCATTGATTTTGTACTTGAAAGTGTGGTATATGTGAGGCCATGTTGTCAGATAGTTGTGGGATCAAATGCTAGACCTTCCATTGTTAGTCCTTGTGATCGATGTGTGGTTCTTGCACATGCTAGTTGTATAGGAAATTGTTTTCTAATGGTTATTTTGTTGTTCATTGATATTTTTTGAATGGGTCTAGCAATGCGAAGTATATGTACCTATTGTTTATCAATGTCATTTATGTAGCATTGAGCTAGTTTTTTCCTTTCCTATTGTCCTATTGTAGGGTTGTTTATTTTGAGCCATGCAATGTCAATGTAATTGTATTTTGTGTATGCTTTAAATATTCCATCCGTTCCATTGACTAGACCATCTTTTGTGTTATAGTTGCCCGCATAGATTTCGACAAGAATGTTTCATTTCAATTTTATCTGTGTGGGCAACATAGTTGTATGATTGTGCAATCTTATTGTAAATTTATTTTCTTCATATTCATCGATTGCATCTATGACAATGGCATTGTCTGAAATGATAGATAGCATTTTATTGTTGTGTTCATCAACATCCTTTTTCCTATAAAATAGGAAAGGAAATGTTGGGTCAATGGGTGGTGGGCGTGAGCAATGTTGATTGAGATAATGCAAATCGTTGCTTGTTTGTAACCCAATGCGAATTCTATTGAGGATTTGATATAAAAATATCATCTTTTTGTCTCATTATACAATTCAGTGAATAACACCTTATTTTCTCTTTCCAAAAGTTGTAGGGCATCAATTCTTTTTGAGTTGGTTTATTTTTAAACATAACAGAGTCAAGTACAGGGTGTGCTTGATATAGATCTCCAAAAAAGATCATGTTGAGGTTCCCAAAATGTGTAGTGGGCATTTGCATTATATCACGTAACCTTTTGTCAATGTACCGTAAGAATGTAGAGCCCACACGTGATATTTCATCTATAGAAGTACACAGAGCTGTTTGTAATGCTTTGGCATTTTGTCTAGTGTTTCAGTATTGAGTGGAAGAAATTCGGATTTGTTAAATGGAATGTGAAATGCTGAATGTAATGTGATTCCACCTATGTTATATATTGTTTTTCTAGTGAATGGCGTTTTAAGACCCTTTGGTTTGTCTGGATCATTTTCGATAGAGGTGTTATAAATACGTAGTGCTTCATATATCGCGTTCGCAATGAAAGTCTTTCCAGTTCCAGCTCCTCCTGTTAGAAACAAGTGCAATGGGGTTTTCATATTTTTAATTTTTTAATCACAATGTCCTTCACAATTTTTTGTTGTTCTTTATTAAGAATTTGCCTTAATTTCAAGTACTCATTGTCCATTATTTGTGGGTGTTGTCCGATTTCAAAGGAAGTTAAAAATTTGCTTGAAATATTTTTGGTGGCCTCTGTTGTTCATGTCTAATTGTATGTATAGAATTCCTTGTCTTTAGAATTTCTAAATGAAGAGGTCTCATCTTGTATGTTTTTATTTTCTAAGTTTACATCATTGACAACTTTGTCAATGTCACCCCATGCAGAAGTAGTATTGTACGTAAACATTGAATGATTCATTTGTATTGTTCTTTCATGATGTACATATGCACTTACCCATGAATTGAAATTGTCTTTCAAAGTATTCTCATGTGTCGTAAATGACATGTACAGTACTAATTTCTCTCTACAGTGGTTTTCTACATCTATATGTTTGTTGAAATTGATATAACGTATAATATTTGGTTTTTTTTTATGTTCAATAGGTGTACCATTTTTGTTATATTCGGAGACGAATTGTGCAAGAGAAATGTTTGCAATAGATTTGGGTCAATTTACATAATAGTCTATAATGGATTTGCAAATTATGTTTTCAAATTCGTCCGGTTCCTTCTTGATCTGTTTCATAGATTTAAGTATGAATGTGAGGTCATTGTCAGATCGTGTATCTATGAATAAACATTTTCTTGAGCTATAATTTAATGGTAGTGATAGAACAATGTGTGCAACTTCCTATGATGACATTTGTTGGAGGTTTAGCAAAGTATTTTCATATTTACTTATCATCTTGATTGCATCAATATTGTCTTGTTGGTGATCTTTTCGAATTTTTTGGAAAGCACGCGTCATTTATTTGTCTACTTTTGCCATGTATGAACTGCAATACATTGCTACAGCATATGCATTTAGGACATATTGTGCATCTATATTAGCTTTCCATAGGGGGGTTATTTTTTGGAGAAACTATTGTTCCAGATTTGTGATGACTTTCTTTGTAGGAGTAGTGTCGGTCTAAGTAATGTAGATCGAAGAGCTAATATGTAATCTTCCTCTGTTAATTGCATTTCATTTAAGAACATGTGGAAGGTGTATGAACTGTCATAGTTTTCTTTTTGCAATTTTGAATTTATATGTGTTGCAATTGTAGTTAGAGTTTCATTTTTTTCTGGCAATGTTTTGCATTATCGTAGTATTTTGCATTGGTGGAATGGGGAAATTGTATCTACAAACTCATATTCTAGATCTCTTGCATTGCCTTGTGTGGTGATGTTTGTGTAGTATAGCTAAATCGGGAGTCAAATGTCTTGTGCTACAAGTGATATACTTGTCAACAAATTATATTATGTCTATATACTTGTCTTTGCCATAGATCGGTGCATTCTCAATCCATAACAAGAAATGGCCAGGTTCATTTCCTCGATTTTCAAATTCAGTTACAGAGAAGTAATCTAAGACATTTCCAAAGAAGGTGTTATCTGTAAATATTAATTTTTTTAATGCATGTAGTATCGCACACAGCTGACTAGATCATTTTTGATCAAATGGAATTTATCAATTTCCTTTGTTTGATAAGATTCATGTTCTTAGATAGTCTTGATTGGTGTAAAGTTTGTCACTGTTGCAGTGTATTTGTGACGGGATCCCAATTTTGTTCTGCACTAGTGAAAGTAACAAAAAAAGTTGGAGTTCCAAGTTGTTGTATCATTGCAAATATGTTCTTTTTAAGTTGTTGTGTGTAATCTGGTGATATTCTTATTCTTTTGAAATCAGTGTAAACTATATCTGATTTCAACAATTTCTCTAGGTTTGGCTTTTCCTTCACATCATTTGCACATAGATTTCTTCCCTTTAGTTGCCCTTTTTGAATTCGTATCCACATTGTGGACAAAACTTGTCGTATAAGTACTTTGATGGTTTTGAAGAATAAGTTTTTTGTGTGGTATGCAAATTGTCTATGTGAATTTGTCAGTTCCCATTGTGCAATCTTTTGGTAGCTAAATCTTTTAACAATGTCTTCATCATGCGGATTACCAAAGAATAATGTGGGAAGATTCATTTTTTTAGCGTATGTGTCCTTGAAGATTCCAATTGGATAGAAATCTTGTGAAGTGCAATTTCAATGATTTTATCATCCATTTTTTGTATAGATGTACATTCAGTGAATCCATGTATCAATGTTTCAGATGGATGTTCTTGTTCTTTCTCACTATCTGACTCACTATCAGTTGTACTAAGTTCATTGTTGTTTTCATCTTCATTGTTAGTCTCGAAACAATGTTTCCAGTCCTTATTAATTTGGACATTTTGCCATTTGTATAGTTTTGTTTTGACCAATTGGGTTAGAGCTTGCATGAAAATGTTTGGGCGTATCATTCCCTTTTGGAAGACATTTTTATACTGTAAGCGTCTTTTGAGATATACAACTATCATTGTTGTACTATTGATTGGTTGTGGTAGTGCTTTTTGTATTATGTTCATGTTCACAGGAACATTAATAATAGAGCCTGTAAGTCCTATTTGGGATCTTTTATAGCCTATCTCCCATATTTGAGTGAATGCAATTCTGAGTGAAACAAGTCATTCTTCTAGTAGCGAGAGATTTTGTACATAGTCCAATGGTTTGTTTGTTCATATATTACTTGGTGTAGCATACTTAGACAACTTTGATTGCTTCAAAGTAGTAAAGCATATTCGACATATGGAATATGTCAATATAGTATTATCACATTTTACTAACTTATAATATATTTGTTTGAGTTTTCCTTTGATGGTTCTCATATCTTTTCTGAAATACAATACATGGCATATTATACATGTATGTTTTGGGGTGTCTTCAATTGTTCTCTGGCAAATATCAATTGGACAATATGATTTTGTCCTTGTTGACTTTCTTGATTTTATCATTGTACTCTGCCCGCGTTGTGTTTTATTATTCTCATTTGAAGTTGTGTTCAGAGTTTGAAACATTTGTTGCGCTATTTGTTGGATGTTTTGATGTTGTTGATTATTTCTAATCATTTTCTTCAATTGGCAAAATGTTATTTTTTTTATGATTGTTGTTTTGTTCTCGAGTTTCCTGTTCTGAACATATATTATTAATTTCAAACTTTTGCCTTTTGACATGGTCTATAATTTCTTCTTCTCTTTTGTTTCTTATCATTTTCTAATGTTCGTGTAATGTTATTTTCCTTTTATGATTGCTATTTTTTTTCCAGTTTCTTCTTTTGAACTACTATTGTTAATTTCAATCTTTTGCCTTTTTCCACTCTCTCTAATTTCGTCTTCTCTTTTCTTTCTAATGATTTTTTTAAGTTCATATAATTGTGTATTTTGGTGATATATCGCATGTTTGTATTCAAGTTTTAATAGTGGTTCAAAATGACGACTACGAGGATTAGCATCATGGAACAAGATGTAACATCGCTCACTTTTCAATGATTTGTTGTAGTGCAAGTACTTCTTCCCTGCTGTCATTGACCAAACACATATTTGTATTTTTAACCAGTTTGATAGCCAATGTATACAAAATATGTCTCCCCATAATCCAACTTCAGTGGGTGGTGCATATGGTTTTGCAGACAATCTCATCTTATGTAGATATGTTTCTTAATTTGGGACATTGTGTAGTTCAAGAAGAGTAGGTGGATCTAGTTCAAGGTTGTATGAGTTGATTGCTTCTATTTCACCTCTTGCAAGACATGTTTCAAAGTAGTTGATTGTCCCATTTCGGAGTTCAATTGATGTGTATTTTTCTTCCAACAGTAGTCCGAAGGAATTAAATAAATAGTCACCTACATTGTACTTGAAATTGTGTGCTCTGTATAGTCCATGGTAGTTTAGCACATTGTCAATGTTTTATATTTGTTGTCGAGCGGAACACTTGTAACTATCAACATCTACTACCTCCATTTCTTCGTTGTCGGTTTTTTTTTTTTTTTTTATATTTTGGTATATTTTTGGAGAATAAAAATTGGCTATTGTTGATTGTGTCAGCTCATCTTGTGATTGTTTAATATGTATGGAGTAGGTTGTATTTCACTTAGCTTGTGAAGTTTAATTGTGTGGCATATCTCTTGTTTGTGAATACATGTGTCGATATCTGCGACAAAAGTAGACAATGTGAGTACAATATGCTTTTGTTGTATGTATTTTTTTTTAATGTACCTAATTACTTGCACTATTGAAAAGCTATAATTATTATTAACTAATGCATATATATCTATTTTCAAATGCATTCAGTAAACCATGGATTAAAGTTGTTTAATTCTAAAATGTTTATATATCATTTCATAATTCATAGTAATTGCAATTGTATAAATTATTCTTCTCTAAATTATTTCATGTATTAAATTATGGTTTTCATTTCCTATTTCAAAATACCTACAAGAAAGACAACAATGAATACAAGTTGTAAATGATTCTACTAGTTATATTGTATAGTCGTTAAAAGTATAGGTGATTTGTACATTAACGACAAGTAAGGCGTAAACAATTTCAAATGCTACTATGTATTCTTCTATAGATTTTGATGATAAGGGAGCACTACAAATTATGTTTATTGACAGAAATATTGTTTACAAATTCATCACCAACCCACCTAAGGTAGCATTTCATAGTTTCAAATATTTTTCAAATGCAGTGAAGAAGAAGGCGACCCTAATTCTTCATAGGTGCATTGGTGAAACGAAGATAATTAAATCCAATTTCCTTCCAACATAGTTTTCCATAAGACACACAACCTTCAATATAATGCTTGAGAAGAACCTTCTAGGCCTTACATCCTTCAATGGTGCAAATAATCCACTTAGCACAAAGAGTAATAATATGTTTAAGAACATCAAGAATGCTCATGTCAACTTTTACATGGAATAAGAAACAAATTTCCCATAGATGATCTAATTCCCAAGGTCAATTACAAGACATGCATATAGATTACCTAGTAATACAACAATATCATAGAATGTATTAAAGAAAATTGATATGTCAACCAAATCATTTAGACACAAACTCTTCTATTTAGATTGAATAGGATAAATGTATAAAGACTCAAGATTAGAATCTATTATGTCACTTCTATTTTATAAAATAAATAAATAAAGTATTTATGTAAGTAGGGTTTTTTATAGGCTGTTAAATATGGTGACAAGTGCCACAAGTATATGTTGTTCTAACTATATATACATGGTGGTGAAAAATCATCCTTATGTTAGTAATTAGCTAACAAAGTCAAACTTGAAGCATTTGTAAATAATACAAACATATAAAGCTTACTATCACAACAAATATTTGGCTGGAAATAGTTTGCACCCTTCATATTTAATCTTTCAATATCTCTGCAAAGAAGGGGCTTGGCAAAGAGTTTGCACATTCTCTGAAATTTTGTTATAGTTCAAACTATAATAATTTTTTTGCACAACTCTTCACATTGATTGCTTAACAATGTCTTGCAAATATGTGCATAGTTCGATATTGTAGTCTTCCAATTGCTTTAAGGTTTTTTCTATCTTGGCTAAGTCCTTATTTACTTGTTGCACCTCTAACTGAAATTTTGGACATAGCTGACAACATTGTTTTCTTTCCTGTGGTAGGCTACAACCCTTCTGTCTCAAGGAACAATAGTCATTGCATTGATGTTCAATTGATATGTCATTATTGAACTGTTCACTATTTGACATGCCTTCCACATTTAAAATTTTGTCAGTTGTAATCTGAAGCTGTGTGGAGAAATTGTCAGCTTTGTGGCATAAAGTATTTTGTTGAAGCCAAACTTGACTATCCTCTACAATATATGAGAAGAAGGTATTTTTAGTGAATTCAATTACTGCATAGCAATGCCAAAAATTGGGAAAATCACTTAGAAATAAGGTTCATACCAGTTATTTGATGTAGGTATACACACTTTGAAGTTGTGTGTCCTACTTTTTCCAAGGCTAGAGTTGACAAATGAGGTGTAGCATTATAATTTTCAAAACAATTACAGGTAATTAGACCTTCATAACTGTCTCCTTTGCCTTTAATAATGTCACAAATAGTTGGCTAGAAAATGTATTTGTGGACAATATCACTCAACAATCCACTACCTGGGGAAGCAGTTATTGTGCTTACCTTTTCCAGTGTTGGGGTAAATGGATTTGATGAAAACAACTATAAAGTATTAGTTGACAACCTGCAATCACTTGCTTGAATGATTTGATTAACATTGTCAATGTCTATGGTATTATGTACAATGGAATTAGCATACATGATTGGTTTACTATAAATAGCTGCTCTAGACATTGGGCTACTGAGATGGTTAATATGAGGAGGACAATCAAAATTTGAAAATAAGCATCGAGTTGTGCAAGTATTATACTTTCCTTTCTTTATCTAACTACATTTTTTTGGCAGAGATGACAAAGGACTTATGTATTTTTAGCAATCTCTCTGTATTTTTCTTAGCTTTCTTGAACCCCTTGATACAAAACCATTAAACAATGAACGATGAAAAGAAGTAGTAGAATATTACTACATTACATGTCAATAAAGTAATGAATAGAGGAGTGTCGTTTATTATCATAAGCATCACAAATACGATGCACGTCTCTACAAAGAGAGCACCTAGTTCTAATCGCAAGTTACTTTGATAGACAGGGGCAACCATTGTTTTAAATTTTATAGTACTCTACTACTATGCACATGGTAATTTCATGACCTATACAAAATGTATCCGAGTTTAGTAATTTGAATATGTGTCCTGTATAACAATATCATAATGAATATCAATGAAAAAACAAATTTTCTTGTACAAAATTTAAATGAGTGTTTTGATTAATTTTTTTTTGTGCCTATGGAACTACATTGTATCTACAATGGTAAGTTCATTTATCTAAACAACAATGAGAATATGCCAAGATCATTTATTATTGTGAAGATTTTTTCCTTCTCAATAGAACTACATTATCTCTACAATGCTAGGTTGAGTTCACAGTAATATTAAATTTGTACTTAAAATTTGAAGAAGTGAATTGTACCTGTATTGCTGAAATTTCATGGTAGTATTTCAGCTGATTTCCCTTAAATTTAGCAAAATTGGGCTAATTTGAACCCTGCAAGACAACTAATCGACATAATGTGTCAGAACCTACTTCATTGTGATGTCAACTATTTTTATTTGCTTAAGATTTGCAAACAGAAAGAATATTTTTAAGTCATTGTTGGATTTATTACTATAAAGAAGAAATATTAAATTAATTAAACATTTGTACACATAAGGGCTAACTAAATCCATATACGAGGTATTTTCAACTCAATATAATAGAAAAGAACGACAAAGAAATTTTTTGGTAACTCATAAATTTGTTACTTTTTACATAGACAAATAAAATATTTCTTACATGTTAGTTATATGTAAAAATAGATAGTTATATTAATATCATTTCTTTCAACCAAAAATTAATATGTTGTAATTAAGTATTGATTTCATATTGAATATTGTAATGTTTTAAGTGATTGGGTAGTGATATTTTTGTGCATTGTTGTTGTTTTTCCCTTGTTTACTAATTAAAAATCTGACATATTAAGTTTATGACATGCACAATTCATGATTGCAATTACCAATTTCACATTTTCACACACATACATCTTAAATAGCAATAACAATGACACATTTAAATGTATACTTCCTTGTGAAAATGTCTTATGTTTATGGCTGAAATATAGTGATAGTAGTAAACATTAGAACACATATAGCTTTTATAGTAGAATAGTAAAGCATAAACATAGGTGCATGACAAATATGTGCATGCAAATTAAGAAGACACTTGTGAAGCAAGTGTGGGAAGTGCAATTGTAATAGGTGGATGAAGAGGAAGATGTGTGTATAAGAACATCAGTGTTCTTTCAAGGCATGCATACAAACTAGCTCACAATTATTGTTCACAACAACTTTTACAACATTGTAAACACAAGAAGCTGCATCACATAGTGCTATTGTGTCAGGTGAGAATATACCCCCCAAAAGACCATTATGGTTTCTTGCATCATAAGCATTGATAGCTACATTGTAAGAAATCGGTGGAGTGAAATAGTCTTGAATATATGAATTTGCAAACTTTTGCACAAATTTTGGGTCCTGGACCAAGTCCATGCAATTTGACAGGAAACAGGACACCACATCATTGTAGTAAACTGAACTAGAAGAATTCTGCAAGAATTATTCACCTAATATCATCCTCAGAGACTCTTCAATGGAGGGAGAATGAAAACGAAATATGTGTGCCATTGTAGTCGTATCAATTGGCTCAATAATTGGACAATCTCATTTTGGTGGCATAATATATATTCGCTTATTGCTTGTCACAATGTACATTCTGTGATAATATTGAATTTGATGTAGCATAAGCATAATTGAAGTACCATCATTTTTAAAAAAAATTGAATTCTTTATAAATCTTTATCTCACTTAAACAAATATGTCTATAAATTTTGATTTCGTATTTAATAAATATTAATGAGAAGTTCAAACAATATATATTACTTTTAATGATTTGAAAAAAATATCAATGCATGAGTTAAATTAAAAAACAATCAATTTGTCAACAGCTAATGTTGTTACAAAATTTAAACAAGGATATAATAGAGTCGCACTAGTTAAGTACCATTACAAGATATAATGAATAAGAAGTTGAAATTGCAATCAACAAAATAGAATATATTCAAAGCTCACATGCAGCAGATGAATTTATAGATTGCATGTACCAAACCAATTTATATACAACTATATTCCTAAAATTTAAGTTTATTACAAAAATTTATGTTACATTTAAAAATATACATATAAATAGTTTGTATTAAATGTGAAGAAAAATATTTTATAATATATTACATATTTCTTTAAATATTATAACTGTAGAAATCAATATCGTACCATTCAAATTTATAAGACAATTTCAACATTTTTTTGTTAGACTTTAATACTACCTATTTTTAATAACAAAATAATATAAAATATACTGCATAACTTATCTTTATTAAGATGCTTTAAAAAAAAAAAAAAAAAGATATATTAACAAACATTACTTGACTTTTATTTGTTTGTTACAAAGGTTTCTTTTACTTTACAAGTACAAAATCTTTTTATACAAAAGGTCTAATAGAAATCTAAATTGCCTCCTTTAATTATTGACATGTCAAGGTAAATATAAAACAAACTCTAACATTCTTAAATATTACCTCTGTCAAAATTTTAGAATAGGCCTATGGACAATGTCAAATGTCAAAATGTCCATGACAAGCAAATGTACAATATTTTTAATACTATATGCCAAATCACAACGAATACAAAAACAGGTATTGTTATAACGTATCCAATTTCCACGTTGAAGACCAGCAATCCATGTGTTTTCTCTATGATTCCACATTTGGCATCTATTTTGATTACATGCCTATGAACAAACAATGATTTTTTTGTAATAAATCTGTCTACGGTTTTAAACTATGATTTTTATGAATTGTATCCACGACTTGCAACTATCAGTTGGTGAGATTGGCCATTTCAATACTTTTAGCTTCTATCGCCTACTGATTTATGAACTGCATATTTGCAATTTAATTTATCTAATGCCTTGATTTATATCAGAGTTGTTAAATTTTGAACTACATATTTGTTAAAAAAATACTTCACATCATACACCCCAGCTATGGTGAATTTTACAAGGCATCATTTTTTTTTCAAACATTTGTTGAAGTGGGTTAAATTAGCTTGATAAAATTAAGTTTGAGTAGGTATATCTAATAAGGAGACTATTTTCTTACAGCGTAATGTAAAAGATCAACAAGAAGAGAAAGCGACATTACAATCCAGATGTAGAGAGGAGCATATACAGAGTCAATATACATATCTTGTTCTTCTACTAGTCCTAGCTACTGGAAGCAGAAAGTATATGAAGTGCTAGCTTTGTTGTGGTTTAATAAATACGATTGAGTTTTTTATATAATAAAATATAAAAAAATTGATATTGTAAATTAATGCTAACCTCCCTGTCTGCTTTGTGTGTGCTAGATGTCTAAAAACGTGGAGTTTTGAGTGCATGGCATTTGTCTTTTCAGTGTTAGAGGTATGAAACGTGGGTTTATCTCAATGGCATACTCCAATGTTTTGACATGTGGTTTTTTGATTTTACAAGGACCTTAGTCTAAAGACCTAAAAACTTACCTAAAGCTTTGGCAATCCATAATGTGAAGAATTTTAGCATGCCTATCGAAAATAATGGAGTCTATACCTGGCGCCCTGTACGGTCGGGGCGTTGTGAAGTTAGAGGTCATGGGCCTGAATTTCCGCAGTCCTCCTAAACTATTGTTTTCACACAGAATGGGGCCTGGTTTGGTTTATTCATTAAGTTCAACAAATAAATTGCAAATAGTTAGCAGCAGGGTTTGGAGATTGGTGAAGGTAAGTAAGGAAAGGGATAATGTTACTGTGACTCGTAGAACTAGTGCATATATACATAGAATTTATCTGAATATACCTCCCGGGTCAGTGGAATTTAGACGAAGAAAGTTTGTGACGAGGTGTGAGTCGGAGGGAAGCGATTCAATGGCATATGCTGATAGGATGGAAAATAATAATGTTGGGGAAGGCAATGATAAAGGATCATAGGGTTTTGGTGAGGGAAATGGTGAAAATTAGAGTCAGTTTTATGGCAAAAGTGGTGGTGAAGCCTTGGGGAAAAGCACTGAGATAGAATTGGCAGGGGATGCTATGGTAGTGTTAGAAAATGTTGTTTCTTTTGTTGCTATGGCATCAAATTTAACAGATGACAATGTTAAAAATTATGGAAGAGGTGATAAGGGGGCAGAAAAGGGTTTTGAGGAGTATATTAGAGGTGAGGAATATTCACTGGAGTCAACAAAAGAGTCATTGGAAGATGCTTTGAAGAAATTGGTGCATGCTAGGAAGAATTGTAACATGTTTGAGAAAAAGGCTCAAAGAATCTCTAAGATGGCAATTACATTGAGAGACGAAGCAACAGAGGCTCGTAAGGATGTTGATGATGCAATAGCCATGGTCCAACAGTTGATTAGTGAGGAAATTGGAGCAGAATAGGCATTCAACAAGGCTAAGATGGCGGCCTCTATTGCAGAGACACAAACAAAGTTAGCTCTAGCAACATTACAGAAAGCATAGGACAAGATCAAAGAACAAGTGAGATTAGTAGCATCCAGCACCCTAACAGATTAGTTATGGGCAGGTAAATCCTTACAATAAGTCTTCTACTCAAATTTCTCTACACAAGCACTATCTGAGATGTTTATGAACAAGAAACTCATTGAAATTAATACAAAAGTGAAATTAAATTTGCGTAATACAAGTTATTGCTTAGCTCATTTTCTGCTCATCCTCACAAAAGCAGAGGAATTATATACTTCCTTGGAAACCAACTTGAAGGATAGAAAAGAGACTAAAAACTACAACAGTATAAGAAACGGGCACTTAGCCAGGTTATATTTTGAGACACCAATGTATAATCTGGTATTTCCAAAAGAATTTAAATAGTTTAAATAAGGTTTCAGTTTCCTATTCTTAAAAATGAAAATTCATTGCATATGTGCGAGATGCTACCAATTTAGAAGCAGTTTCAAAGCATACCTCTTTTTTGTCTATTTGGGAGGGAACCCAACTTCAAACAGTAAATAGGCTCTCCAATAAGCTTGCCAAATTTGAAGCCAACACACAAACTAAGAGATCAATAAGAACTGGTTTGAGAAAGCCTGTCAGCAACTCAAAAAAAAAAGTTACAAGTTTACAAGAAAGTCCTTGTCAATTTTTGTTAGTTTAAAAGGATACCTTTACCTCTCTGTATGTACTGTAGATCTCTAAGAAACCACAAACAATAGTGGAAGAACAAAGAAAACTGGAAACCGTTATCAGACAATGCAAGCCTATCAGAGAATGCAATCTTATATATTTAGCAAAACTGATAACTGAATGAATACATTACCTGCAAGAACTAATAAAATGAGTGAACATTCTAGAGGTCGAGACAATATTAAATATCACCAACTATCGCTTTGGAAAAGGGGAATTTACCAAAATACAGGATTCAACATTTTGTCGACAAATAATGAGGTCTACAGTGGCACATATTGGATACAGAGAGGCCAATACATGTATATTGTACTCTTTGAACAATGTTGTGCATTCAATTTATAGCCAATTGTCAAAGATGAATTAAATATGCTTTCAATGTAATTCATTTTGCCAAGCGAATGCATACCATCAAAGAATATTTAATTATATTCTGGTGCATCTTAGTCAATCAAAGAAGATTTGAAAAGATGTTTTGGGAAAGGAACCATCAAATATCATTATGGAGAAGACAAAAATATATTGTCTTTTTGGGTGCTCAAAATATTATTGCCTAACAAATAAATATTTCAAATTAGAAAATATATTTTTTGCACTGACTATTTGGAGTGAAGACCAATAGGAAAGAAGATAATTTGCAAGACATTTTGCCTCATTTTTAACTATACAACTCCCTGCAAATATCTAAAAATACCGTGACATGATTGGCTGGGCTAAAAAAACAAATGCATCCAATGCATGCATTAGTATCCCTGCCTATAGACAAGAACTAATAATGTATGATGACAATGATGGTTACAATAATATTTTAAATTTTGACTTGTGTGCATTAATAAAAGACGTCCATTGAACTTTAAAAACATCACTTTCTTCTAATAAAAAAGAGAAATTGTATGAATATGATCAATACAAATACAAATGGATTCATATGCCTTGACAACTTCCACACTATTGATGACTTTTCTATTGCTTTAGACTATAATAACTACAACCTGCATCCTCTACACAGACCTTCCTCTTGATTCTATATCTATGGTAATTAAATTAAGAGGGTTAACTATAGTATTTGTCTACTTCCAATTACAAACCAGTGTCTCATTATTAAATTCGTATAAAATGTTTGCGAGTAATGTTGGTGCATTTTATCTTTCTTAAATTTACTTTAACAGTTTTAAATTAAAACTGCATGGTTTAAAGAAAATCACCATATTTTAATGTGAAAACTTCGTTTTAGGTCCTAATCACTACCCCTTTTATCATTTCGTTTTATAACTAAACGCATTCATTGATCCCTCTTTAAGATTCTTAGAAGTTTATGGTATGTAAAGAGCTTCTCCTCTACAAGGAAATTTAAACAGGAAAACACCATGAAAATACTTTTACAGCTACGCAGTTTATGAAAATTAACAAAGAATAATTTTATTAAATTTGTATTCATTCATGAACATTTACAGAAATGCAAGACTTGGTAGCAGGATCCCACATGGCCGGCAGTAAAAACTGACGCTCACTAACTCCATGCGCGTTATAACTTGCTCCCGTTGTTCTGTCTACCAACACCTCACCTGGGTAACCCGGGTACGCCCCTTTCCCGTAAATTCCGGTACAAGCCGACACGGCCTCCAGCGGGGCAGCAGCATCACCCTGAAAATATCCCGTACTAAATGGGTTTGTCACAGCTCCTGCCAAAACAGTCGCAATGTTGATGATCATTCCATCGATGCCCACGTCAGCATTAGGGGGCAGCAAAGGAGGGGTCTGAGGACCGTAGAGGGGCTGATGAAACGGCCACGCACACTCACCGGGGCACTGACTAACTGAGTTACCCACCCACGCATACGGAAGACGGGATCGTAATGTGTGGTCATGGTATCCACAAGAGCTAACGCAGAATCTCTCCGCCGCCACATCATCAGACGTCAGTACCAAATAAATTGCGTTTGTATGGCTCGCCGGCGGCGGCAGAGCTCTGGATTTGACGGCGTTCTCAACCAGTGCGGCAATGTCCGTCCTTTTCAACAACTTGCCAAGAGAATACGAATCGTCCATATTCTGCTTCCCCAGCCTTGCAATGCTCATAGTGGCTCCATTAGAGGCGCCACTCTTGTATTTTTCCGTAGTCTTCCACCAGGTGGAAACAGAAGGCTGCTTGTCTTTCCCTTGCAATTTTGCAGCGAGAGACTGCAAATAGTCAGCCACAATGGACCGCTGAACAGGACTAAATTTTCCATACCAGATCACATGAACATCAATAATCTTTGTGGAGAGCAGAGGGCCTTTATGATAAGCTAGAACCAGAGGCTGCTCCTTCACCAAATTAGCATACGCACCAGCTGTGCACAGTTCGAGAGCAAATAGAAGCACTAATACCCTAACACTAAGATACCCCATCTCAGACTCTTTAAAACCACGATGTTTATATCAGGTGCAATCCAGATATAGCCTGTCGGTTGAACTCCAAACTAAGTACTGTTGATGTGTTGTGCATTGTTAAGGATATGATCTTATATAGGGGCTTCGACGGTAAAACCCTAAATCTGTTTAGTTTGGAAGCTTCCACATTGCTTGAACACGCGTCGCGTGGACTTGCATTATTGGAGACGTTAGAGGCTTCTTCTAGAAGTCTCCAACAAACACACTACACGTATTTAAAATTGTTCGCCTACTTGTCGGCAGGAGCTCTACTCGAAGCTTTACCCAAATCTAACGGTATATTGTGAAAAAAAATAAGAGTTGTTTTCTAGTCTCTTTGCTTGCATGTAACATTAATTGTATGCACTCTCTTTAGCAGACAAATACCGCGGCTTATGCACCTTGTATCGTTGCCCCTGCCTTAGATTACGTCTGGTTTTGCTTTAATTTTAAATTTAGTATCACCTTATCGTCCAATAAAAGATTTGATTCTATGTTCGAAAACGAGTGAACAAAAGCATATAAGGTAATAATTGGCGTGTGATAATCCCAATTATTATTTTTATCAATTTGAAGATTCTGTACAGAGCATACTTTTTGAAGTCACAAATTGGAAGTGTAAAACAGAGTCTCATCAACTAAAGTAATTATCAGCATTTTACATGTCGCACAATGCATTTAAAACATGTTCCTCGTCTATGTTGGCTAATATTAACTTTTGTAGGGAATATGATTGGTGGGCAATGGTGGTGTACCTGTAGATCATACCACTGAAATGAGTAGGTGAAGCCACGCGGGGGGATTATTTGGGCGTTGGTATGAGTGAGATCCAGGTGTATTTGTATTTGTTCCATGATGGCCATGGCCCCCATAATCGAACATGTCCGAGTTCTTGTTTGACGGTTTCGTGTCATTGGCCTCGTCCTCTTTATTATGTTTACCATCTCATCCAGTATCGTCCCAGTAAACAGAGCTTCTCCCGGTCACAGTACTGTTGTTCTCGATGCCGAGTAATTTGCTTAGTTGGAGTGTCATGGAGGGGGGCTTTCTAAAAAAAATAGAATTCGAACTGTTAAAGAATTTTTAGGAATATTTTAAAAAATTTATATCATAAATTTTGTAGTGCAGGTCAATTTAGAATTTATAGTTTTGATATACAAGGAAACTGGTGGTCTTATGGATACAGTACAAAGTCTTTTACATGACCTCTTCTTCTTTAAACATAGAAACATAGGGAACCTACAATGTGGATGAGGGTCCATTGCATATATCTGAAAGGTTTTGAGGGGACTCGTCTTGTAAAGAGCTATGTTCTCGATCACTAGGCTAAACTATTGATTCCTTTCAATTGAAAAAAAAATGCAAGTGCGTGCCTACATAGACATTCACTCCAGCACAACACTAATGTCAAATGCCCTTTGCTTATATATATATATATGGTCGGTAATAAGTTCTTGAATTTATTAATATTTCAAAACAAAATGTACACCATTCTGTAGATCACCATCCAAAAATCTACCAAAAAACCCCTTCCAAAACATGAATAGAAAAAACCCCCGAATTGCCTATTTACTATTGTATACTATAAACATGCATCACAAAAACAGTTTCATGAGCAGTCTATCAGCCCGACATAGATCAAAATTTACATACATGTTTTTTTGTATTTTAAAAAATTGAAAATGAAAGATTGTAAACATCGGCTAATGCAAACTAAATTCATTAACAAGCATTGTCATGTTCTTCATTGAACCTAGCAAGAATTTGCACTGCCTCCTCTGTGCGAGCCCTCGGTCGCAATTCTCGTCTCACTTCCACCCTGGTGATTTCATGTGTTGGGCGAAGGGCTTCTTCCACCCACATTAGCCCTGCAAAAGTTTTGAAAGCCTCCCAACCTCTCCACACTGAAGCTCTACATCTTGCCTTCGTATCATCCTCTGGCCCGCAAACGAATGGAACGGGGTTCACATGTTCAATTGATCCTTTTGATATGTCTATGCCCACTCCCGAGACAACCCACTAAAAAATGGAGTCCAAATCCCAAGGTAATCCTCTGCAATTAAATCATTCAACACGTTTTTCAACGTGGTCATTGTATCTTCAAATTCAAGTCCCCAGGTAGCAATAAGTGAGTAAATGTCCATATTAGTCTTGTATCTATGACTAATATGGACAATATCTTCACCCAACACAAGCTTCACTACCTCTGACAATCTTTCATCCTTGTGATGAAAGAGGCCTTGAATACGCTCGTTCGTCACCTTCCCCACAAATGGCACAAGTTTCTTTTCTATTTTGAAAGTGAAGCATGCCTCCATAATTATCAGCTACAGGGCCATCACCTTAAAACCCCAATCCCTGCTCTCTGCAAATTCATACAGTGGTTTCAAGAAGGAGTGAAAATGAGAATATAAGGCAAACATCACTCAATGTTGCTATTAATGCATAAGGAACTTCGCCCAAGCTCCACATCCAACATCGTCGCCAATGTCAGACTCATAAATGCATATCCATCACAACTCTGTCTAAGTATAATTTCTATTGTGCCTGCACGATTCAACAATAACTTCTCTTCTGAATCGTGCCAACTACCTTGTCCCTCATCCAATGCATCCTCCATCCGCCCTTTTCGAAGTTGCCAATTCCATAATGTCTATGCCCATGTCATCCTCCAATAGATTGTGAAGATCTTCTAATTGGAAATCTTGTACTTCGTCAAACGTGCAAGCCCAGTTTGATAAAGTATCGACTTCTCTATTTCCCTCCCTCTCCACACGAGTGACTTTAAAGTCATTAATATACTTCAAATCATTTTTTATCTTTTGAATAAACTTATTTAGCATCCAAGTCGAAGTATCTCCTCTGATTATAACATTGATAATGAGCAATGAGTCACCCTCCAAATGTAGTTTTTTAAAGCCACATTTTAAACCCCACTCAACCATCAAGAGTGTTGCTTGCACCTTAGCTGCATTGTTCATTCCTCTCTCCAATCGTTTAGCACCCCAAGCTACAATATTGCCTTGCCAATACCGGAACACCACCCCTACACTAGAGTTTCCCGGATTTCCTTTTGACGCCCCATCAAAATTAGCAAATGAAACTGTAAAGTGCATACAAAGAAATCATCAATAGACAAAGCATAATGCAGCTACGAAGGAGCTAAACCATCATTAGACATCCAATATGGTTGTTAATATTATTTACAGTGACTATATTGAAAGAAATGTTGGTTTATTGAAAATAGTATAATTTCAATTGAAAGATTTATAGCATTTAATGTTGACTGCAGAGGGAATTTAGTTATTCTATGTGTACCAACCTGAATGTGTGCCCTTGAATAAGGAATGTGTAGAGGGTATTTGCAGAGCTCAGGAATATGCAATGAATTGGATTGTAATGAAAGTGACACGGAAAATTTTGTCTTATAATATAATTCGAATGTGCAATGTATTCGATTGTGGTAGCTAGCTATTTTCAAATTTGAATTTTTGTGGGAAATAGTCGGTCATGTCATATTAAATATGCAGTCCTCCATTGCTTTGAATTGTTCAGTTTTCTTCTATGCTTGAATGAAACTTGGTTTTTTTTAATTTGATTTTATGCAAATTCTTGGTTACTCGGGAGCCTTACACCAGTTGTTGCAAATGCAAGTACCAAATGCAGATCCATTTAATGCATGAAGTCATGAAGTGATATTTGGAAGAATGTACATTTGAGTGTCTAAGAAGTCTAAAGTTGATTGTTTTTATGTCATGTAATGCACCAATAGTTGTGCATATGTAATTGTAATTGGAGTACATTTGTACTTTTTAGCCACTTGTATAAAGTGGCAAATGTAAACATTAAATTTTTTTTAGAATAACAATGTTTATTATTTGTGCAAGTTGTTTTGTATTAAAATAGGAAATGTACCAATAGTTGTTTGTTTTTTTTACTTTTTTGTTGTCAACTACTAATTCATTTGTGAACATGTATTGGTGTTAAAATAAACATTTACTAGTATTTTTATATTTATGTACTGACAATTATTGTTTTTATGTTTTGGGGGGGTCAACATGGCAATAAGGTGACGGTTATTGGAACTATGTTATCTATTGGTACTCTTCCCCTAATAAGCATTGTTTCTTTAGGTAAAATGTACCACTATTTTTTTAGTATTATAGTGAAATGTCCACTTTGAAGGTATACACCTCCCTAATGACAAGAAGTGGTAAGAAGTTGTATTCATGTAAGACATAATTTTCCTATCTTATAAAGTAAACATTCTTTGAGCCAAAAGTCTTTTATCATTTTTTACACTAATTTAAGATTGAAAATCTTGTCAAAATATTCATCATTAGAATATATCTTAATATTTAATTTTCTTTTGTGAAAGGATTTAATTGAATAATCGTAGTCTTAATTAAAATAGTTTAGAAATAGATGGTTTGTATAGCATTTCATCATGTTTACTAATATATTGTACTCGTTCCTAATTTGTAAGATTTTTCTCTTCTATTTGTATATTTGTTATAACTGTTATTCTTTAAAACATTACAAATAATAATGATGCTTAGGATTGTCAGTTCAAATCTCAAAACATTGTTCAATTTAAAAAAAAAGTTTAGGATTGTCAATAACTGTTTTGAAGACTTGTCATTTATATTAATATAAATAAAGAATAATTAAAAGATAAATGAATAAAGAATTGTGACAGCTATACTCGAAGTACTCAACAACTTGTGCGAAGAAGTGTTTACACTAAGGTCTTGCAAGAGCGTGAGGTGGGGTCCCACATTGCTGGGAGAAGGAACGTGCGGCCGTTGACCCCATAGGCGTTGTAACTGGCACCTGTCGTCTCGTCGACCAGCAGTTGCCCAGCGTAACCGGGATAAGCCCCGCTTCCATACATGCCCGGACACGCCGAGACTGCCTCCAACGGAGCAGCGGCGTCTCCCTGAAAGTATCCTGACTTAAACGGATTCGTCACTGCTCCCGCAATCGTCGCCGCAATGTTGATGATCACACCGTCAATGCCCACATCACCATTGGGGGGCAGCAGAGGAGGGCTCTGCGGGCCATAGATTGGCTGATGAAATGGCCATGCGCACTGCCCCGGGCACTGCGTTGCCGAGTTCCCAACCCACGCATACGCGTATTCAATGTCTGCTATGTCGCTTCCATGGAATCCGCACGAGCTACTGCAGAAGTTCTCCACCATAACATCCTCAGATGTAAGCACCAAATACAACTCCACCTCGCCATTGCTTTTCTTCTTCTCAGGCGGAGGCAGAGCTCCGTACTGGATAGCACTCTTCACCAGGACGGCAATGTCACTTCTTTTCAAGGACTTTCCGAGAGAATGAGCTTCGTCCAGCTTCTGCTTCCCCAGCCTTCGGATCAAAGGCTGACCTTGGTTAATCTGGGAAGGGGCAGAGCCTCTGTAGGCCTCTATTGTTTTCCACCAGGTGAAAACAGAGGGAGAGCCCTGCTTGCCGCTTTCCATTCCCAATGACTGCACGAAATCGGCCACAATGGCGCGCTGCGCGGAAGTGAAATTGCCGTACCAGATGAGATGGAGATTGAGAATGGGCGTTGTGGTAAGCAGAGACCCGTTGTGGTATTGCAGAACAAGAGGCTCCTCTTCTACCAGAGCAAAAAGCTTTCTCCAGTGAAAAAGGGGCCGAGCGGCAGAATCCACTGTGGACAATGCCGCCATACATATTAACAGAAAGTGAATGACAATCTTCTCAGAACCTAAAACAGCCATTTTTAGCGGGATTTATTTGCAGTGGAAGAAAGATTTGAAAGATTCAATTTATGATGAAGTGTGGAAGGGTGGTGTGGGAACAAGAAGGAGGATGGGGTTTAAATAGGCAGAGACGGCGAAGTCACAGCTGGACGAAAACGTTTTGAGAAGGGAGGTTATACCGCTGGCAATCACAAACCGATTACGACTGCAAATTGCAATGGTGGCTTCCTAGCAAATTCCTCTTGTGGCGGTCTCATCTAAAAGACAGCTCTGTTTTATCTGGATGCCATGCACCGAGCGTGCATTATGTTATTTAATTATTTCGTCGGAGGGGTGCGGCTTCGAGGGAGGAAACATAGCTGTCAATGCTTTGCTGGTGGGAAGTTTACTGTAGTTGACAAGGAAGCAATTTTGTCAGTTTGGGTTTTTAATTAAGATAATGTTCCTGAAAACATATTGTTTTAGTCAAATTCAAAGCATGTCACATTACGTTTGAAAGGCAGTTGCAGTTTCTTTCGCCGCAAGAAAGCGAATACGTGAATTGCAAGGGACAACCTGTAAAAGGCACGAACGATTCGCTGTGCTTTTTTTTACATTCAGAGTTGTTTTGGCAGCCAAAACAACATAGGGGAAGTGTATTAGTTATTTACATTTAGTGTATTGTTACTAGCGATCAAATGTAGTATTATAAGTAATTGTTGCTATACACATGTACACTTTCATGCAAATATGTACTACATTGGAAATTCTATAGGTGTGTGACCCGTTGGCTTAGGAAATAGCCTCTAGAATTAAGTTTTTCTTATGATTTGCAACAATCTTTTTTTATTAGGAAAAAGGAGGAGATTTTGGAATTTGAATATATTTTAAAGTGATTTGTTGAAATAGATGATATTTTATAGTAAAAATATTACTATATTCAAATTACTATGATTTATTTATGTAATGAAGGGTATATGTTTACACAATCATTTGTTAACAAATAAATCAGTACTCTTTAAGCCAACAAACAAAGGCTATTGTGAAAATGAAGAAAGTTAGAAGAGTTTATTGCACAAACACATATGTGGCACAAAATAGCAATTTTCATTCATATATTCAATGAATAAATTACATAAGTGGTTATCTAATGTTCAACAATTACAAACATCACCTCAAAGTCTTGAGTCTACAATAATAATTTTTTCTCCAACATTTATCCCATTTTCAAAAAAAGATAATATGACTAGAAACGTTTTGATAATTATCATATTTCTCACTAATGAAATGACACTAAGAATTAAAAAAATCCTTGCATGCTAAGAAGTTGTATAGTTGGGAATAGTGGAGTACTAATGATTTGCATAGTGTTTAGCCTACAACCTTTTGAATATGGAAAGATCACAATGATTAGATTGAAAACTACCAATGAATCTAGTGACATTCATTTATGTACCTTCTTTTAATATACACCAATAGTGCAACATGAGATAATATAAGTTGTATCATCTGTCTGAAGTAGCATTGGGCTAGATCATGTGGTGCTAAAGTTATATTAGCCATGATCTCTCTATAGGGCTTGCTAAATTGTTGACCTATAAGACATCAACCAATGATGGAACATTACAAGGTTGTTAAACTAAAAACCCTTATAAGTTGTGTGGGTAATTGTTCTTTAAGGAGTAATCAATGGCTTGCACTTGTTCTAAAAAAGAGTGGATTTATATTATAACATGGGCCCATCACTACCATCTCAGCATCAAAAGAAACAATAGCGTAATATAACAATTACCCCAGACTAACCATTTTGAAAACTTGTGAGTTAGATCCATGTATCAATTCTAGTGGCATTTATCTTATTATGTCTATGCTTCTTGGAAGAGAAGTAGAAGTTTCCATCAATGCTAACTTACACTGATAAACCAATGGTGTATTGTTAAGAAGTTGTCAAATTGGCAATTCTTTTGTGTTGTGAGATTGTGCCACATAGTAAGTTCCTATCATAAGATTAATGGTTACAAAGATATCATTATTATATTTTGTATCTTGAACTATTTGAATTAATGAGCCCCATTTTATGCCAACCTAGCTTAAAGCATTTAATTGTACAATATTTTAAAATTTATTGTATAGATGATTTTTTAAATATGCACCATCCGTTAATCTTTACCTCCCATCAACAACCATGAAAATGATTAGCACCAAAATATTGAAACAATAATTATGTGAATATAAAAGTTGAGAAATCCAAACCTTGAAGACATTATACCAAATGAGAAAAAGAAAATATTTGAATATTTGAAGATGGGAAAAAAAGGTGGATGAATGTGTTGATTTCTCAAGTACTTTGATAATACATTCCCACCCAAAGGGAAACATTAACCAAGATTTAGTATTATGGCAACCTTAGAGGGTATTTTTTTTCATAAAAAAGAATCTAGACACCCATTTGGGTCTTATAGTCAATTCAAAATTTCAAAAAAATCAATAGAGAAGAAAACTTACATCATCTCAATGATAGTTTGCAAAAGTGTCCACTCAACATTTATAGGATCTATCCTTCATCTTCAAGGCTTTGAAAGAATTATTGAAATCAATGGTATCTTTATAGGATATGCTCATCAACTTCTCCACCATACCTCTAATTGGAATTCCTATTGAGACAATGGGTAGAGAATTGACTCTACTCTATTATTCTATATGCTTATCCCCAATGTTAAAAAATGCATAGTCTATCTATTTGTCATCGATAATTACTTTCAATTCTTTAGATTATAAAACATTTTTATTATAGTGAAATGGGAAATGGATTCGTTGTTGGACCAAAGAGATAATGTGTCCCCTCATTTACCTCACAACCTACAATGAAGTGTCCAAAAATATTTTGTACTTTAGAGAAAATTTATTTCAACTTAATAACTCATTAAATTTCATAACAATAACTCTTATATTGTCCATCCCTACAAAAAGAAAAACCTCATCTATATTGAGTTGTATAGTTTCTCAATTAAGGCATGATATTAGGAGGCTTTAAGAGAGAGTGATAATAAAGTTTGGTCTATATCTTAGTTTTAAACTGTGAATTTAAGTCTTGAGTAGAGGAATACATTTTAAATATGATTAAAAAATGTCTATATTTTCTACTATTCTGGCCTAGTAGGAAACATAAATCTTTTTAACCATTGTGATAACCTCAAGTGCATGATAGAATGTGGATGAGTGTGGCTACTCTCCTCAAGGAAGAGCTAATTATTATGGGTTCACACTCCTTTTGTTGCAAGTGATATGAATTGAGTGTGTATAATGAACTAAGCAAATGATGACTAAATTGAACAAACTTAACAAAATGTAGATGATATAAAATAGATGAAAAAAACAAGAAGAAGATCCGAGAAGGTTATACAGAAAAGAACATAATTTTAGAATTTGGAGAAGATTGGGCAATATGATAGCACAGAGCATTAGTGTCCAAGTGTTTTGAAATATAGAATCATGAACTAGAATAGAATGAGTAGAGGTCTAAACACTTGTCACTAAAATTAAGGTAGAAAGGTAGGACAATAATGTTAGGTGCCAGTGTATTTAGGTTTTAGATAATCTATTAGGTTTTATGATCTTTGTTACAACCCACTCTCTGCTCCTATAACTCTTTAAATTATCAAAATCATCTAGTTCTATGCATGTACATATGAAAGAGGGGAAACATTTATGTTGTATAGGGGCTTGCCTCAGTCAAGCATCATGTTGGTGTTCTCATCTCCACAACAACAACAATGATGATAATGATAAAGAGTGTGTACTCTCATAGGAGCAGCGAAAAAATAAATAACATAAATGTTGTGATGATAAAGTTACCTTAGATGTGGAACCCTTTCTTAGATCCCACACAAGCGGATGATGTAGTGCTCTTTGAAGTCCCACAAGTGTTAAAGTGCATACCATAAAAATGACAATAACTAAAAAACATCAACAATACCTAACTGTAGCTTCACTGTAATAATATTTCCAAATTCTAGTGGGCTTGAGTGTTTCTCATAAATAGATTATGTGTTTAGACAAACTCCCCCTTAGAAGGTATATCTTCAAAGTAGAGAAAGAGGGTTATTTAAATGTATTCTTCTAAACATCAATCAAATTCTGAAATCTACCTCCTCTATTGTTTCCTTGTCTTTCATTAGAGGACAAGGAAACAATACATTAGATGGTAAGTGCACAAAGATGGTTATATTATATATTATATATTATATAATGCATATTATATAACATATTTTTATATTATATAATATGTATTATATAATATATTATATATTATATAATACGTATTATATAATATATTATATATTATATAATACGTATTATATAATATATTATTATATTATATTATATATTATATATTATATATTATATAATATATTATCATATTATATAATATAATATTATTTTAAAATAATTTAACTATAAAAATCCGATATCTGATAAAATCGAATATCGGATTTTATCGGATATTCGATTTTCTGAGACAATATAAGTGAACTGTGACAGCCCGTGAATTATTTTTCACCCACGGGCTGCGCGATTTTTTAAAATCTGATATCCGGTTGGACCCGATATTCGATTTTTTGGTCCAAATTTACAAAAAAATCCATTAAAAAGTAGGGTTTTTATTGTTTTTCATCATTTTCATTCAAATTTTTGTATTTTTTTTAATGTTGATTTGTTTTTCATTCAAAATATGTTTTTTTCATGAAAACTAGGTTTTTATAAATCAAATACAAAATTGTTCAAATTTGTTAACTAAATTCAATTTTTTACATTCAATTAGGTTAAAAATGGGGGATAATAGTGAAAAATTTGATCAACCACAACCGCAACAACCAAACCCTCCTTTGCCAAACCCCCCCTCAATTCAAGATTTAATTGCACAAAATTTGAACCAATTGAGGGGGATTGCAAATGTCTATCATAGGATCCCTCACCTGAACCCAATGTTTGATCCCCTCATGTCGATCATAAAGAGTATAGAAACCATCATTGAGGAGCACAATGTCGCTCTTTTGTGGCGAGATTCTATGAGGGAACAACATACAGATGGCTTGTCCTATAAGGAGATCAAGGATCTCGAGATATCTAAAGCCGCTATTGCCGCATTGTTTGTGAATCCCCGCACTGGTCAACCCGTAGACCCCCCAAAAAAAAACTTTCTATTAAATGGTGCACAAATGATGGTATTGTGAAAAAAAATTAGGATCATTCGTGGATGGTTTTTGATAAACCACCCAACAACAATCTTCTTGTCGCCTTCTACTTCATCAAAAAATTGTATGCTGAGTTTGTTTTAGCAAAAAATGTGAACTACTTTGACATCTGACCTTTCCAGGGTGTGGGTTTAGGTATGCCCCAAAATAGACTTGGGGCAGTCTGAGTAGTCTAGGGCCCATATGTCCCCCCTCCTCCTGTTGATCCCCCACCTCCAATGAAACATCTAGATATCATCTGTGAGGCGACATCATGGACCATATCAGTTATTCACTCTTTGAGTAGCCTTTTGGTTTCTCAAGCTGGGGCAGTAGCTCAGCCTACTTTTGATGGTAGCGGTGCATGCGGTGGCGCTGACACATCTTCCTCGACTCGACATATTTGCATGCCCCATAGTTGTGTCATGTGTGGACAGGTATGCTTGGGTCCAGTTGGAAAACCTGTTGATCCTCCTGCGCACACTGTAGATTATGAGGTACATGAGATACACAATGCACCAGATGTTATGACACAGACTGGAGGATACCCTGGAGAGTCCTCGCATGCTAGAGCGAGGAGGCACCTTCATCATACATTGATGATGTAGTGGTAAGATTTATATTTTCACAGTTCATTATATATTTTAAATGAATATCTATAATCTAGATAATATTAAGTACTAATTTTTATTTACATGGTCTATTTAACAGTTGATGACAGAGGAGGAGTTGACATAGATTCAAGAGGGCACCTTGACGATCATTTCATTTGGCCTTGATAGCTTTACGGTACATATATTATTGCACCTAGTCATTTGTATTTTATTGTACATACAGGCTCATCATTTATATTGGTATTAATTAGATTATGTAGTAACTTGCATGTATATCTTATTACTCTTGTAAGGCACAAGTAGCACGAGTGCGGGGCTGTGTGATTCAAGATCTGGTAGTGCAGTTGGAGACAAGGGAAAGGTAATTGAATGCAAATATGATTGAATGAATAGTTTAAATAACTTATAATGATTATACATGTCTAGGCATAGATTGATAGTTTCATATACTTGTTGTGTATATGTATAGAGAATTATTGGCTTCACATCCTTGTTGACTACACCCACCATACTTGAAGAAGAAGAAGAAGACTAATTTGCATCAATGTCATGTTTGTGAACATATTTATGTTGTGTATGAAAATATTGAAAACATACCTCCTCTACTGAAGACATACATCAACAGTCTTGCAAAGTCAAAGATAAAATGTGGAGATGAGGTAAACAAGAATAGTTAAATTATAGTTCATTTTTTATGTTAACTTTTCGAATGTGAGTTATATAATATAACTAATCTTCATCGTGGTTTTTTTTTTCTTGTGCAGTATCCTTCAGAGCTGAACAGTGCGGTGAAGAGGATTGATTTTGATGATCCATTAGTAGCTTAGGATGTTATAGATAGTTTTGGGATGCTTACATGTCTACTTGGCATGTATATTTTGTATATGGACATACATTCACGTATATAGACATACATTTTGTTTGAGTTGGCATTTATGCCATATTTGTGTATGGGAATACACTTGCAATCATTTGACATTTTTATCTATACAGAAGTTGATATTTGATCATATAAATTATTTCTCATGTGTGCATGGTGTTATCATGGAAAACTTTAATTTTCAATCCAATAATTAACAATGGTTAATAATGGTTATTTAATGAACAATACAATTCATTTCATTTCATCATAAGTGTTGTTTGTATAATGAACAATGCAATTCATTTAATGAACAATACAATACAATTCATTTAATGATCAATACAATTCATTTAATGAACAATATAATACAATTCATTTAATGAAAAATACAATACAATTCATTATTACCCTATGTATGCTCCTATTTTTCCACCCCCACTCAGTTGAACGCTCGGGGTCATACCCTACCGGTGTCATCCCTTGAGCACCTTAAGTGCTAAAAATTGTCAAACTTTGATGGGCCCTAACTCAAACTATGTCGCACCGTTTGATTGTGGGCTACACAATAAAATGGCTTCAAAGATTCAAAGGCCCTTTCTGATATTTGCAAAGTTGGATGTACTTAAAAAAAAAAATTGTACAACATTGTTTGGCTTCATTCCAAGAAACATTTGGGATGCAGTGTGCGGTCTCGGTTATCGATTCTTAATTTTAAAACGTCCTTTACATTGGGTAATACTCTATAATTAGAGTGCCAAAATTCTTGAATCTCCTCCTTAACATTGTCAGTCAACTTTCTATCAACACGTGGAAGCCTCCCACCCAAATTCCCATGTATCATGTTGAAGTGGATCGTCAAGTCTTTGTCTTCGTGCAAGTGCTCTATCCAAAGTTTTACAGTTTATGTTCAAATAAACATAATTTTGTCTCATTTGACGAGCCTTACTCAATTGATGGCTTACTAAGGAGGTTGTAATCACTCTTTGAGCGACTCTCTTATCTCTTTCCTTGGTATTCTTTCCAATAGAATTGAGAGAATCAAATAGATTTTTGGAAATAATAGAATTTATCTCCATCTTCTTGTTCATACGAATCTTCAATTTGTTTAGCAATGGTCTCATCTTTATCATCTTTAGCAATTGAACAAAAAATTGGCATTGCTCAGCCAATGTCTTATTGCTAAAATTTTGGTCGAAAAGTTGTGTAGCCCACAATCGAACGGTTATTGTTGACCTCTTGACTTAAAGATTCAAAATAATGTTGATGCAGAGGAAGGGTGTGATAAATGAACCTTTGATATTTATAAGGGAAATACAAGGTTCAAACCCCTAGGACTACTAGCACCTAAATGGCTCAAATAGGTCAAATGCAAACCAACACTTCTCCAAATGATTCCAAAGGTATGGAATATTTTTACAACCTCCAAATAAGGTTTTTCAACTATTTTTGTGGTTCTAGGAACTCATCCTTAAGCAAAACCCTCTTTTTAGCCTTCTAGGCCTAATTGCCCAATTAGCCCTCTAGCGAGGAAAATGAATTCTTTTCACACAACTTTTCCAAACATCTAAACAAAAAAATTATAGATTTAGACACCCTTTTGGCTTCCCTTTAACATATAAAAATATTTAATATGGCTGGTTTGGAAAGTATATGTTGTCCTGCAACTATGCACTGTTTTTGGACTCCAAAAATGGTAAATTTGCAAAGGAAGTATATATTGTTTTAATTCCCTGACTCCCAAAATCTCAACAGTCATCCAATATGGTTCAAAACTAAGTAAAATGAAATTATTTTCAAGGTTTAACCTTCTTATATGCAAGATCTCAATTTTAGCCTCCCATAAACCCTTAAAAGTAGGGTTTCTCACATACCCCTCTTCCAAACTCTATATCACCCAACTGATGATGGATAAATCTTCCATAGAAAATTTATTGACACTTTCAATCATAAAATATATCCCTCCTTAAGGCATATTTTCTACTGGTGCTCCTTAGCAAGCATTTTCAATGCAATTTACTCATTGTTTTATGGTGATCACCCTCCTCTCGACCTTATCTGCACATACCCTATTAGATTGCTATAATAAATATTAGAAACATGTCATCCCATGAATTCTAGGCCTAGAGAATTCATGGAATGACTTCATTCATTGAAAACTATCAACTATTAAGAAAATGCAAGCAAAACTGTGAGGACAGTCAACCCAAATGTGTAAAACTGAAACCATAAATGAATCTTCAGTGCATAAAACAATGTATCCATGGTTCCTACAATTTTTCAAAGCATTGGAGATCAACACCACGAATTAAAACCAAAATTATAATGCACCAAACATCAAAAATGGCAGAGAATAAAGTGTTTTACTAATTTTCTTGGTTCTCGGTCCATACACCAGCATGATTTGTCATACAAAGCATTACATGAATCTTTTATAACTTCCCCCTAACTATATCAACCACTTTATATTGGTTACATTTCATGGTTAAAGCATTTAACTTCTAAAAACTAATTTCCCCCCAAAACTACCTAGTCATTGCCTTTCAAATATTCAAATTTGACAACTATGGAAAATGACATTATTGGATCAAAACTCCTAATTGTTGACATGAAATGTATTGAAATTTTTTATTAAACCTTTCTAAACCTTCTTAGACTCTCTAAGCCATAAATTCCTATTACATCTTTTTGTTGGTCCTAAGGTCCTTACTAGGCCCTTTAGGACAAATTACAAACTTGTTACATTTCTCATCATAAAAAGCCATAATGGACTTCAATACATCATATTTTATTGTTCCTTCACTCCTAAGACCTTCAAAAGTCTTTACTGGCTTCATTGAGTCCTTTGGTCTTCTAAGTGCACCTGCACCATGCTCCCCAAAATGAAAAAACTCTTGTCCCAAGAGTTTGGTTTGAGTTTGCCTCCATCAACTGATCAATGTCTCCTCATTGGTTGATCTCCTAATGTGATATTTTTCCTGCCATCACCTGCACTCACTTTGCCAAAAGTATTAGAATGAAAACAAAATGTATTTGACCCTTTTTTTGGATTAGACTGTTGCTTTCCTGCCCCATCTGATTTTGCTGCTTCATAGTGGTTTGCTGGTTGTTGCACCACCTGAACATGTTCTCCCTTCATCTGACCTTGAAATGGACACTTGATAGTGCCTATTTGAACATAGTTTAAGTCCCAATCAACTGCTCTTTTAGGACTGATATGCTACTCTATCGTAACAAAAAATTTAGCACCTTGGGTTTGTTGCCCCCAACTAGTGTCATACTCATCTCTACCCTGCTCATTCAATGGAATGTTGCTTCCAAAACACATCACCATCTTGTCATTACTCCTGTAATCCAGAGGTTGTAACTTATATTTTTGTCCACCCTTATGCACAATGTAGGCATTTGAGTAACCATCATGAAGAGTTCTTCTTGCCCATTGCCATGGTCTACCCAAAATTATATGTCCACAACTCATAGGTATGATATCACACATTACCTGATCATGATAGGGACCAATTAAAAAATTAGCAAGAGCTCTCTTTCTAACCTCCACATTCAACACTTGATCAACCCAAGTGGCCTTGTAAGGGTTAGGATGATCTACTATTGTCAATCCTAGCTTAGTCACCATATCAAATGAAACCAAATTCTTATGTGAACCAGAATCTATAATCAATTGACATAATTTACCCTTGCTCAAGCAATATGTTCTGAAAATGTTCACCTTTGGTTCTTGTATTTGCTCACCTTGTCTCATCATTAGGAATTCTCCCCTTGTCTTTGGATATGCTAGCACTGGTCCACCGTCTTCCTTATTTTCTTCTTCTTGTGTCAAACCCACTCTTCTATTAGAAAATGAAATCTCTGATTTGTTTATGTTTCAATCATCTCTTTTTAGGACTTTAATTTGTTTCAATTTCAACATTTATATGCCTATGTTGTTGTGTTCATGTTATATATATATATATATATATATATATATATATATATATATATATATATATATATATATATATATATATATATATATATATATATATATATATATATATATATATATATATATTATTGATCAAAAGGAAGTGCCCCATTTGTAAAAAAAATCAGACAAAGAATTATTTTATATGCCTTTAAAGATATTTTGGTAGATACTACCAAGAAGGAAAACTTGGCGGCTAACAAGATATCTTGTAAGGCACTAGAAAATAGTTCTTTGTCTGGTGTCTTTTTACAAATAGGAAACTTCCTTTTATCATTTCGATGCAATGACCTAGTAGACATATTAGACACTACAATTTATATATGATGACTGCAATTTGAACACTTATAAGTGTTCAAATTTCTCACTATCAAAAGAGGACATATCAGTGGCATTTGAATAATCAGATGCCACTGATATGGCCTTTTTGATAGTGAGCAATTTGAACACTTATGTGGCCTCTTTTGATAGCAATAAATATATGAGATCAATTCAAGTGATAAATGAGAAATATCACATCAAAAAAAAAACATATGAGATTTATAACAACACCATCAATTCATTGGAATATCCATCTAAGATACTTTGTCTCTCTAGTACATAGGCTTCCATCTAATCCACAAATATTGTAATGGACTTATTTCCATCTAATCTCAGAAGGTCGTGAAGCTTTGTTCCAATCCAATGCATCTCTTTTTCAATAGATGTGCACCTTTGTAACCTTCATTTCATGAAGATGAGGGTTCCACTCACCTTCATGAAATAGAAAACAATGGAGTTCTGAAAACATTATAAAATATGGCAGTAAGTCATTCTATAATCACATCACGGTTATATTGAAACTCAAAATCTACTCTTCAGAGGGCTCACAAAATATAAATGATCACTGACTCGATCAATTCTTCATTTGGGTATTAAATGGAGGAGGTGTCACAAATCCAACCCCAACAGACTGTGGCCTACTAGGGTCTGGCCTAGCAGCAATGTTTTCTTGGCTGGGAGGGGTTTGTAAGCAACTTGCTATTTAAGCAAGCAATGTCTGGTTGACACTTGAATCTATTTTCATGGTGTCTGAGGATCCTGGTGCAATCCCAACTTGCATAGTATTAATAGCTACAAAGGTTGGGGACTAGAGGTTCATCATTTCCATGAGAATTGGGTGTCGGATGGGTACAGTTTCTGTGACTGTGGCCACATCTTTCATTCTCTTTGCACGCTTGGCTGCCTTTTCAACTTTCATCCTCACCTTCTCAAGCTTTTCTTCTGCATCTTTATTTTCCTTCTCTTGTCTTTGAATGAACTTCTCTTGGGAATCCTGCAATTTTTTGGCCTATTTTTCCACCCTCATAGCCTCCTTTTCTATCACTTTTGCTTCACGTGGTGCCTTCCTTTGTCTCATATGTTCTTTCTTTCATTCTGCCAATTCCTCATCTCTTTTCCTTTCAGCCTCTTTATCTTTTTCCTTTTGAATGTACTCATCAGATGTCAAGATCTGTGACTAGCTACTAAGATGTAGCACCCCTTTCCTACCTCCATGTGAAGATTGATTCATTCTCTGCACCGAAAGTCTTAAGAATCTGGTGATTTGCCTTGGCACTTGCTACCCATCCTCTTGTGTACATGGCACAAACTCAGGTTCATCTTCACTTATGTAAATTTCGTCTTCACAATCAGTACCATCTTGCTACTCCCAGTTGACTACATTGGTGAAGTAATGTATCACATCTGTTGGATCAATTTCTGGTAGACTTAGCATGGAAAGGGTTACATCATCACAGTTGGCTTCTTCTTGGGTCCAGTCTGGTATGACAACTTGTGTTGGAAAAGACATACCTGCTGATGTACTTTCCAAAGCCTCATTTGGTTGGCTGGTTTGTGGGGGCAGACCCAGTTCGGTAGTTTGTGGTGTCAAACTTGTACCCTCAACCGTTGCTTGTGTTCTATTGTGGCATTCTACAAAATCTTGAATGTCTTCCTCATTAAAACCAGCCAACCATAAGCAAGCTTCCACTGCCATATACTCTGGTTCTTCATCCCTTGAAGAGGAATCGTGTTTTTGTTTGAACAGTTGGTTGTATATCAACTGCAACCTCAAATGCCTCACTTGGCCTCATATCATTCTACAATGCAGATCAGTTAAGTGGCCAAATCCCTATCCTATGGAAGCCACTAATTATATTAGTCGGTGGCAATGCCTGGGCAAAGGCCTTGCTCGCAAGAGTTGCCGACTCTTCCCTTCCAATTTCAATTTGTGGGTACTTTGACATCCATATGCTCCTTTGTTGTTTGAAATAATTCTTGAAAGGTGAGAATACAGAAACATCAAGTGACTACAATTTGTGGCTTGTATGAGCAGGAAGGGTTACCAAATTTATACCTATTCGCCTCGCTTCTTCAATTGTCTTGAAGGCTACGTGGCTGCCATGACCATCAAAGATCAGTAGGGCCCTACCTGAGGGTGAAATTCCACTAGGGACTGAACGTGAAAAATATTCCAACTAATTTAAGAACAACTCCTTTGTCATCCATGCATGTTCTTGGACTACTATGCATGCTCCTAGCTTGCAGTTTGCAATGTAGTTTTGGATATGCCTCTTAGATTTGAACAAATAAAACTCAGGAATGCTGAAACCACGTGCACTAACACATGCCAAAACAGTAATCCATGCTCTACTCTTGGAAATTAGGTGTGGCACACACCTCTGGCCCAATTTGGCTATCACTCATTCCATAATTCCTCCTAGCTTGCACACCAGTCTCATCACAATTCCAAATCTGACTGCTACCATAGTGATTGAGGTTGTACATTACCTCCAAGTTGTCATAGAAAGAGGAAACAATACAAGATCGAAGCATAATAGCCCTATCGAAGTCCACTCCTTCTGCTATTCTCATCATCAGATCAGGGTGCCTTCGTCTAAAACTTGCCCACCATGACCTCCCTGACATCCCATTTTTTAATGGATTAGGCCTATTCTCGGTAATTTGGGAAACGGTTGATTGAAGTTGACTGATTTGGAGATAGTGACCAATTTCAACCATGTCTTTGCACCATTGGACAACTTCATCCTCCTCTGCTGATAAAATGGTGCGTGGACCCCTCACAATCATGGTTGTGGCTCCCATCAGCCATGCCCTAACAGAGTCAATGGGGATACCATACTTGATTGATGTGCCTCTAAGAGACATGTTCTTGTCTTCTATGCATGATATTGCTTCTTTCATGTTAGATATGCTCCATTTTGGTTTGGGAACCTTTGAGGCCACCTGTACTTGTGGTGTTTCTGGAATAGGATTACAAGTTGCAGCAGAATGGTCATGTACAATAGTAGTTTCCACATCAGTTGCATTGTTAGGTGAATGGTCATCTACAACAAGAATCACTAGGTCTTCATTTTAGACAAAACTATCTTCATCAAGGAAGTGCATCCCACGAGTGACTCTAACTATTCAACGTCTAACACATATGTTTCCCTTTCTGTCTGGTGCCATTATGTTTAGTGAACCTACAACGATAAGGTACCAACGATAAAATTCAACTGTGTGTGCCTATATAAATATATATACAGAGACAGATGGGTATGTGCACAAATATGGTGGTCAGAAAAGTGGACACCACCCCAAAAAAACATGGAAAAACAAGCAGCGTGTACGTGGTTCTAAAATTTGAAATGACCACGTATGCGCTTAGGTTTGTTGTTCACAAGCCTAGAGAAGGTAGCACGTATGCACTGCTTTTAGGGAAAGTAGTGCGTATGCACTACCTCTAGGAAAATGAGCGTGAATGCGCTACTTATAGGAAAATGAACTAATGCGGGGTGCTTCAACTGGTTGTGTCCCTACCTACCCTATTGTTGTCGGTGGTGCTGTGGAAGTTGAAGCAATGGGTTCAAACCCCTACCGAGTTATGGCGTGTGTGGGGCAGCAGGAACTATAGTTTCCCACCCGCTAATGTTCCCCGCCCCTACTATTCATTGGCCGGGGGGGGTTAAGGGGGGGTTAACAAATGAACCTACGGTTCAGGGGGTCGATTCACTCATAATATACCAAGATTGTTCCAAATCCATGTCAGTCGGGTGTATTAAACCATAGGGATACCAAAGGATTTATGCACTAATAATCCCAAAAGAACCGCGTACATGGTGCCTATCAAAAAAAGTTGTTAAAAAAAAACTAGGTCTTATTTTCCCGTGAATAGCGTGTTTTTAGTTTGTTTTTCTTCATTTTCTCTCCTAAACTATGAATGGGGTGCTAGATTTCTCCTCCAGAAACTATGGATCGAGGTTAGTTTTTGTTAATTTTTGTCTTTCTTTCTTGTTTGTTCAATTTGTTTTACATTTTGAATTTAATTTCATTAATTTTGATTAGGTTTTTTCATTTTTTGTTTCAAAAACTAGATTCTTCTAATCCACAACAAGAACAACCAAAGGCACCTCCTAAAACCCACAAGATACACCCCCAATTCCTCCTTTTGATCGCACACCTGGAACACAGGAGCAATTAATTAATTATTTAGGACAAAATATGTCTAAAATCAATAGACTAATTGTTAAATTGAAAACATCCGAACTTGAGCATCATCAATCCCTCGCCACTAACCTAGAAACAATAGCTAGTGGTGTCATATTTGTTTCCACATAAATTACCAAATGGGGAAACTTAAGGGATAGGTGTCATCAATTCTATGCCGATGGGCTATCATGCGAGGGAGTAGAAAACAAAAATATTAGTAAACAACAAATATGTGCTCTTTTTGTTGATCCCAAAACTAGTCAGTCATTACCTCTTAATGCAAAGAGGTTTCCCATACATTTGTGTACCAATGTGCAGATGAAGAATCTTTTTTGGCAGAGGTGGTGGATGGTCTTTGATGATCCACCTTGTAATAATTATGAGGTGCCATTATATTTTTTTAGAAAAGTAAATTGTGAGTTTGTGCTCAATGTGCGCCCAAACTATTTTGACATGAGACAGTTCCATGGTAGAGGTGGTGGCTTTGCCCAAGATAGACCTGGAGCCCGTAGGCAATTACCTGTGGAGAGTCGTCACCCCCTAGCACCCAAACCCAAGGTGCATCAGGCTGTCCTAGTAGAGCTGAAAGAGTCGATGGAGCTACAAACTCTTCAGGAAGCCACAACATTGGTTGGTGCCATCATACAACATGGGACGTCATTAGCACACCCTATTGTATTGGATGATGAGCCATTAGTTGCTCCAGGCGGCAACAAAGAGCCCATCCAACATATGTGTGTCAGTTGCTCGGGGATAGATGATGTAGCCGATGCAGATGGATCCACATCTCATCCGTACATGATTTGCGGGAGTAGATGTCAGGCCCACAAAGTTGAGGATTTTGTGTTGACAGATGAGTTCATGGACATGGTGTTTTCCCATGAGCGACAGACACAGGTGTGTTGATTTGAATTCATAGCATTTTATTTATCAGTCACTTTAAATTTTAAATTACATAAATGAATTTTCATTTATACATCAATTTAAATTGAGACAAATAATATGCATTTCAGGATGCAACAGCGGTATCCCATACTCCTCCCCCAGTTACTACAGCTGCAACTTCGATGCCTGAGGTATAAATTTTGTAACATGTTAAAATAGAATAGTGCACTTTGAATTCAAAAAAATACAAGATATACTAACTATGTTTAATGCTTGGTCCAATTTTTGGTTTGTAGGTGTTGACAGGGGACCAAATGTCCCAGATTGATGACATCACGCTCTTAGCGATCGATTTTGGCCTACAAGGCTATACGGTATCATATTTTGTACAACCCTTTTTATGTATTGTTTTGATGGAATATGAAAGTTATTTCATTTTAGATTTTTAAAATTATGTTTAATATATTATCTGTACTAATATCTCATATTAATTTTGTTTTTTTAGGGTATCCCATCCGCATCTAGGGCTCGTCCTAAGAAAAAGAATTCTTGGAAGATGCCAAAACGTGGGAAGAAGGTAATTGAGCACATGTTTAGTTGTACAATTGTTTGAAAATGTTGAAATCAAGTATTAGTTGAGGTTTGTAGATTGATTAGTTTTTTTTGTCTATTTTACATGTACAACGACCATTGAGCTATGTTAATTTGTTGAATGCACCTGATTCGCCTATGGATCAAGAGAGGGTGGAGGTATGTAGCTCTACTTTATTTTCTTGATTTCATGATTATATTCACGCATACATGTGAACTTGTGATATATTATAATCTTATAATTTTTTCATACAGGAAATATCCATACCTATTTCATCAATGGCGAAACCCTCCTTTGTGCATTGGAGAAGAATCTCAGGATCCAGTACACTTTTGTTTGATATATTACATTATTTTTTTTTAACTTACAATACTTATCATTATATTAATTGTATTTAATCTTTGAACATTTTTTGTATAGGTAATAGCGACAATTTCTCCATCGATGGTGAGCCATCCTCAGTCCATTGGAGAAGCATCTCAAGAACAGGTACGTCATTGTTCTCTATATTATAGCTTTTAAGTGTTTTTGATATATTTATGTTAGTACATTGTATTAATTGTATATTTAATCTACAATAGACCGCTTCGCGGTACGGCCATAATGTGGATCCATTTAAGTATGTCTTCAAGAAAACTCCTAAGAGTGAAAAGGAGAGGAGAGCAAAGACATTAGCTCCAAGATCAGCTGATGAGGTAATCTACATTTCAATTGCAAAGGAATTATAGTTAAATGCATAGTTATGTTGTTAATTGTAAACTATTTTCTACAAAAGAATTCTAACTTGGCTTTGAATTGTGGTTTTGTAGCCATCTATAGAGCCGCATACTGCATTGAAGAGGCTTGATTTTGATGATCCACCACAAGTTTAGGATCATATAGTATTATTTTTGGTCATAGAATGACCAATACATGTAGATATATTCTACATTTTTAATGTATATCGATTTGGACATGTCATATGCCACATTTTTGTAATACTTGTATTGACTTGGCAGACATGCCTTTTATATATATATAAATGTCGATATTCGATCCAATAAATGTGTACTGAGTTCATTATTTTGTATTTGTTGTATTTTGTGGTTGTCCTTTTATAAATTTAATTGATCTTTTGCCTATGTAATCAACAATATGAATATAAATATGGAGGAAGGGAGAGGGAGAGAGAGAGAGGGAAGGAGGGAGAGGAAGAGAGAGAGAGAGAGAGAGAGGGGGGGAGAGAGAGGGGGGAGAGAGAGAGAGAGAGAGGGGGGGGGAGAGGAGGGAAGGAGGGAGAGAGGGGATGGAGGGAGAGAGAGAGGGGGGGGAGAGTAGGGGGAGGGAGAGAGAAGGAGGGTGGAGGGAGAGAGGAGGGGGGGCGGAAGGGAGGGAGGGAGAGAAGAAGGGGTATGGAGGAAGGGAGAGGGAGAGAGAGAGAGAGGGGGGAGAGTAGGGGGAGGGAGAGAGAAGGAGGGAATGAGGGAGAGGGAGAGAGGGAGAGAGAGAGAGGGGGAGGGAGGGAGAGGTACAGGGAGGGAGAGAGAGAGAGAGGGAGAGAGGGAGAGGGAGAGAGGGAGAGGAGAAGGAGGGGGGAGGGAGATGAATAGAGAGAGACCATAACACAATATGACCCTTAGAACATAATATGACCCCTAACAACATCTAAGGGGTCATAGGGTGTCCTAAGGTGTCATATGACACTATATTATCCCTTAGCACACCATAGGACCTATAACAACACCAAATAGTGTCCTAAGGGGTCATAGAACACCATATGGTGTTGTTATGGGTCATATGGTGTCCCGAGGGGTCATATGGCATCCTATGACCCTTTAGGACACCATATGGTGTTGTTATGGGTCGTATGGTGTTGGTATGGGTTGTATGGTGTCTTAAGGGGTCATATGGTGTACTAAGGGGTCACAGGACACCATATGACCTCTTAGGAAACAATATGACCTCTAATGACACCTAAGGGGCCATATGGTGGGCTAATAAAATGATATATTATTTAAAGTTATGAATAGAACATCATACAATAGAACATCAGCAGTTTAGTTTTGATATAGCTAAGTTAGACCATTGTCAGCATAAGAGAGACTCCAAGCGAACAAACGATGAGGCTTCGCTAAAAAGAAAGTGTAAGAGCTTGACCTAACCCTAAGAGTACTTCCTAAGATCTAAAACATATGATGCTCTTAAATTTCCAAGGTTATAGGACTGATCTCGATTGTGACTATAGGAATTACACACTTGATTTCTTTCATGGGTATGTACCGTTCCAAGTCTTTTGATAAGTGACAATCATCATATACTACCACTGCCATGCATACAACAAACTTTAATTTCTTTAGGTGACAGACGTTGTCTAACAACATGGGAACTCTCGCATACCCACCACTATCATTCTCCAAGACATCATCTGTGTTACTCTCCCTCTTTCTCTTCCTACCGGTTGTTTCCTTATGAAAAACATATTGCAGGTACTCTGACTCATCATTTTGCTTTGTTGACACTATTTTCCACATCTGCTCTGCTCATTAAAAACACATTCAAGAAGAATATTGTTGCAGGTTTCCTTGTTTGTCATGGTAATGCACCTGTGGTTCAATTTCAAACCCTATTCCTCCTATTCAATATACACACACAAATCCATCAATCAATTTTATTAGGAGAGCATACATGGTAAAAATCAAAGAGAAATTTGCAAACAAGAAATAAACTCACTTACTTCTATATAAGTGCAGACACAGTTGTAGTGGGATATGGAGGGAGGGAGGGAGGGAGAGAAGAAGAGAAAGAGGGATGGGGTATAAAGGAAGGCAGAAGGAGAGAGAGGGAGAGAGAGAGAGGGATGGTGTATGGAGGAACGGATAAGGGGAGAGAGGGAGGGATGGGGTATGGAGGAAGGGAGAAGGGGAGAGAGGGAGAGAGAGAGAGAGAGAAAGAGAGCGATGGGGTATGAGAGAGAGAGTGTGTGTGTGAGAGAAAGAGAGGCACCTTGTATGCGCTTGAGAGGGGGAGACAATACACTTATATGTGTATATATGTACTTAATATATTATATATTATTATTATATATATATATATATATATATTATACACACACCCAAAATTTAAATAAACTTAACGCGTACACGCTATTTATAGTAAAAATTGTGTGTACGCATTGTTTTTAGTAAAAAGAGTGTGTACACGCTTCTTAAACCATAAGTACCCCATACATGCTTTTTATACCAAAGTACCACGTATGCGCTTTTGATTGTTTAGGCTTGGAAATAGGCCTGGATGACAAAGCTACGGTTTGGAAGTTTGATTTCCCTCCATTTCTCTCATTTTTTTACGTGTTTTATTTTATCGACTTTGTCATCATCAGGTTTACACTTCATCAAGTGGGTATTTCTATAATCGCCATCATATTTTCACCCATCTTCTGAGCTTTCTAACCATATAACTTTTTTAAAATTTGAACAACAATAACGTATTATTATTGAATTTCTTTTACCAGTGTCTTCATAGTTCTCACAAACATAGGTGCACAATTTTTTTAATAACTTTTGATATACTTATCTAAATTTAAAAAAATTTATATATTATTGTAGTGCACTTTATTCTTTACAATTTAATAAAAAAAATTGTATTTTTCAATTTGTTTAGTGCAACTTATGCTTCGCGCACAAACAGGTACCTAATTTTCAAGATGTGCGCAATTGGAAAAATCATAAAAACAAAATAATCAACAAAAAATTACAAAAATATACACATCTTTTAGTTCTCACTCTTAACTATCTTTCTTCCAAAGTATTTGTCAAAATACTAAATCTAACTATGACTTTTTTGATGCGCACATCAGACACTATGTTATGTTTTTCAGAAAAAATCAGGGTCTGTTTTTCGTGCGTGAAGGATTTGACCCCCTTAATCTTATCCAATTTTGAAAAATTTTAGTAGTTTGGAAACTAGATTCAGAGTACTACAATATTTGTTCTTTGATTATCTTCATATCTTGAGTGGATGACTTTCAAATTTTGCCTCCAAGTTCAGGTTCACCTGATTTCAGAAAAAAGTCCACTTATACCCCCTTTTTTACCACCATCTTTGTGCACTTACCCTCTAATGTATTATGTAATTGAATTAGACGACATTATAAATTGAATCCCTTAAATAATTTAATTTAATCCCTAAAACAATGAAATTGAAGCCCATCAACCCAATTGAAACATTAATATTGTACCCTTAAAACTCTAAAACATTAAAAGTGAAATTGGAAACTCGTAAACAACGACATTGAATCCCTTAAACTATTAAATTGAAACCCTTCAATAATGAAATTTAAACCCTTAATCCCAATTGAAACAGTGAAATTGAAGCCCTTAAACCCTTAAACATTAACAATGAAATTGTAAACCCTTAATCAGTGAAATTGTAAACCCTTAAATAGTGAAATCGAATCTCTTAATCTGTTAAATTGAATCCATAAAACTGTTAAATTGATACCCTTAAGCCCAATTGAAACAATGAATTTGAAGCCCTTAAACACTTCAATGAAAGTGTAAACCCTTAAAAAATGAAATTATTTCCCTTAAATTGTTAAATTGAATCCCTTTAATGGTAAAATTGAAACCCTTAAACCACATTGAAATAGTGAAATTGAAGTACCCTTAAACCCTTAAACATTAATAGTGAAATTTAAACCCTTAATCCCTAACATAAACAATGAAATTGAAAACCCTTAACAATCAAATTCAATCCCTTAACCACTTAAATTGAAACTGTTTTACATTGTAACAAAAACCCATAAACCCATTATGGATAGTGAAATTGAAACCCTTCAACAGTAAAAGTGAAACACTTAAACAATGAAATCAAAACCATTAAACCCAATATTAAAAGTGAAATTCAAACTCTAAAATAGTTAAATTGAAACACTACAAAATTGATTTGGTGTAGCCAACTCAATGATCTACCTGGTTGAATTGAATCGCCAAAACAGTTAAATAGAAACCCATAAGCTGAAAATGAACAGTGAAATTGAATCCCTTTAACTGTTGAATTGAATCCCTTTTTTCCTTAATTGTTTGTATTTTTAGCTTTTCTCTTTATTTGTTATTTTATTCCTTTGGATCCAGCCTTGGTTTGTGTGCAATTTCCTCTCTCTCTCTCTCTCTCTCTCTCTCTCTCTCTCTCTCTCTCTCTCTCTCTCTCTCTCTCTCTCTCTTCTCTCTCTCTCTCTCTCCTCTCTCTCTCTCTCTCTCTCTCTCTCTCTCTCTCTCTCCCCTTCCTATCCTTATATTTGTCTTCATAGATCTGAAACATTCGATTTTTCTACTCCTTGAGCTTTCTATCATCCTGATGATGGATCATAGAGTGTAATCTAAAACGTTGATGCAAACAAATATACACAATCGAAACTAGAAGCGAGCACATTTACTAATATGGATTGTGGAAAACTAATATCTTTAAATAGAAACCCATAAACACAAAATGAACAGTGAAAATTAAACCCTTAAATAATGAAATTGAAACACTCACACAGTAAGCTCAAAACCATTAAACTGTATAGTAAAAGTAAAATTGAAACCCTTCAAACATAACATTAACAATGAAATTGGAAACCCTTTAAGCATAAAATTGAAATCCTTGATCCCTAACATAAATAGTGAAATTGGAAACCCTTTAACAGTAAAATTGAATCCCTTAAACACTTAAATTGAAACTAGTGTACATTGTAATGAAAACACATAAACCCATTATGGACAGAGAAATTGAAACTCTTCATGAGTAAAAGACAAACACTTAAATGGTGAAATTGAAACCATTAAACCCAATATTAAAAGTGAAATTGAAACCCCTAAACACTTGGATTAAAACCCATAATATTAACAGTTAAATTAAAATCATTCAACAATAAAGTTGAATCTCTTGAATGGTGAAATTAAAAACCTTAAACCCAATATTAACAATTAAAATTAAAAACCTTAAACAGTGAAGATGCAACTTGCAAGGCCAATATTAATCGTGATGCTTGAAATGAAATATTTTTTAATTCATAGGTCACTATTAAAATGCCAATGAAGCTATAATAGAGGAGTGGGATTCCCTTAGTTATGTGTATATGTTTATGAATACATAATGTAGTATTCAGAAACACAAAAACATGCACAAATGTCATAGAAGAAGCAAACAAAACAATGGAGGACATTAGAGTTAGAGAACAACAAAAAGCCAAAGGATAAACTACAAAATATAGAAAAAAAGACAAAAAGGACCACAATGGAATATGGTGGGCCTTAGTGAGGAAAAATTATCACCTAAGTCGAATGGGAGGTGTGTCATTCGCCTTACTATCATTTCCATTCGTCTCCTCAAACTTGGGTCAAAAGCTCCTACGAAAATTATGTTCTCCTTGCCATTTGTCTCCATACCTGCACTATGAGCACATGAGGAAGTAAATGCAAAACAAGGGGGGAAATGAAATCCAAAACATTTGTGACTATGGTTCAAAAACCAATGAATGCATAGAGAAAAGCATGCATTACCTGTTCATTTGGGTGACCACATTATGGTCCGAAGGTGTTTTTGTAGAGTCCCCTACCAAATACGTTGTTGTGTGAAAGTAGTCAAAGAGTTGAGAATATGCGGGATAGAAAAGAATGGAACATGGCTTAATTCATGAGGATTCATGCATATTGAATGGAATTATGCTCGATAAATGTGAGACTTAATGTACAATTAAGGCGAGGTGACACATAATTAATGCCACTACAAAGCAAGTTTGAAGGTGATGATGGGAAGTTTTTATGAAGGAGGTGGTAGATTGGGTGGCTATGTGGTGGAATTCCACGTGGCCACCCTGTTCACTATGGACGATAAGTTGTGTTGGTTGAGGGTATGATCAATGCCATGTTTTGATTGATGCACCAAAATGGCATAAAAAGGACATGTTGGACGAGTACGACCAAAAAATTTGGCAAATCGCTGAGTCATGGGGTAAAATTTTGATTTCGTGTAGCCAACTTAGCATTCTACCTAGCGGAGTTGAAAATTTTGTTTTTGGGTCCACGTGGCATGCCATGTGGATTGCTAAAGTTAGGGTGCACACATTATTTCTCCTCTCCCCTATCACATGGCGACAAACCGCTATCCTACAATAGTTGGCCGGTCCCATTTACTTTAATCTATGAGTATGCAAATTTTGTTTGATCTCATGACATATTTAATTAGTGTCACTAATCCTTTTACTTGAGAGATCTGATGCCATGTGTTTCTCTAGTATTTCCTTGCAAGGTATAAAATATTCATATTTGAATCTTGTGGGCAAGTGGGGACCATTGGATCTCAATGCCAATGAGTAGGAGAAATTAGATCTCTTTTCTTTTACAAGATTAAATTTCTAGATAGGGTTGACCAATTAATGACAATTGGCATGCCTTCGCAGTCTCACAAGGGTGACCAAGGTCCACCTTGATTCATCTGTGGGGAAGGAGGAAATATTGGATCTTGAAACATTTGATCTTTGACCATTGAAATAAAAAAGTGCTTATAAGAGTCACCTTGGTGATTATGTGCTATCCTTTTTTTTGCAAGCCCGCAGTGGTTTAGTGAAGGGTAAACTAGCTCCAGTGGAGTTATGGTGAGACATAATATTAATGGATAAAATCTTAGCACTGAGGCATATAGGGGCTTCCCACCCACTCATGAGGTTAAAATAGAAAGGCTAAATTACTTGTGAGGGTAGAGGGGAAGGTTTCACTTAAGGAATTTAAATACACGTGCATGCAAAATCCAAAGCATAAGAGACAAGATGGTAGACTTAGGAACATTTTGTAAAGTTCTTTGCTAGATTACAGATAATGCCTTAGGTAAAAAGGGTTGGTTATTTCATGACAATGATAGGTGCAAGTTATAACTAAGAATCTAGTAACCTACAAGAAATGATCAACACCAAATTAGAACATCTAGGCAAGCTCTAAAGATAAAAAGGGTTTAGGATGTATGCAACTTAGTAGGAATTTTACTCTAACAAACATGAAAACCTAGAAAAAATTTAGGGCACAAACATAAGTTATGTTTCCATTATAGGGATACTGGTATTCTAAGATAGAGCTTCATATGCAACATCAAGGAATAACCATGTGTGCTTAATGAAATATGGTCAAGTGAATGAATGAGATCTATAAAAACCTTTTGAGAAATTACATCTACTTCGATCTATATATGGAAAAAAAATTGGTTTCCGATCTATTTTGATTATTAGAACCTCGTATCAATATTTGAGGGATCTTTGTCTCTATAAGTATAGAATTAATGTCTTGGAAGTTGTCAAACCCTAGCTTTTATGAAGTAGAAAATGGCTTTCATGATGTGATTTTGTTTAATAAACCTAATCTTTGGCAATCTCCTATTATCACCTCACTTGATGTTCCACCAGTTAATGTTCCTTATATCCATGGCCTCAAATTCATCAGATAAGATGTTTAGACCATTCAAGGTCTTTTTTTCAAGGCCACTTGTTCTTGGCTCTCCTTTCTTAAAGCTGAGAAAAAAATGTAATTTGAGCAATCAAGATCTAGAATATTTCCAAGAGAATCTTGATATTCCATTTCATCATTCGCAACACAAATTTATTGTGTACTATAGTCATCCTTGGTTGAAATATTGAACCCCCATTTTCTAAAAACACCACTTGTAAATGATACAAAAGGTAAATGAGAGATAATTGCTTCATCCATCTTTGCAATCTTGGAGCAATAGGTTCCTAAGTCAATGAAAAAATTCAACATGTGATTTCTTCAAGTTGGCAAAAAAAAGCCACAAAAATAACTAATATAAATAATGTGTAGTCAAGGTGGTTGTCATTGAGGTTGTTGGGAACCAAGAGGAAGAGTTAGCATTGGAGGCTTACATATTCTTCTATGCGATTTATAGGGACATGTTGTTCCTCCTCACTTATGACTTGCATGTTTAGTTTATTTAGTTGGTTGATGACGAGGATTTATGTGTTGTCATATTTTTGGACACGGTTAATAAATCCCCTTCTCATTGATTATAATGCATAATTGATTTATCCTTACCCTACAGGATGGCAAGATCATTCTCTAATACCACTTGTAATGTCCCCTTTTGGGAGGACACTAAATCTTTCCCAATATACTTGTAAAATTATTGCACATTATCTATTTTTCAGTCTGGTGTGGCAATTTGGACATATTTAATTCAATGTTGTTTCCCTCTTTAAATACAGGTTTTCTATTTATATCAATCTAATATGTTGCATATACTCAGATGTGTGTGTGTAATGTTGCATATACTCAAGTGTGTGTGTGTGTGTGTGTGTGTGAATCCTTTCTATTCCATTAGGTCTGATTCTTTGGTTATTGATTTAATATTTCTTCTTCTTTTCCTTTGATACCTACTTTATTATTGTTCGCATATTTGTATTTGTGTTATGATCTCTTTGATAAATGTTCATTATACCATTCTTCATAATTTTATTATAATTTTGACTTAGGTTTATTCCTAAATATGCTTCTAATACTTTAGATATTTTGTTCTATTCCATGGATCCTTCGTTCTCAAATGAAAACTTCTCCAGTTTATATCTTCCAATGTGAGGGAGAGTTACATGTCTTCATCATGTATTCCCTTTGGAAAGAGACACACCTTTCACTCTTAGCACCCTTTAAAAGAGTGCAACTCTTTATTATTTCTACTCTTTGAAAGGGACACAACCTTTCACAATCAGCTTTGCACTCCTTTAAATCAGATCTACACTTTTGATTCCCAAATTATCCCCTTCAAATGAGGATCTCTTCTCCCTTTTATATCTCATGTTTGAGGGAGTCACAACTTTTCATTTCATGTCCTTTTCCCAATCATAAACTTAATTAGAATTTAATTATATCTAATTATATTTATATTTATATTTTATTATTATTATTTACCATTAAATTCTATTTTAAATTGGGGGAATTAGAGTCTACCCCACTCAATATTGCTTGTCCTAAAGCAATGGTCATTTTAACTAAATTTTCCCAATGCAAGGATTCCTAACTAACCCTTGAAGATTTGTAATCTTAAAACAAGTCTCTCTCATCAATTGTAATCATAAGAACTATGTTTTATTATTTCCTTGAGACAAACAAAGGTGAAATCCATATTCATTGAGAAGAGGATTAGAAGTCTGACACACATGTAAGGCTTTCATTGCAATATTGTTACCTAAATAAACTCATCTTTCTAGGCCAACAAAAAAAAAGAATTCACAATGATAGAAATCAGTAATCATAAATATTCATCTAGTAGATATGCCCAACACAGAGTATACACATAAAACACAGAGCATACACATGAAAATGTGAAGTATACATGAAGTAGACACATGGATATATTTAGATTCAAGCATACACATTTAGAGGTAGTTTACTTGGTCCACAAGAAGCCATGAGGGCGTCACTAGCTAGGCATAATCATATCATGTGCATTTATATTGGGGGGTTTAATATCACAAAAATGAGGGTAATAGGGGGGTTTTAAATTTGGGCTATTAAAAATATAATATTTGGCGCAAATAGGGGGATTTTAATTTAGGTTATGTATTGGGAGGGGGTGGAAAAAAATATTCTAGAGCAATATTTTTTGAAAATAGGGAGATTCTTTAGTATGCCATGAATGCACATGATATAACCCAAGTTCACTAAGTGAATCTCCCATGCAAGAAGCAAAAACATCCAACCAAGAGCAGATTCATCCCTTGGGCCAATCAATCCATCATTTTACCCACAAGAGGCAAGAGTGTCCAACCAAGACCAAAACCATCTCTCAGAGTAACTAATCCACAAGAGGCAAGAGCATCCATTTAGGACTACAACAGTCTCTTGGGATAATTCACTTTATCCACAAGAGGCAAGAGCATCCAACTAGGAACAAAACCATCTCTTGGGCCAATTCACTTTATCCACAAGAGGTAGGAGCATTCGACTAGGATTGGAACCATCTCTTGGGCCAATTCACTTTTTTCTAGAAGAGGTAGGAGCATCCAACTAGGACTAGAACCATCTCTTGGGCCAACTCAATTTATCCACAAGAGGCAAGGGCATTCAATCAAGATTAGAACCATCTCTTGGGCCAATTCACTTTATCCACAAGAGGCAGGAGCATCCAACTAGGACCAGAACCATCTCTTGGGGTAATGATCATTCGATAATAAATCTCTTCCATAAGTCTTCTATAAAGTTTTTCATAATATGATCATAAGATTGTCATAAAGTATCTACAACCTCTTCTCAAAAGTTTGTTACAGTCTCTTCATATACTTCACCTTAGATCTCCATAATATTCTCTCTTTATCTAGTGTATATATTATATATTGTTGGATATTAGAGTTGTTGGAATGTGATGTTGTCATTGATGTCAACATATTCTTGTGTTCTTGTGCTTCAGTGTTGCAGAGAGTTGGTATATTGCAGATATGCTGATGTGGATTTAAGGATTTAGAGATTAGTATCTTCAGTTGATTCAACATGAGTTTCAGTGATCTAAAAGATGATTTGATCAAGTTATGTGGTCTTGTGTGATGACTGGTTTTTCTATTGGTTCTATATTGCAGAGTTGTGATTTCTAGTTTGTATTGCTCTAGAATTGATTCATTATGTTGAGAAGGTTTTGGAGAGTGTTTGAGGCATTCATGTGTTTCCTCAGTTCGAGTGGTTCATGATTTGAAACTTCACAAGCATATCTTTCAGTTAGTTATGTTGGTGTTCTTGAGCTTTGGAAGGGAGAAGGTGATGATTCTAGTAATCCAAATTGTTGTGGAGGAATTCACATTGCTTGTTGGTGTTTCTAGATTGTGTTCTATTCGTGTAATTGCTAGTTTGCATTTATGGTTGTGCACGTTATTGAATATTTCATTGGTCTGGTGGTATTCTTCGCGATATAGGACTTTTTGGCTGACCCGATGGTTCTTGCGTGTTGCGGATGATCTTGGCCTGATATTTAATGGTGTTGCATGTTCGAGGTTTTAATTCAAGTCCATGCTATGTCCTTGACAACATTGTATTGGTCTGTATATGGATTTATGTATCATGTGATATAATTTTGTAATTAGGTCTTATGAGTTGAGTCGACCTTGAAAGTAAGGTTGATGATTTGTATAAATAAGTGTAATAATCATGTAAGATGTGTGTCTATGTTATGTCTACATTCTTTGAGAGTGTTGTATGTGTGAACAAGCAAATTGATCTGTCAAAAGAGTGTTAAAGTGAAGTCGAGTGTTGTAGAGCAGACAGTGTGCTTAACCAGAACAATGATTAGACATTTGGAGATGCTATTATTTCAGTTCATGTAAGTCAGATTGGTGTTTGAGCTTTGTCACACAGTGAGCTCTAGGTAGTGTGTCTGAATGCATGTGCATTCCCCATTGTAATATTATACATACTATTATAGAATCATATTTTGGGTAGTTTCTTGTCGTGGTTTTTCCCTTAACCAAGTTTTTCACATCTAGAATCTGTGTGTTATGTGTGTTTTTTATTAGGATAAACAAGTTTTGAGGGGACCAGAAACCCTGTACAACAGGTTTTGAAGGGACCTGACACCCTCAGATTTTTCAGGGGTCCGGAACCACCAAAGTAATATTGCAGACAGATCCCACAAAGCTAAACAACAACAAAGCCACGGTCATATAGGAACATGTGACATTAGAGGCTGCAAAACATAGTAGCCAAAGCGAAACAATCGCCAACCAAACACAAAAGATAGACAATGCTAACCAGACTGGCAACAATAACAAATCTAAACCATCTTATAGATCTGAGAAATAGAAAGCGAGGGTTTATCTGGTACTCCCAGCCAAAAAATAGGGTTTCCCCAGACTCCCCTATCTTGTAACAGAGTCTCTAGCTCACCAACAACAATACCTGATCCTAACCAAAAACACAAACTAGCCAAACTAGGCCCTTGAAAATTGCCAGCATCCAGCCTGTCCAAGAAAGAAGCAAAAAACCAAGGGTTTTTCTAGACTCCCTCAACCATGAAAGTGGGTTTTAAGAGGCGTCCACAACCCAAAAACATAGAGTTTTTCCAGACTCCCTTAACCCTAAGCGTGGGTTTAACAAAAGTCCCACAACTAGACTTGAAAGGAACATACATAAAAGGGTTAATCCAGGTACCCTTAACCATGAGTATGGCTTTAACAAGGCTCCCACAACTAGCCAAAGCCCAGTCTTCAAAAAAATAGCTAAAAGGACCAATCAGTGAAACAGGGTTTTGAGAAGGAACCCAAAACCAAGTACAATAGACATCAAGAGGGTTTTGACTGGCTCCCTCAACCCATAAAATAGACTGGGAGACATGGATCAGAAAGGGATCCCAAACCTTTCTATGAGGCACAATATGAGAGAAATGATAGGCAACCTCAGCCAACCACACAAACAATAGACACTGAAAAGTTTCTTCACCCCCTCTCTCCACCTCCATAGGAGAAAAGGCCACCTCGATAGGACAAGGAAGGAAGCAGACTGGTAGCCAAGAAAGTCTAGTCATAGAAGGTAGAAGTCGAACCACTCACCCACACCTAGACTCCACCTCAATAGAAGAAAGGGCCTCCTCAATAAGGCAAGGAGAAGAGTAGACCGTTAGCCCAAACACACCTTTCACTGCCCATCACAGAAGAAACCTCTCCGCCTCTAAAGGAAAATCTCCCACAACAGACAGAGCACAATGAAGCCATAGAAGAAGAGCAGAAAAAACCCTCTTCACAGAGGAAACGAGAAAGGAACTAAGGGTTTGCTTGAAACAAAGGCCGAAGAAAACCATCCAAACCAACACCCAGCCAAGGGCCCCAACCAAGCCCATATCGATGCATCCCCAAACCGCAACAAGTCTACAACGCCAGTAGAGAACAATAGATAAAAGAAAGGAAGGCGAAAGAGGGGGGCAAAAACCACAAACTGCTCCCATAACAGCTTCGTCCCACACAACACCTCCCGCCCTTCCTCGTTCGTCCCCATCCACACCCACAACAACGACCAAAAAAGGAAACGGGGCACCGAAAATCGGCTAGCGTTGGACAAAGTCAGCAGAGACATCAACGACCATAAAACCCAGGGGAACAACAAACCAAACCTTTCCATCATCATCATCGTCCTCAGACTTGGCTTCTTCCTCTCCACAAGAAACCCTCAAACCACCGCTCCTGCCTCTCTGGCCTCTCCCACTTCCACTCATTTCAAACTAATATAAAATGTGTTATGTGTGTTGTTGATGTGGTGCCTTTGTTATTGTTTTTCTTGACTAGATATAAAGTTGAGGTTCATTTGTTTTATGAAAACAGATTCACCCCACTCTCTTAGTTTTCCTGCATTGTTGTTGCCAACAATTGGTATCAGAGCCATATCATTTGGAAGAATCTTGACCGCTTGAGGAGATCGGGGATGACAACTATTGTTTTCAAGAAAGATAGTCCAAGATTTGATGGAACTAATTACACCATATGGAAGAATCGGATGGAGTGTCACTTGAAATGTCTTGGAGAGAATTATTGGAAGATCACAAAGAATGTCTACAATGTTCCTCTGAATGGTCCTATTACTGCAAATGAGATCAAGGATAATAAACATAACATAAGAGCCAAAGAAGCATTGTTGAGTTCCTTGGCTGATTTAGAGATGACTAATGTGATGGGATTGCAGACTACTTGTGAGATTTGGGAGAAGTTAGAAACCTTGTATGAAGGAGACAAACATGTGAAAGTTGCTAAATTGTAGAGCTTGAAAGGAAAGTATGAGTTGTTGAGAATGAGAGAAGATGAGAATAATTTATCTTTTATGGCCAAACAAAGTGATCTTGTACTAAACATCAGATGTGTTGGTGGAATCATTGAAGCAGATGAGATTGTAGCTAAAGTGTTGAGATCCTTGTCTCCTACTTACAAACACAAAGTTGCTTCTATTGATGAGATCTAGACTGTGACAACTATGACAAGAGAAATGTTCGTTGGTAAGCTTGTTGCTTTTGAATTAAGTGAACTTGGAGATTCACATGACAAAACTGAGATTGCATTTAAAGCTACTATATCTGAGAACAGAAGTATGATTCAGGAGAGAGTCCAACAAGGGTTTCCAAATATGAAAGAGAAATGAGAGAGATGGAAGAACAGGAAAGAGAATTGGAAGAGCTTGAAGCACTTATTGCAAGAAGACTGCCAAAGGGAGCCAATAAGTATGAAGGGAAGTTACCTTTGAAAAAAAAAATTATGCAATAAGATAGGACATTTTTCTTCTAGGTGTCCAGAAAGAGTAGAAAGAGTGTCAATGTATGATAAGTCTTACAAGCCTAATCACAAATATAGACATTAGAATAATTGTTATTATGTTGTTGATGAAGGTGTAACAGATGATGAGACTCAAAAAGGGAATTCAAAAGATGAATTTGTATTCATTTCTATCAAGGAAGATGATCTGGTACTTGTTGATTCTATAAGCTGCATTGTTGAAGAGAAATCCTTGGCTACTATGATTGAAGAGAAAGATGAATGGGTGATTGACAGTGCTTGTTCATATCACATGACAGGTGATAAAGGTAAATTTGTAAATATGGAGAAGTATGATGGCGATGTAGTAAGATTTGAAGACAACAAAGTTTGTGTAATCTATGGTAGAGGTTCTATTTCTCTTGATGGTAAGCATAATACTGATGATGTTTTATATGATGAAGGTTTGAAGCATAATCTTTTGAGTGTTTGACATATGGTTGATAAGGGATATGATTTACAATTCAAGAATGGGAAATGTAAGATCTTGAATAGCTCTGGTATAGAAATTGCATCAGGAACTAGAACTAAAGGTAATATCTTTCATTTGAATGATGGTGAGAAAAGCTGTTTGATTTCTTATATTGATGAAAGTTGGTTGTGGCATAGGAGGATGTGTCATGTTAATTTTGACTATATGGTTAAGATAAGTTATACTCAAGCTATTAGAGATTTGCCTAAGATAGTGAAGCCTACTAATTCGGTATGTAAAGAATGTCAATTGGGAAAGAAAACAAGAATTTTATTTCAAAGCAAACAATATACATCTTTAATGGGATATTAGATCTTGTGCATACTGATTTATGTGGTCCTTCTAGGGTGAGAAGCTTCTGGGGTGACAGATACTTTATGTTGCTGATTAATGACTATTCTAGAATGATGTGGGTCACTTTTCTAAGGGAGAAATTTGAAGCACTGGAGAAATTCAAAATATTCAAAGTTAGGGTGGAGACAGAGATACGATTGAAGCTGAAGTATCTAAGATCTGACAGAGGAGGAGAATTTACTTCCTATGAGTTTAATTCCTTTTGTGAAGAGGACAAAATCAGGAGACAAACATCTACTTCGCGAACCCCTCAGCAAAATGGAGTTGTTGAAAGGAATAATAGAACTATTTTGAATGTTTCTAGGACTATGATGATTGAAGGAAATGTTCTGCATATCTATTGGAGAGAAGTTGTTAGCACTGTTGTGTACGCATTCAACTAGGTGTATATACAAGGTGATTCTGGTAAGACCCCTTATGAGTTATGGTTTGGTCATGTTCCTATAGTTAGATATTTCAAAATCTTTAGAAGCAAATGTTATATCAAAAGAGATGAGGATATAGAAAAATTTGATGCAAGATGTGATGAAGGAATCTTTTTGGGATATTCTACTAAGAGCAAGGTCTACCGGTGTTACAACAAAAGAGAAAAATAGTGGAACGTACAAATGTGAAGGTTGATGAGTGTCATGAGAAACAAATCAGATCATGTAGATATGAATCAAATGACCAAGATGTTAATTCAAAGCAAGTGCAAACTCAATTCATAAAATAGAGTGATCTGGAAGAGTCAGTAAATCCATATGTTGTTGGCGGTGAAGAAGTTCAAGAGACTGAAAATCAAAACAATCAAAAGACCCCTAGGTATGTAATATTAAATCATTTAGAGAATCAAACTATTGGTGATAAAAATAAAGGTGTGATGACTAGGAGAAAATTTTCTGCGAAGAGACATGTTTGATTTCCAAGATTGAGCCTAAAGATGTTGTTGAAGCTTGTAAAGATGAAAATTGGTTAAAAACTATGGAAGAAGAGTTAAATCAGATTGGGAAGAAAAATACATGGGAACTTGTTTTGAGACCTAAAGACAAGAATGTAATTGGTACTAAATGGGTATTCAGGAATAAATTGAATGAAGATGCAGAAGTTGTTAGAAACAAAGAAAGACTGGTATGTAAAGGATCTTCACAAATGGAGGATATTAATTTTGAGGAGACATTTTCTCCAGTAGCTAGAATTGAAGCTATTAGATTATTTCTTGCATTTTCTACATAAGAATTTCAAAGTATATCAGATGGATATGAAGTCAAACTTTTTGAATAGTGAGTTGGAAGAAGAAGTCTACAGTGAACAACTAGATGGATTTTCTTTGACGGATGAAGGAGACATGGTATGCAAATTGAAGAAAGCATTGTATGGACTTAAACAAGCCCCTAGAGTTTTGATATGCCCGATTGGACAAGTATTTGATGAAGTTGGGATTGTATAAAGGTACTGTTGATAGTAATTTATACTTCAAGATTGATAATGATAACATTTTGATTGTTGAAGTTTTTGTTGATATTATTTTTAGAGGAGATAATGATTTGAGTAAGTTTGTTGATGATATGAAAAAAGAGTTTGAGATGTCTACGATAGGTGAGATGAAATTCTTTTCGGGATTGAAAATTACACAGACTAACAAAGGCATTTTCATATCTCAATCAATGTATGTGAAGGAATTGTTGAAGAAGTTTGGGTTAGGTGATTCCAAACCTATTGGAACTCCTATGATAACTGGTTGCAAGATGACTAAAGATGATGAATCTCCAAAGGCTAATAAGAATTTGTATAGATCTATGATTAGTGGACTTCTATATTTGACTCAGACTAGACCAGACATTATGAATTTTGTATGTCTTGTTGCAAGATTCCAGGCTGATCCTAAGGAAAGTTATGTTACTAATATAAAAAGGATATTCAGATATTTGAAGGGAATAATTGATTATGGTCTATGGTATCCGAAGAATAATGATTTCATTTTAAGTGCTTATATAGATGTTGACTGGGCAGGTGATGTTGATGACCAGAAGAGCACTACAAGTGGTTCATTGTTTTTGGGAAAGAAGTTGGTTTCTTGGGCAAGTAACTAGCAAGATGCTATTTCTTTATCTACTGCAGGAGTTAAATACATTGCTACTACTAGCAATTGTACTCAGGTAATTTGGATGAAGAAGATGTTGAAGTATATTAGAGTTGTTTATAATGAGCCCACTATTATATATTGTGACTATTCAAGTACTATCAATATATCTAAGAATTTGGTGTTGCATTCCAAGAAAAAACATATATCAATCAAGTTTCATTTCTTGAGAGAGAAGGTGAATGAGAAAGAAGTCAAATTGGAGTATGTATCTACAAAGGAACAAATTGCAGATAGCTTTACAAAGCCTTTGCCTGCAAATACATTTGTATATCTGAGAGAGAAGTTAGGGGTGATTGTCCCTCCTGATGTGAACTAGATGCATTAAGTTGCATCATTCCAATGGACTTCATATTCTTATCATGATATCTGGATTGATGAGTGGGTTCTGCTACTTAAGGGGAGTAGTTAGTGTTGTAGTTCAGGTATTCAGATTTGAGATTTTTTAGTAAGGGGGAGAGAATAATGTTTTGCTTATGTACCTTTTGCATTGATGTCAAAGGGGGAGAGAAGCATGTGAAAAAATGTCTTATCTATCTAACGTAGAGAGCTATGTGTGCATGATTCCAGGGGGAGATTGTTGGAGTTGATTTCTTTCTTTGCATTGATTATTTTTCACATTCATATGTTACCATCAATGCCAAAGGGGTAGATTGTTGGATATTAGTGTTGTTGGAATGTGTTGTTGTCAGTGATGCCAACATATTCATGTGTTCTTGTTCTTCGATGTTGCAGAGAGTTGGTATATTACAAACATGTTGATGTGGATCTAAGGATTTAGAGATTAGTATCTTCAGTTGATTCAACATGAGTTTATTGATTTAGAAGGTGATTTGATCAAGTTATGTGGTCTGGTGTGATGACTGGTTTTTATGTTGGTTCTGTATTGTAGAGTTGTGATTTCTGGTTTGTATTGCTCCGGAATTGATTCATTATGTTGAGCAGATTTTGGAGAGTGTTTGGTACAATCCTGCGTGTCCTAAGTTTGAGTGGTTCATGATTTGAAACTTCACAAGTGTACCTTCCAGTTAGTTATGTTGGTGTTCTTGAGCTCCGGAAGGGAGATGATGATGATTATAGTAATCCGATTTGTTGTGTTTGTTGCAGGGGAATTCACGTTGCTTGTTGGTATTTCCAGATCATGTTCTATCCATGTTGTTGGTCTGCATTGATCGTTGTGTGTGTTATATAAGATTTTATTGGTCTGGTGGTATTCTTTGTGATATACGACTATGTAGCCAACCTAATGGTTCTTCCATGCTGCAGATGATCTTGGTGTGATATTCAATGGTGTTACATGTTAGAGGTTTTGATTGAGGTCCATGCTATGTCTTTGCCAACTTTGTATTGGTCGGCATATGGATTTATGTATCATGTGATGTAATTTTGTAATTAGGTCTTATGAATTGAGCTGACCTTGAAAGTAAACGTGATGATTTGTATAAATAAATGTAATAATTATGTAAGATGTGTTTTTGTGTTGTGTTTGCGTTCTTTGAGAGTGTTGTATGTACAAACAAGCAAATTGATCTTTCAAAAGAGTGTTAAAGTGAAGTAGAGTGTTGCAAAGCAGACAGTGTGATTAACCGGAATTGTGATCGGGCATTTGGAGATGCTATTCTTTTAGTTCATGTAAACCGGATTAGTGTCTAATCTTTGTAAGGCAGTGAGCCTTTCCAGGGTTGTAGCCCTTTGTTGTTTCTAAGCAGTGAGCTATAGGCAGTGTGCCTGAATGCATGTTCATTCTCCATTGTAATGTTTACACATATTACTACAAAGTATCATCATATTGTGGGTAGGTTCCCACTATGGTTTTTCCCTTAACTGGGTTTTCCACATTAAAAATTTGTGTTATGTGTGTTGTTGATTTGGTGTTTATCTTTGTTATTCTTGTTCTTGATTAGATATAAAGTTGAGGTTAATTTGGTTAAGTTTGGTGAAAACTGATTCAACCCCCCCTCTCAGTTTTTTCTGCATTGTTGTTGCCAACGTATACTTGATTATCTTCTTCACACAATACACGTATGTTTAACAACTTTCATATTGTCTTGCCATTGCCATTTATGTGTTGCCATAGTTTTGAATAGAGTTAATATATCCCATTATCATTGATTATAATGCATAATCAATTTATCCTTACCCTACAGGCTGGCAAGATCATGCTTTGATACCACTTGTAATGTCCTCTTTTGAGAGGACACTAAATCTTGCCCAATATACTTGTAGAATTATAGCAGGTTATCTATTTTTAGTCTGTTGTGGTAATTTGGACAGATTCAATTCAATGTTATTTCCCTTTTTAAATGCACAAGTTTGTTGTTTATATCAATCTAATTTGTTGCCTATACTCAAATGTGTGTGTGTGTGTGCACGCGCACACGCACGTGCGTGTGTGTGTATGAGAATCCTTTCTATTCCATCTGGTTATTGATTTAATATTTCCTCTTCTTTTCCTTTGATGCCTACTTTATTATTGTTCATAGATTTGTATTTGTGTTATGATCTCTTTGATAAATGTTCATACCATTCTTAAAGATTTTCTTATAATTCTGACTTAGGTTTGCTCCTAAATCGGCTTCTAATGCTTCAGATATTTCGTTCTATTCCATGGATCCTTCCTTCTCAAATGAAAACTTATCCACTTTATATTTTCCAGTGTTAGGGAGAGTTACACCTCTTCATCATGTATGCCCTTCGGCAAGAGACACACCCTTCACCCTTAGCACCATTTAAAAGAGTGCAACTCTTTATTATTTCTACCCTTTGAAAGGGACACAACCTTTCATAACCAGATCTGCACTCCTTATTTAAATCAGATATGCACTTTTGATTCCCAAATTATCCTCCCAAATTATCCCCTTCAAATGAGGTTCTCTTCTCCCTTTTATATCTCATGTTTGAGGGAGTCACAACTTTTCATTTCATGTCGTTTGCCCATTCATTAACTTAATTAAAATTTAATTATATCTAAATATATTCTTTTATATTTATATTTATATTTTATAATTATTATTTACGATTAAATTCAATTTCAAAGTGGGGGCATTACACTGTGGGTTTCTATTGATTGTGGGTAGATGATCTCTCTCTTCTGTACATGAAAGGTTTTCTACACATTTAATGAATATGTATTTTGTATGCACTCTCTTCTGAGAGTCCAAGTCCAACTCTGCAGAGCTGCTAGAAGTGTCTAGAGAAAGTTATAGTCAGAATGTAAGAGAGCAACAACTCAATCAATCAATGTAAGGTTTTTTTTAATATGTATCAAAGTAGGGAGATCAGGGCAAGATATTTTGGAGTCTTGATGCTAATGACATTAAATTGACTAGTTGAAGCTATAGTTGTAGAAGTCTATGTTGGAACGGGTTTTTGAAGAAACCATAAGTGATGTTGCAGAAGGATGAGATCCACTAAAGATCGTGGAGTTTGGATTGTTTTCCAAGGAAATAGAAACTAGAAAATTAGTTTGTCTGTGAGAAGCTGCAAATACAAATGGAAGAAAGATATCGCTAGTTTGAATTGTTGCAACATTCTGACTACTAATATGTATCAAAGTAGGGAGATCAGGGCAAGATATTTTGGAGTCTTGATGCTAATGACATTAAATTGACTAGTTGAAGCTATAGTTGTAGAAGTCTATGTTGGAACGGGTTTTTGAAGAAACCATAAGTGATGTTGCAGAAGGATGAGATCCAATAAAGATCGTGGAGTTCGGATTGTTTTCCAAGGAAATAGAAACTAGAAAATTAGTTTGTCTGTGAGAAGCTGCAAATACAAATGGAAGAGAGATATCGCTAGTTTGAATTGTTGCAACATTCTGACTACCTACAAATATATAAATTGGGAGTATTGTTGTATGCCGCAACATTCTAAATTTGTTATTTTAAGGTCAATAGATCCCACTAGGATCATCAAGAACCCGAAGTGTCACTCTATATGAGGTGTTGAGAAAATATAATGTTTTGCACTTGAACCTACAATGGACTGGTAACCATGAGGGCCAAAGCTAATGGTTAGGGCATCCCAATAGTAGCATGGGATTTCTTAGGTTTGATCTCTAGATCTCGAAGACTTAACATGTCGAAGCATCAATGAAAGAAGTGAAGAAGGAAGTTAGAATTGGTAATTGAAATTAATGGGGAGTGTTGGAGATTGTAATCCCAACTACTTCTCCTATGCAATCAACTTTACATTCTTTGTAGACCAAACGTATTTGCAGCATTAAAGACAAGTCTTGTAAGCAAATCTTTTTGAGGATTTGAATGATTTTCATCAAAATTGCTCCAACCTGTCCATTGTACCATCTACAAGTTTCTTCTAAGAGTCCAGCTCTGCAAAGCTTCTAGAAGTGTCTAGAGAAAGTTATAGTCTAAATGTAAGAGAGCAGCAACTCAATCAATCAATATAATGTTTTTTCTTGTTTCTAATGGATAAAAAATGTCAAGTTAACTTTGCTCTGTTTTATTTTCTCCTTCCCCTTTTTCTTTCAAACTTCTACAATTTAAACCAAAATGCATGTCACGGTTGACAGTTTACAAAGTTGCATAGAAAATTTTTTTAGCATCAATTTATGGAATTGATTGCATAAATTTTGGAGAAAAAATTGAAAACAAATTAAAAAGGGGGAATTTTTTTTGGAGAGCCACGTGTCAATCTTCCCAATAAGCAATTGCTACTTATTTTCAGCTCCCCTTTTTTTCAAAGCTTATTTTTAAGTTTTAAGTAGTTGCCGGTCCACTTAAATTAAAAAAGATTCCAATTTATCCTTTCCTCTTAATTAAAAATTTGCATGGAAACACTTTGACTGGGTACTTAAGCGGTGGCATAAAAACATGGGATAAAAGATCATTTGAAACATAATACATTCGGTTCACAGTTTACACACGCCTATCTAAAATAGAAACAATAAAAAATCCTAGTGAACTGTTGTTTGCTGAGTTAAACTGCAGTTCTATGCCTAGGCAGCGATGCACTGGTGAGCTCATGCTAAACTGGAGTTTGAACAGGTACAACCACCTCTAGGTATATACAATTCAACAAACAAACAGAAGATTTTTTACTGCAACCTTTTCATGCTAAATTTGGGCATTTTACACGCCATAAAAAATGCGCCTGCAAAATAAGGAAAAATACCCCACATTCTGAATGGTGTTGACATCAACAATCTATTTTACAGTAAATAATGTTTTCATCGTGATTGTTCAATAGTCATAATATTTTCTATTGAATCAAGGAATTTGTAGATTAAGCAAGTTTGTTCTTGAACTGCCATTGTTGACTGTAATATCTTGACTCCTTAATAACCCTTGCTTGATGAACTACTTATAACTTGCCATAAAAACCTTCTTTAAAAGACTTTGCTTGTTAACTGTGGCTCTGATGTCATGTCAGGGGAAGAGGCAGAGGAGAAACAAAAAAGTAAAGAAATAGAGATAAAACAGAGCTAACTGAAAATGTGATATATTCATATATATTTGGAATCATACAAAGCTCTAATTATATATAAAATACAGAACTCCAAAAAATGTTTGATTACATATGTTTATTAAAGACATAGAGCTGCTCTTTCTTCTCCTTGTAAAGATTAAAAACAAAGATCCCTGTTGTTATGGCACCTGCTGCTAGAGTAAAAGGAACTTCTGCTCTCTTCATACAAGTTAATAACTTTCTCCTTCTCATCAAATAACCAGCAAAACCAAACATAACATCAACAAAAGATTAAATGCAACTAACTCTGATGTGAGCAAAATTTGGCAGACGCTATTGTGCAGTTAAATTATATTTAATAATGTCCTGATGCAGAGAGTGAGAAGACAACAAACAGCGGGAGAGAGTGAAGTGTACAGAGAGCAGTAATAAGGGTAGATGGGATCAACTCCCACACTTTACTCCTAAAAACCATATGAAGCAACATCTTCTGTAACATCCAATACCTCTTCAGCTTCCACTTCTTCTTCTTCATATTCTTCTTCTTCTTCACTGGGCTCTCCATCACGCAATGCTTGGCGAAGGAATATCTCTTCTTCACGAGAACGTTTCCATTCATTGACCCAGACCTGCCATTCCTCTTCCAACTTTTTTCGTTTCTCCCTGTCTTGTTCACTTAACAATAACGAAACATCATGATCCTCAGAGTCATATATCTTGCCATACTTCTTTAAACTCTTGGCAATTGCCTCTTCTTTCTCTGGACTCAATAGCGACGGTGGCCTTGGACGCCACAGCAACTGTGAATTACAGTAAAGGCATATATAAATACAGAGCTATAAAACTTCTACTTCTAACTAGTGCAGGATGGCTTACAACATGCGTATGGGTTCTCACCTGGTAAAACCCATCCCTACAAACACGGTATAATAGTTTCCCATTGAATATCAATGTGTTAAGCCATTTTCTATGTCATGTAAAGTTGTGGCATATGTTGCCACATACCTGTAAAGAGAAAATGTATCAGCAGCTATCAGAGAAGCACAAAGCAGCAGAACACTGGAACAATATATAGTTTAAGTAACATTGTAAATTAAAAGAATTTACCTTCCAGTAGGATCCCACTCAATATCAGTTGCCATGAAATGCTCGCCAGTTTCCATAGTCTCGAGTTCATCCACATTGTAAAATTCAAGCTGGCCATTGTGAGTTTTCATGCCTGCCAAAATAATAAAGCGTCCAATAGGAGACCAGAAAAGTGCATTTGTTCATCTTCCTTTTATAGTTGTGATTTTTGAAATCTGACCAACAATATTAGGGCTCCTCATTGAATAGAAACTGGCATCTGGCTTACTCCCATCTCCATGAATTATTGCAAACCTGTGCCCTTTGGGCTCCCAAGCAAATGCAACAATTCTATCATTCTTGTTTTCTAATTCTAACACTTCTATAGGAATATCTCTTTCCTTGATGCGGAAAAGTTCAAAGCCAGTGTAGGTAGTCTTCTTCGTTCTGGTATATCGATCTACCTTTACAGCAAGGTAATCTCCATTGCTCTGCCAGTACATCTTACAGTCACTCACACTAAAAAGGTTTTTCTGCCTCAGTTCTTCCCTTCCAGGGATTTGCACAAGACTAACCTGAGAGAAATAAGCCTTATTTCAGAAAACTACCTAACCCAGGGCCCTATAGACAATAGTAATTTGCATTGCTTGCTCAATATTCTTAGAAGTTTTAGCTAAAAGTATACAATTTTTTTATAAATTGATAAATGTAAAGGATTTATCAAATTAACAGTATTAGAAAGCTCACTCTTGCAGGTTGATTCCCACCACCTCCCTCTGGCACAAATAGTGATAGTATTGGATCTGTTGGAGACCAACTGAAATCCATTACATTGTCAACCTTGAGCAATTTTTTTTATCAAGGAGACCCATTGTATCAGTTTCATAAACACTGGTGCCATTTTTCCCAATCCTAGCAAAATATTTATCATCTCTGCCACCTGCCCATCTGTTCAGATTTGATTTGCACTAAATAAGAAATAGTTTGTAAGTAAGATATTGAAATTCGATATACTGAAACTAGCAATTCAAATTGCAAAGAATTACCTAAATACGGGCCAAGAGACACCAGCAACTCCTCCAGTTCCACCAGTTACAAAATCATCAGCACTTCCTTTAAATTCTCTTGCAACGATGCCAGTTCTCATATCAGAGATTTTTAGAGTAAGCCTTTTGAACAAGAGGCATTCTAGTGTTAGAGAAAATTTACAAGACCTTTGAAACAAAACATAATGATCAGCCATACTTTGCAATAAGATGACTCTATTTTTTTGGAATATTCAATCGTAAAGTCCCTCTACTGCTAAAATACATGTGTGTCTCTTGGGTTACTAGGCTCATGGCTGCTGTTAGTTACCGGGAATTTCTCCCCCGTTTTGGTGGTTAATTCCAAGTTCAACTAACTGTTAGTTAACTACCACAGATTATGGATCACTCACCGATCTTTGTTAGGTTTAGATTCATTCTTTCTGCCTGAACTAAGGTTGTTAATTTCAGTCTTCTCTTGCCTTCACCGTAATGTTAGATCATGGGGTGATTCAAGTTTTGTATAAATCATGCTTTCAGCTTCTGTAATGAACTATGAATTAATATAAGAATTTCATTTGGTTCAGATTTCTTTATGCTCTGTTTTTGTTATGTTTTCATTGTGCAAGTTTCTCCTTTATTTCTAGCTAGATCCATAATCTCTTATGCAGGTTTAGCTGAAAATTTCACATGGTATCAGAGCCTAGGAGCTAGAAGAAAGGAGAAGAACATTTATTTTTTTGTAGGTATTGAGATTCTGAGTTGTTTTAGAATGGAATTCTCATTGCTTTGGGAGAATCTATTGATATATTTGTATTAAAAATGAACTGAAATAAAGTTCCAAAAGGGCTAGTCTAGTCTAAAATGGGAATTAGATATCATCCATCTATCATCTTTTTGGAAGAAGGAAATCACAAGTCCTGGCATAATGGAATCATAAAGCATTGTCGCTGGATTCATCTTTTGCCTCATTTATATGGGCTTATTCCCAAACCAAGTACTTGTTGGCAGAAATTTGCATGGGAAAGTAGAAATGATCATGTCTTAGGATTAATTGGCTTAACTGTTGGGGACTATACATCATGGGCTCTATCACACATTGAGTTCCCTCACACTCTTTGGGCCACTATATGGGAAATGTATGGAGATCCCAATGAACCTCCATTTCCAGATGAAGACATGTTTCTCTCCCTTGATAATGATGATGATGGCACTAAAGAGGAAATTGCTTATTGAAAGAGACTTGATTGTCTTGATTACACAAAGACATCTCCTCCTTCTTCTTCTCTTTCCACACCTTCAGTATTGGCAATTGTGCAGTCACCTCCAACTACCAGTTTGATAGAGATCTTGGCTTTTCTGAATGCTACTCCAGCTTCTCTTTAGCAGGTTCACTCTTGTCCAGTTGATGAGAGAGATATCATCCTATCAAACATTTATCATTTGTTTGTTGAATCTCTCCTTGATCATGATGGCAATTTTGAGGACACATGTCTTCTCTTTGATGTCGGCTCACATCAAGTTGCATCTTCTTTTGGTTTGGATTCTCTTGTTTTCTCTCAATGACTCCATGCTACTATCTTGACACATCCTGATTCACATCCGAACAAATCTCTCACTTCAGTTGTCAGTGTTCCTAAATCTTGTATAGAAAAGTCACAGTTCAGCATCGGATTGGAGAAACATGAGTATATTCCATAACCATTCATCGTTATTCCTTCACAAATTTCACTTGAGTGGGAATTCAGCAGTTTGATAGCCAGAGGTTTCTATCTTCCAAAAGGAAGAGGTGTCATTTGTTGAAGAGGAACCTACTACAACATTCACTCTGCTACATTCTGTATTGACATTCTTTCTCTTCTTTGTGAAGGCACAAATAGCCACTTTTTGCAAGATATTTGGTTGCAAGACATTGTAGCATATTAGGTATCAAGCAGAGTTAGTGTTAATTTTAAGGGGGGCTTTTATTCCCACTGGGTTTTCCCTCTTTCCTTAGTTAAAATTAGGGGGGGTGTTGGTGGTTAATTCCAAGTTCAAATAACTATTAATTCACTACCGCAGATTGTGGATCACTCGTCGATCTTTGTTAGGTTTAGATTCATTCTTTCTGCCTAAATTAAGGTTGTTAATTTCAGTCTTCTCTTGCCTTCACCGTAATGTTAGATCATGGGGTGATTCAAGTTTTGTATAAATCATGCTTTCAGCTTCTGTAATGAACTATGAATTAATATAAGAATTTCATTTGATTCAGATTTCTTTATGGTCTGTTTTTGTTTTGTTTTCATTCTGCAAGTTTCTCCTTTATTTCTAGCTAGATTCATAATCTCTTATGCAGGTTTAGCTGAAAATTTCACACCCCGATGATATATCAATCAATCTAACATATAAAAAACATATAGAAGTCATATTTCTATTCTACGTGTGACAAAAGAATATATTGAATGGATATTAAAGATTCTCAACAGTACAACAAAGAAATAATTCTCAATTACAATGCTCCACAGCCACCAAACTAAGCTTCGCATGAAAAAAACCTGTATGTGCAAAACACATCAATATGGTAAATGTGGTAGCACCTCCCCAAACAGCTGCTCCCTGCCTGTGAGAGTTGCCAAGTATGTTCCAAGCGGTGACCATTGAACAAAGCTTTCAGTCTAATGCTGCAAAAAAAGGCCCTAACATTCAGTAGACTAGAAAATAAAAAGCACCCATTATGTCACCCTTCAGTAGACAAAAATTGTGCAGCTTGTGTAATGATCTACTTAACTATACGATGGTACACTAATTTAGGCTTCAATTACCTAGCATCATTCCAATAAACTTTCAGTGTCTGATTGAGCACGAATGACAAATCGATCACGTCCTTTCTCATCTGTAAGCCTCTAGTGTAGATTTTCCTGCAACATAATATACTTCAATATTCAATTGATTAATGCAAACCAAGATTGCTAAGAATTCCAGGACATATAACAGTAATCAAACTTTTTAGCAGATGATTCATATTACAACAAGAAAAAGACAATAGTTAAGTTCTCAAGATACAATTATTTATTAAATGAACATTCCAGTTAATTCTTGTGTGAACTCAATAATTTAAAATAAGTTATAATGTTACCAATAGAAAGCAGAAATTAAGGATGAACTTGCAGGGCATGAATACTAATAATTAATGGTTCATTAAAGTGTATCTTCATATTTAAACTTTCAAGGACTTTAAAATATATTTTTAAAAATGAAGAGTCCAAACACAAAAATTTTGCCATATAAAGACACAGAATAAAAAAGCAGAACATACAATGGGAGAATATGTCTTGGTTTCAGGAGGAACCCACTCATCTGATACTTCCATGTACTTCTCAAAGTCATCAAACATGTTAACAACAAAAATGTGTGCTTTGTCAAGCTTATATCCATTTGTTTGATCTTTTGTTGTTCGTGCCTCCTGTGCCAATTAAAATGCAAAAATGGAAAAATACTAGGTACAACTATTACACAGGAAGAAAAAAAGTAAAAGCATCAAACACCATCTTCTTGCTTAGAATAAAAATCAAATATTCCGAAGTAAAAATTTTCATCTAGGATACATAACATTTGAAATTTAGGTAGAAGGTTGCAATCTGCAAATAAAGAACCACATATTTTTTTGCATATAAAATACACTCAAAAACTAATTGTAAATTTAAGCTTTTATATATTACTTAATATCTATCCAGTCCTTTTGAAAATTGAATCAATACTGAGAATTCATACCAATATTAAGGTCTATAAACCATAGCTAAGGAGTGTTGTACTCTATAAAACAACAACCTTTAGTCTTGTGTGTCTTAGGATCAATTGGCATCCACAGACCCCTGTCCCTGATTGTTCAAATCTGACCAAAAATCTTACGAACAACACCTTCAAGTTTATTTAACTTTTCAGGAGGCACAACAGGAAGGTTGTTAACAACAATGACATTACCAAACCTTGTCTCAAACTCCAATGAGTCTTCTTCTTCCTCTTCATCATCACTGCAAATAAAATAAATAAAAGGAACATTAACGAATATGAAGAGCACACTATGTTGGCATTTGCATGAAGATTGCACTAATGAAGTATAAGTGTTGGCATTGATGTCAATTGTAACTGGTAATGGAGTTGTAATGCAACCAGTAGTTGAGCAAGTGAAGGAAACCGATATTACTTTAGAAGTAGTGAGATCAACTGGTAACCCTACCTATTGATATGTCGAACCCTAACCAATGGAGCTTGGTGAATCGGTTGTGTTGATCTATGATCAAATGGTGATCGGAGATGATTATGCCACATATGCATGATGCACATGATGAGTTTCAAAATGGTTTTTGGCACGTAGAGGTAACTATTTTATCTTGGGAATGAGCAAGTGCATAGAATGAAGTGGAAACCGCATGATGAGTTACAGGATCCAATGTGCAGTGATCCAGGAGCAGTCGAGGTTGTCTTGGATAATGTGCAGTGATTGCTATGTAATCTAATGGTCATGTTTGAACCGACTTGTTTGTAATATCTCTGAGATCTTATGTTTTGTGATGTGTTACTAACCTATTGTTTTTCTTATAAGGTCGATGAGTTATTTTGTTGTAGTGCTGGTAATTTTGGTTAAGTGTTAGTGTGATTGATTGCCGAATCAGGAGTATCTGTACAATGAGTGAAGGTAGATAGGAGCATAAAAAAAATTTGATCAAGCAAAATAGTGCTATTACCATATCAGCAAAAACCCTATTGTTCTCTAACAATTACAACAGTTAAATCCCTTAACCGGGTAAGCTTTAACAGGCTTAGTGTTTTCTAAATCCTCTAATCAAGTGATCCATTAGCTTGGATTTGAAATCCCCTATTGAGGTTACTCTTAACAGGGTATTGTAGTCAATCCCTTAACTAGGTGGTCCTTAACCGGATTTGTTCCTAATAGGACATTTTTGTAAAACTTCTAACAAGGCTTGGCTCCTAACAGGGCGAACTTCAAAAAAGTTCAGAATACTTGTGGGTATTTGTTAGGATTCCCAAAGATACTGAGAGGGGGGGGGGTGAATCAGTATCTGACTGGTTATAATATTTTCTTAACTTATAACATGAAAAACATATTAAAACTGTGTTCCAGTAAAGCAGAAATAATGCAGCAAATAAGAACAAGAACCACAACATGAAAAGCACACCATAACAATGTTTTAACGAGGAAACCCGGTGTGGGAAAAACCTCGGTAGGATTTGTGACCCACAATATTCGCTTACTGGCCAATAAGGGAATATTACTCTTACAATAGGGGCATGCACATGCAGGAAGGCCAAATGCCTAGAGCTTATTGCTCAAATACAAAGGAAGTCACACTGACTTACAAAAATGGATTAAACTAATCCAATGTCTTGTACTGCTTCAGATTAGCATCTCTTATGCCAGATTCAGTACCGGTTTAAGTTCTGCTACATACATAAACCCTTAACCTATAATTCGCATAATAGGTCTGCTACCTTCTATTCAAATTTCGCATCATACCTCTACTACTTATTTTGATGATCTACAATGATCTCATACATATATGAGTCATATTACAATCCGCCATGTCGGCTTAAAAAAGATTTTACATTTAACAAAAAAATACATTAATGCAAAAATGTTATCGATTAGGGTGTCAGTAATCTTCTTTTTCGGTGTCAGTGTCCTGTATGTCGGTGTCGGTATCACATGATTGCAAGGTTGCCATCAGTGACAATACCTTCAATCACCTACAATTTCTCATTGGAGTGTGCATTTGCCAATAGTATTCATCCCCACCGTGGTTTTTCCAATTTGGGTTTCCACATCAAAAATCATTATGTCAAGTGGTGAATGGTTTTTGAGGTTATGTTTTGATATGGTTAATCTTTTTAACTGGTAAAGCCACTTAGATGTGTTAAGATGATCGAAAGTGATCTGAAATGTGCTTTTACTAGTGTTAGTAAAGTGGTTTGATGTTTTGGTTAAATGGATTGAGATTTTTAGATCCGGTACACTATTATTTTGGTAAGCTAGTCAACCGATAAATTTGACTAAGCAGTTGCAGTTTATAGTACAATGTTGAACCGGTTAGTTCAGTGATTGATTTATGAGTTGGGTTTGAATTTGGTGAAAGTTTAGTTTGTTTTCTATCTATTGATTCACCCCCCCTCTCAGTAGTTGTTTGGATCCTTATTGATTCATCATATCATCAATTGGTATCAGAGCATTTCAGGTCCTCTAGTGTCTAAGCATAACAACTTGAGGTAAAGATCTAGAAGAACATGATGAAGAAAGAAGGTCTGAAGTTCAATAGGAAAAACTACAAAATATGGAGTGATAGGATGGAGATCTATATCAAAAGTGTAGGAAGTCAATATTGGGAGCATGTTGTTACCAAATATACCTTTCCTAGTGGGATTTTGTCTGATGATAAAAAAAAGGGGCAACAGGAGAATAATCAAGCATTGGAGGCCATTATCAGTTCCTTGTCTGATTTAGAGTATGTTGATGTCCATGGTTTGGAGACTGCTTATTATGTGTGGAATAAACTTGAGGATATCTATAGCGGTGATGAGCATGTGAAGATTGCCAAAGAGGAGAGTCTGAGAGGTAATTTTGATGACATGCAGATGGATGAAGGTGAGAATATTCAATAGTATGGTCAAAGGATCAAAGAGATAGTTGGTGAGATCAAAAGTGTTGGTGGTAAAGTGGAGGATACCATAGTGGTTAGCAAGGTGTTGAGAACCCTTCTACCGGTCTACGCTATTCGAGTTGCAGCCATTCAGAAATTCAAGTCTATTGATAAAACAAAGGTAACTCTTGACTCCATCATTGGTAAACTAATTGCATTTGAATTAAATAGTTTTGATGGAAGTGTTCAGAAATCGAAATCTGTATTTAGAGCTTTAGTTTCTAATCCACCGGTAAGGAAAAGCAAAGAAGCTAGTCACTATCATGAGTCAACACCCAACAAAGAAGTTGATGATGAAGACAGTCTGGTTGAGCTTGAAGTATTGTTGGTCAAGCGGTTACCCAGAGGTACCGGTAAGTATAGAGGTAAATTACCTTTGAAGTGTTTTGCATGTAACCAGATTGGAAATATTGTAGCTAACTGTCCAAAGAGAGACAATGAGCATAAACGTGAGAAGTATAAGAAGTACAAAGGCAAAGGTAAAAGAGATTGCCTCATTGCAATTGATGGAGGAATCATAGATGAGGAATCTAAGGGAGATGCAAATGAGGACATTGTCTTTGTTTCTATTAAAGAAGAAACATCAAATTAGAAGGCATTAGTTTCTCGCATGGATAGTTTTGATGATTGGATTATAGATAGTGGTCGTTCACACCACATGACCAGTGATCGGAGTAAGTTTCTTACTTTGAAGGAATTTGATAGAGGTGTTGTGAGATTTGGAAATGACTCACCTTGCATGGTAAAAGGAAAGGGAACCATTTCTCTTAATGGAAAGAGTAGTGCAGATGATGTATACTGGGTTGAAGGATTGAAACACAATCTTTTGAGTGTTTCTCAACTCAATGAAAAAGGTTATCCACTGGAATTCAAGAATGGAATGTGCAAAATCTATGGAAGCAAAGGTGAACTGATTGCAACCGGCAAACAGACAAAAGGTAACTTATTTCACCTAAATTCTAAAATCAACAACTGTTTAATTGCTAAAGTAGAAGATAGTTGGCTTTGGAATCGAAGATTTTGTCATATAAATTTTGATAACATTGTCAAAGTCAGTAAGTCCAAGTCAATAAGAGGTTTGCCTTAGTTGGACAAACTGGTGAATGTGTTGCGTAAGGAATGTCAGTTAGGGAAGATGACATCCTCAACTTTTAAGAGAAAATCTTTTTCAGCAGAACATTTGCTAGATTTGGTTCATACAGACCTCTATGGACCAATAAGGACTAGGAGTATTCAAGGTGATCGGTATTTTATGATCTTCACTGATGATAGCTCAAGAATGATGTGGGTCGTATTCTTTAAGGACAAAACAGAAGCAAGTTTAAAACATTCAGGGCCTTGGCTGAAAAGGAAAGTGGAAAGAAGATAAAGTGCTTAAGAACTGATCAAGGTGGTGAATTTACTTCAGAGGAATTCGCTAGATACTGTGAAGATAATGGAATTAAGAGGCATCTTTCTGCACCTAGGACACCACAACGGAATGGTATTGCAGAGGAACAACCGGTCAGTTGTTGAAGCTGCTAGAACTATGCTAATACAAGGAGGTGTAGCTAAGACTTTCTAGAGAGAAGCTATCAGCACAGCTGTCTACACTATGAACCAAATATTGGTTAAAATGGGTAAGGATAAAACTCCTTATGAATACTGGTACGGTAGATCACCCAATGTCAGTTACTTTAATGTTTTTGGTAGTAAATGTTTTATCAAAAGAGGTGACTATGTTGGTAAGTTTGATGCTAAGAGTGATGAAGGCATATTTCTTGGTTACTCCACCAAGAGCAAAGCCTACAAATGTTCCAACAACTAGACAAAGAAGATCATTGAAAGTGGTGATGTCTAAGTGGATGAGTGTCCTGAAGATTCAAGAGAAACCAGTGAGGAGAAGAAGGAAGATGAACCTTAAATTCTGATTTTGGAACCAGAATCGATGAAGCCAGAAGTTGGTCAAATGAATATTACAGCACTAGTTCAACCGAAATAGGTAGATTATGTAGAAGATGAAGATAGTAAGGAAAAAAAACTTGAAGATAATGATCATGTTATTCCAAGGTATGTAAGACTCAATCATAATCCTGATCAGATTATTGGAGATAAATATGATGGTGTATTAACTAGAAGAATAATTAGAGAGAATTCTTGTATGATCTCCACTATTGAGCCTAGAACAGCAAAGGAAGCTTTTGGAGATGATCACTGGATCAATGCTATGGAAGAAGAGCTTGACCAGATTAAGAAGAACAACACATGGACCTTAGTACCCAGACTGGTGAACAAAAATGTAATAGGTACTAAATGGGTATTTAGAAATAAGCTGAATAAAGATGAAGTAGTAGTCAGAAACAAAGTCAGACTGGTATGCAAAATTATGCACAGGAAGATGGAGAAGACTATGGCGAGACATTTGCACCAGTTTCTAGTGTTAGGACTCTACTTGCATTTGCAACATATAGGGGATTCAAAGTATATCAGATGGATGTGAAGTCGTCATTTCAAAATGGAATACTGGAAGAGGAAGTCTACATTGAACAACCAGATGGTTATGCTTTGACTGATGCAAATGATATGGTGTGCAAACTTCACAAGGCACTATACGGTTTGAAGCAAGCACCAAGAGCATGGTATGAAAGACTACATTCACACTTGGTGAAGATAGGTTTTCAGAGAACCAGTAAAGACAACAATATATATCTCAAGACTGAAGGAGATAAGATATCGGTTAGTGAGGTATTTGTGGATGATATAATTTTTGGAGGCAATGATGACATGAGTGATGACTTTGCAAATGAGATGAAAAATGAATTTGAAATGTCTCTGGTAGGAGAGATAAAATTCTTCATAGGTTTGCGAATTCAACAGATGAAGAATGGTATCTTTATCACACAATCCAAATATGTGAAAAAAGGTATTGAAGACATTTGGAATGGGAGACTGTAAACCAATTGGGACACCAATGGTTACAGGTTGTAAATTGTCTAAAGAGGATGATGCCACATCCATTGATGAAAAGGAGTATAGGTCTATGATAGGGAAACTGCGTTATGTTGTTCACAGTAGACCAGATATTGCTCATGTAGTTGGATTAGTTGCCAGATTTCAGAAGAACCCGAAGGAGACATACATGGTAGCATCTAAAAGGATATTCAGCTATTTGAAAGGCACTATTGATTATGGATTATGGTATCCATGTGCAAGTAACTTTGATTTGAAAGTCTATACAGATGCAGTCTAGGCAGGAAATGTTGATGACATGAAGAGTACAACTGGAGGTGCATTCTTTCTTGGAGGAAGGATTGTATCTTGGAGTGGCAAGAAGCAAAGTTGCATATCACAGTCAACTGCTAAAGCTGAATATGTTGCAGCATATATGAATTGTACCCAAGCAATATGGATGAAACACATTCTGGAAGGATTCAAGTTGAAGATCACAGAACTGGTAAGGATTTTCTATGATAGCACAAGTGCAATAAATATTTCAAAGAACCTGGTGATGCATGCTAAAACCAAGCATATTGAGCTGAAATATCATTTCTTGAGAGAGAAAGTGCGGAGTAAAGATGTGTTACTGGAGCATGTATCTACTAAGGAACAACTAGCAAATATCTTTACTAAACCTCTGCCTAAGGCTACTTTTGAGTATCTTAGAGTTCAGCTAGGGGTTGTGCCCCTACATGAGGTCAGCTGAACAGATGTGGAAGACATCAGTCTCAAAGCTTATTGAAGATCTTGAAGCAGGATTGGTGTAGAGAGGAGCTACTCCACAAGGGGAGCAGCTTGTTTTAGAACAGTGAAGTATGACACTGAATGTTTTACTTTAACTTTGGCATTATTGTCAAAGGGGGAGAAGAACTGTATGATTGATAGGGATAAGAACTATAGCGAGTTACCAGCTGAAGACATGGAGACTCAGTTGAAGGAGAGTACATGGAAAAATGTAAACCAAGATTCCTATACCTGTGTATGTGCATTACTCTCAATCATCACAATCAAAGGGTATTGATATTTGTATTGCCATCAATGCCCAAGGGGGAGATTGTTGGCATTTGCATGAAGATTGCATTAATGAAGTACAAGTGTTGTCATTGATATCAATTATAACCGATAGTGGAGTTGTAATGAAACCAATATTACTATTGAAGCAGTGAGATCAACTGGTAACCCTACCTATTGATATGCCAAACCCTAACCGATGGAGCTTGGTGAATCGGTTGTGTTAATCTATGATCAAATGGTGATGGGAGATGATTATGCCATGTATGCATGATGCACGTGATAAATCTCAAAATGGTTTTTGGCACGTAGAGATAACTATTTTATCTTGGGAATAAGCAAGTGCATAGCATGAAGTGGAAACCACATGATGAGTTATAGGATCCAGTGTGCGGTGATCCAGGAGCAGTCGAGGTTTTCTTGGAAAATGAGTAGTGATTGCTATGTAATATAATGGTCATGTTTGAACTGATTTGTTTGTAATCTCTATGAGATCTTAAGTTTTGTGATGTGCTACCGACCTATTGTTTTGCTTATAAGGTCGATGAGTTGTTTTGTTGTAGTGTTGGCAATTTTGGTTAAGTGTTAGTGTGATCGATTGTCGAACCAGAAGGAGTATCTGCAGAATGAGTGAAGGTAGATAGGAGCATAAAAAGGATCTGATCAAGCATAATAGTGCTATTACCAGATCAACAAAAACCTTGTTGTTCTCTAACAATTATAACAGTTAAATCTCTTAATCGGGTAAGCTTTAACAGGCTTAGTGTTTTCTAAATCCTCTAACTAGGTGATCCATTAGCTTGGATTTGAAATCCTCTATTGAGGTTACTCCTAACAAGGTATTGCCTTTAACAGGGTATTGTAGGCAATCCCTTAACCAAGTGGTCCTTAACTGGATCTGTTCCTAACATGACATTTTTGTAAAGCTTCTAACAAGGCTTGGCTCCTAACAGGGTGAACTTCAAAAGAGTTCATAATACTTGTGGGTATTCATCCCCACCATGGTTTTTTCAATTTGGGTTTCCACGCCAAAAATAATTGTGTCAAGTGGTGATTGGTTTTTGTGGTTATGTTTTGATATGGTTAATCTATTTAACTGGTAAAGCCACTTAGATGTGTTAAGATAACCAAAAGTGATCTGAAATATTTTTTTACTATTGTTAGTAAAGTAGTTTGATGTTTTGGTTAAATGGTTTGAGAGTTTTAGATCTATTACACTGTTATTTTGGTAAGCTAGTCAACCAGTTAACTTGACTGAGCAGTTGCAGTTTATAGTACAGTGTTGAACCTATTAATTCAATGATTGATTTATGAGTTGGGTTTGAGTTTGGTGAAAGTCTAGTTTGTTTTCTATCTACTGATTCACCCCCCCTCTCAGTAGTTGTTCGGATCCTTATTGATTCATCATATCATCACACTATATTTACATGAGAGCAATAGTTCTTTGTTGTGGCCATTGCCATTTCAAACCATCTGTCAAGTTTCTATTCCAGTTATGGCCTGTGGCGCTGTCCCATCCAAAAGAGGAAAATATGTATGAAATCTTGTTCACATCTTAGACAACATTAATCGAATAAGTATGCATTTTTGAAAGATTATGAATATAGGCATTATACAATTGGACTTAACCAATCTATATTAGGATAAATCCTTTTAAAAATAAATTGGGTATTCAAAAAGATTATAAAGGGTTTATAAAATCCAATCCAAAACCCTAGACATCATTTTTTCTTTCTAAAAATCCATGCACATGTGCATGTCGAATTCATCACCAGGAGGTAGATGTATTGCATCCAAATTCACCTACGAAAAATCGATGTTCAGCTGGTGGGTGGGCACAGACAAAAGATCTGCATAGTCTCTGCCATGCCTGGAGCACCTCTGTTGCATCCGTTGGAGAATGTATTTAAGGGAGAAGTCCAACCCGTACGTCGAAAGGTGTTTCTTATTTGAATTTATTCAATCAATGCCTTATAGTTGTTATGTCGAGAGGCCTCTTCAGCCACAAAGGAGTAAAAACCTGTGTGCTTAATAACCTAATAGTAGCATCACATTCAAAGTTTTTGTCCATTTTTAGGCGATAGAGGCGTGAAAATTACTGCCAATGCATAAACGGCTCCGTTTCAATTATGACAATGCAGAGACATTAAATTCTACATGAAAGTGTGGCAGACAGTTTTAGCAGCATAGTGGACTAGTGGAATAGGCGTCTGAGTACCTGTCGTTGCAATATAAATTCATCTTATCATATTTTCTGAGCTATTGATCCTCCTTGTAGCAATATAAAAGATTGGTAAGGGATGCATTAAACCTAATCCTTACTGGTATTTCTTTAGCTTTATTTTGAATACATAGATTATAAGAACCTTTGTTTTCATCCTTGATCAGAAATAAGTCAGAGTATTAAATATTTTAATCTTTAATTAATTTTTGTTCTTATATAAATGACCTTTGAATACTGGATTGTCTTTTCGACTTCCAATGAGGACATAAATGTGGTGGTTGTTCAACTTCTTTGAAAGCTTATAAATAAGCCCAATTCAAGTCCAATTGCAAGGAGTTGGAGAGTTATGGAGTTACAGAGTTATAAGCATACACTCCTTCACAAGATTGTCTAAATTGTACAGGCTCAACCATACAACTCTCTTTTACAGAGTTTTCCTAAATTGGATAGATTCCAGGCATACAACTCTCTTTTACAAAGTTTGCCCAAATGGGATAGATTCAAGGGCATACAACTCTCTTTCAGAGAATTTGCCAAAAATTGTATAATTCTTACATATTTTCAATGAAATAAAATTTTATATGATTTGTTATATGTTTACAATACCACAAATTCTGCTTTGGGTATTGTCCTTTGAATTGACAAAATAATTCAAATCAGTGGTATCAGAGCCATTTTCGATCACTGCAGGTGCATCTACAGCCAATGAGACGCTGTCCATACTACGCCAAACTCTTCCTTGTCTTCGTCTTCAGTAGAAGGAAACGAGGAAGCTACTACAGCATCTACCAAGGAACCAGTAGCTGCTACGTCTCAAGCTGACCAGGCTCCTATTGCTACAACAGATTAGGAAGAAGTGATTATTCTCGAGAGAGTCTCACTAACACTTTCAAGTTACATGGCAGGAATTTTATTTGGAAGATGATCGAGCAAAGGGGCCCATTGCCTTTCAAGAAGGGAGTAATGATCATAAATAAGTCAGAGTATTAAATATTTTAATCTTTAATTAATTTTTGTCTTCATATAAATGTAATAACCTTTCAATACTGGATTGTCTTTTCGACTTCCGATGAGGACATAAATGTGGTGGTTGTTCAGCTTCTTTGAAAGCTTATAAATAAGCCCAATTCGAATCCAATTGCAAGGAGTTGGAGAGTTATGGAGTTACAGAGTTATAGGCATACGCCCCTTCACAAGATTGCCTAAATTGTACAGGCTCAGGCATACAACTCTCTTTTACAAAGTTTGCCCAAATTGGATAGATTTCAGGAATACAACTCTCTTTTATAGAGTTTGCCCAAATGGGATAGATTCAAGGGCATACAACTCTCTTTCACAAAGTTTGCCAAAAATTGTATAATTCTTACATATTTTCAATGAAATGGAATTTTATATGATTTGTTATGTGTTTACAATACCACAAATTTTGCTTTGGGTATTGTCCTCTGAATTGACAAAATAATTCAGATCAATCCTCTTTCAAAAATTGCAATATTTTTTGTTGCTTAAAGCTTGATGAATTGTCAACATTCTCATTTTGATTGCAATGCATTTCTGTTTAATTGTAGATGTGTATGACTTATATGAAAAAGATGATCAATTGGCTTATCGAAAGAGATAAAGAACACATCGACAGAATGATTTCATCCCGCCATGGTGATCAGAGCGGGTCTTTGTCGGTGATTATGCCTAAGGGTTCTAGACTAGAATATCGGGTTGATTGTGATAAAATTTATTTGAAGAATGTTGCATTTTATTAGGGGTGTTTTAAAGAAGCAAACTAGAAGGGAAAAAAAACATTGCAGCCCAAATTACTATGTACTTATAATTTCATGAGTATGTTTATTAGTCCCTATTTATTAGTACTTGATATTATGCTAGTATTATTGCAATCGTTACAATGAGTTTTTGGAATTATGAAATTTTTTTTATGTTTTTGTCTAAATTTTAAATAGTTAAGATGCATGATTTTTAAGTTTCTAAATTTTCAAAATTATTTTTCTCCAATTTAATTGGTTCAAATAATTTGCATCTTATTACCGGATTTCCCGAAAAGAATTTTTTTAGGCAAATTTTTAGGTACATTAAAATAATATTATATTAAGTATGTTTAATTTTTATTTTCAAATTATTGAAAATCTATATGTAAATATTTTAAGCTTATATATATATATATATATATATATATATATATATATATATATATATATATATATATATATATATATATATATATATATATATATATATATATATATCCTTATTAAATTTAATAATATAAAAATTTGATAATAAAATAATATTATCAATAATATAATATATTATATAAATATAAATATCATGACAACTATTTAGGTGGGAATATAAGTAATGGATATTTTGCTTTTATTTTTATTTACCCTTATTTCGCGAGTTTACCCTTTAGAATTAGTTTATTTGTGATTTCCCTATTATTCCTCTCCTTGCATGAAAAATACTAAGTAGGTAAAAGTTAAACCAAATGCACTAGATATATATTACATTTACAAAAAATATATTGTAATTTTTTAATATATAATAAACTTAATATATTATAAAAATATAATAATAATAATAATTACTTTTAATAATTAATTTATTAAAAAATCTTATAATTATAATTATAAGTATAAATACATCTAATATTAAGATTACAATTACAATTAACTAGAAAACTAACAATGACAAGTACTAGTCACTATGTGACACTTGTTATATAGGCATGAGACTAATGTTTTCATTGTACTCAACAATTAATCTATCTTCGTAAATCATGTCAACAATTTTAACCTATGGTTCGTAACACATTCATAATATAAATTAATTTTTTACTTTATTTTCCCATTTTACCATTGGCGGTGTGGTTTTTTCTTTTATGGGTTAACAAATTGAAAAAAAAAACTCTATAAACGAACAACAAAGGAATATAATGGCATTCATTCAAACAGTACAACAAATTTTATGCTTATATTTTCTAGGAAACGTGGCATCTTGCCATACATTTCGCATGCCTAGTATTTACTTCCACAATTTGAATCCGCGCCTATTTTTTACTTCCACGGTTTGCCTACATGCCTAGTTTCAGGTGGTATAACTCTATTAAACAGTTTGCATACGAGCACAATTGTTGTACCCCTTTGGCAGCCTACAAGCCCACAACAAGCACTAACAAGAAGAGTAAGGTCTACAAACAAATATGCCCTAAGCTCGGCATTTGTCAATGGTGGTGCTTCTTTTTCATCTCACACAGATTTAAGAGGCCTTGCAAGATATACATTGAAAGTCTCTTGCAGTCAAGCTTACATGTGCAAAGATTGCAGGTATTTGATGTACAAGAACAATTATTTTTGTGTATTGTTTTGTGATTAGTGTTTTTTTTGTTTTGTTTTTTCTAATTTAGATTTGGGTACTTTATTGAAGGTATATTTACAATGATTGGACATTTTTTCAAAATATGGTTGATACTCGTTTCTATTCTGGTGAATCCTCTATTTTCCATTATGTTAGTAGCTTGAATATTTTTTAGGTGAGTCATATTTATCAATTCTTTTTATTAGCCATTTTCATGTGCATTTATTCTTGAAAGTACCCATGGGTAAGCATATATGAGAGACAATTTTGCAATTTTAGTCAAATTTTGACAACATTTCCCCGTATTTATTTTAGACTACGGTGTAGCTATTAAGCCAATCTCCACAATAGTTTCTCACACTTGAAATGATAAACATGCTTAAGCATTAGATGTGCTTCTCATTTGTTTTAATGTATTTGTGCATTTTGCTTTTAGGGTTTGTGTATTTTGATTCCACCGTAAAGTATATGTTCCTTATAGAGTAACAGACATAAGACTGCAATAAAAGAACAACCTTAATGTATACAGTTGCTCCATGTATGGATGTCATTCATATAATTGTCTTTGGTATAGTCCTTAAATAAAAAAATCGAGGACAACTGAGTCTCTTGTACCCTTTCCTTTTGACCATCATTTGTATATATTTATTCATGCATGTTTTTATTTTTCTTGAGAGACTAGTAACTAGGATGTGTCATCCCCTTAAGTATTATCAATTGCAATCAATGGGAGCATGCTCATTGTTGCACAACCATGCTTAAATAATAATTGTGGCTATATTCTATTAAGAGCTTGGTGGACTTTCAAGTTTGTTCTCTCTTTCATATGTTAGTTAATTGTTTGTTTCGTCTTATTTTGAATCTCCTAGTAAGTTTGCACATCTACAAATTTTAAGAGCTAAATGAGATTACTTATCTAGGAGGGTCTACTAACAACAATGCCAAGGCCATTCTCTTGGATTGTGGTACTTGCGGTACCACTAATATGGTTTGCACTTTGTAGACACCAAAGCATTGCCTAGATGTGTACAATAACACTGAAATTTTCCAACCATCTCTAGAAAGCATTGAACATGCTCTAGTAGTGACATAGAGCACTCTGCCCCAGGTCAAGCACTTTTGTGATGATGATACTTCTAGCAAACTTTTTTATGATTTCTATGAAAGCTTCAACAGTGTTCAACACACCTCTAAGTAAAATTGCAAAAGCTAGTTCACAATACTTCTTACCATGGTGTTTTGAGCATTGTGTTGTTAATGTTGGACAGTGTAGTCAATAGGTCAATTCTAGTGAGTTTTAGCTAGCTACCAAAAACAAATCTCCAAAAGAGCTACATTATAGGTAAAGTGAAATCTAGCTATCTTTGGCCTAAGGATACTACTAGTATATTTTTAAAATACTAGCCCATACTGACATAGAGCATTCAGTATTTGACATGACCCAACTACATTGGTATGTGTTGATGTGTTTTTTTATGCACTTCAAACACAAAATAAAACACTAAATGTATTATATCATATCTTCATCAAAATCTTCTTGGATGCTATTATGGGACTTTTTCTCGTGAAAGAACTTGTAATAAAGGAATATATAAATTTCAAAGTAATTAAGAAACATTATTATAATGAAAGGGTGTGACTTTTGTAACCACCCTTGGGGTATTATTAAAAACCCGTAAATTAATAGAGAATGGGGGAGGAGGCACAGGAGAAGAATACAGAGAAGGATAAATTGAAAGGAGCACAAGAGAGGGGATAGTTAAGGTCTGGTGGTTGGGCTTTGGGCATTGGAGAAGGGGCATATAATGTGTGTCCAACTCGGGGTACAGTGTACACCTGAGAGTGTCCTGGATAGGGCTGTGTGTATTTCATGTCGTGGAGGCATGTGGGGTTCTGTGTAAGAATCATGTTTATTTTATGTCGTGAAGGCATGTGGGGTTTTGTGTAAGAACCGTGTTTATTTCATGTCGTGAAGGCATGTGGGGTTCTGTTTAAGAACCGTGTCCTCTTGGAGTGCTCCCTTGCTTGAAAACCCTAGGCCTGTAACTAATCCTTTGTGTGCCAGAAAGCAGCTTCTCCTTGATTTACAGATATGAATTTATCAATTTTGCTTATAGTCATTGCCCTAATGTTTCACTGTTATTATTATTAATGTTTTACTATTTGAATTATTGATCTAATTGATGTTTATAAAAATTCCTTCTTGAATATATTTTTTGCATAAATATATTGTTATGTTTTTAATGTTTATTTAATATAATTTGTGAGTAACTTATCTATTATTATATTAAGTAAATTAAATGATTAATAAATTACCTTACTTTTAAAACTATTTACATTAGGTGAAAATGTGAATTACATTTGGTATTAGAGCCAAAGTGATCTTTAGAGGCAAACAATAGGATTTACATAAATGATAGGATTAATATATATTAAAGAATTTACTTATAACCATATGATAACTTTTACCTTGAAGAGAAATCACAATTTAAATTTGCCAAACTTTGTTAGCATGGTAAATTGATGAATTAAATATTTTCAATTAATATTTCAAAAAAAAAAAATTGAACAGAAAGAAACTTGAAAATATTTTTTCTTCTTTTTACCTACAATCATCCCGTAAACAAAACATTGAAACTAAATATTAAATCTGCAACCCTATTGGTATGGTAAGTTGGATTGGTCGGAGTGATAAAATTTACTTCGTGTTTTAATTGAAAATTCACCTCCAGCCATAGAAAAATAAAATAAAATTCCTTCTATTGAATTTGTTTCTAGTCTTTGTCATAAAATCATTTTGTGTATATTTGCAATCATATCATTCCATGAGATGGAATCTCTCTGAGGCATGTGAAACTTTTGAAATTATAACGTAATAGTAATCTACCCTTTATAGTGACATGAGATTTGAAAGCAACTATAGTATGAATGAATCTTTATCTTCTAGCCTGATAAAATTTTATTTCCATTTAGGGTTCTTTGTTCTAAAATTCGTTTGAAATCGATAGCGACTTCTAGTTGCTCTTTAATGAGACTTTTTAACTACTACATAAACGTCCCTCGATAATTTATTTATTCACCAACTTAAATATCTAAGATCTTGGTATATAGGAAGGAGCAATGAAGAAATATTATAAACCGGTAAGAATGATGAAATCCATCAATTTTCTATTGTGTTAGTTTATTTTTTGAATGAATGTAGTCCAGTAAAAATCCACATTTGAGCAAACTGTGATCTGCTCACCTCATAGAATATTTGATGTGTTGATTAGCAAATCAAATTCATTGGAGTCTTATGTGTAAAACTAAGACAAACACAAATGATCTTGGAATAGAATAACAAGTTGTATTAAATTGATTAAATGAACACGAGACAAAATTTATTGCCTAAAGTCTAGAACAAAATTCAAAATTGCAACCAATATTTCATCTAAGAAATAACTATTCAAACATTGGTACATTCATTGCTTCATGAGTCACGAACTCACCATTAACACTTTAATTTAAAATTTTGTAAAAATTAAGTTGCACATGTCAAAACCGCCTTGAAGCTAGAATAGAAGTTATTTATTTGACAAGGTGTTCACATGACAAAGATAATAGTATGATATTTGTATGCAGAAATGGAGTTGATCATTGATGCAGTTGGTGCTATGAGAAGGAAAAAAATAAAATGTGTGTAGTCTAGTCTTGTTTGTGGCTTAATTGAACAATGCGGCTAGAAATTATTGAATTAATTGGCCAACAAAATAGATGTGTGCAGCCTGAACCATTCCTTAAATTTATTGAAGACATGCCCACATTATCATAGCAAAATATTAGATGTGTGCAGCCTAAACCGTGCCTTAAATTTATTGAAGATATGCCAACATTATCATAGAAAAATATTAGATGTGTGCAGCATGAACCGTGCCTTAAATTTATTGAAAGATATGCCAACATTATCATAGAAAAACATTATTATTATTATTCACCTCATGTTTAGCATTACCCAACATATAGTTAAAAAGTTCCTATCATTAAATATGAATTTAATTTTGTCATCTTTTAGGGATTGATAATGGAGGAGGGGATGCACAAGCGTCAATTGGATGAGAACTCTATATATGAGGATTTAGAATTAATAATTATTCTTCACTATGGTTTTGAATCTCTGCATACAAAGCTATGACATGTCAAGTAGAATGGAAACAAAGACAGGAAGTGAATTGATAAGGAATCAATGACCATGGAAGTGTGTCTTACCTCATTGAGTCTATGCCTAAATGAGGTAGTATTTACAATAATTAAAATAATAATAATAATAAATTTATCAAGAACAAATTTACTTACATTAGCATTAATTTATCAAACTTTTAGGCAAACTAATCCAATGATTATAGACAATAGATAAGCATATAGAAATGTATAAGATGATGAAGGGTTTCATAATGCTATTATTGTTCAATGGTGATACTATTATAGTGTGCAAATAGAATAGGGAACGGTCATAAGTACAATAGCATAAGTGAAAAGGTTGACCTAACGTAAGTGAAAAGGTTGATGTGGGATTTAATTTGAATTTTTTAATTTTTTAATTTTAAGTTCAAGTTTTTATGTAGAGGCAACTAGGTGTAATTCTACACATGCAAATCTTATCTAGGCTAGCAAATGGAAGATTTGAATCAATTTTTATGGATGATAGCTAAAAATAATAATAATAAATTATACAAGTTTGAAATTTTCACCTATATATGTTTTTACTCCATATTGGTGTATGTGTGTATTATTATGAAGATATATAAATCCAACAATCAACATAGAAAACATTTAAGAATACAAAGATGGAAAAGAAGTGGAGAACAAGTGTTGTACCCTTCTAAAATGAGTGTTTTGTTAGAAATTTGTACAACATAAAATAATGTTATAAAGAGAACATATTACACAATAAGAAAATAACTACAACTTGCTTGAAGAATACCCTTAATAAAATACAATTAAAATCAAGAAAGAAATTATGTCCAAGATAAATATGATAGGGATTTTCAACTATGTGAAAATATGGAAGGAGAGTTTAAGGTTCTTACTATTCAAAATGGTTGATTAAACTTCCTTTAGTATGGAAGTATCTATGAAACTATCATGCCAACACATAAGCCATTAATGGAATATAAATCCCCCTTAATTGATTGTATATAAAGGGTGCATGAAGTTGTAGTAGTGGATAATGTAAACATGGTAACATTTATGAAAGTATAAATCACTAGGCAAAGTAAATAGTCCTACCCAAATTGAAATTAGAAATTGTATCTTCTTAGTAGATGCTCCACATTTTGAAAACCTCTTTTTTTTGTATAAGGTATATACATGAAGCTATAGGTTACATCATGGGCCCATAACCCTTAGGTCCCAGGATCACTTTTCTCCTAAAATTAGTCAAATATTTTGCTATTAGAGTACATTGGTAAAAATGATATAATAGTTTACTAGATTTAGAATTAAAATGTTTCGCGTACTCTCAGACATGAGGACATGTGTATTTTTTACAAGGGGAGAAACCACCTCTAAAATTTCAAATACCCATTGATCTTTTGTAGTGAAAAAAAAAAAAAAAAAAAAAAGGCTATGAAAAAATATATATATAAGCAAGGTCTTGGCTTATCTTCACACGTTATAATCCATCTCAAGGTTAATAATATTTTGGTAGATAATAGTTGTATACTCAAATTAAAAAATATTGTACTACATTTTGAAAGAAATGGGAAAAAACAACAAATAAAGTGTGTATGGTCTCTTTGAATCATAAATCTTTCTAGGGATCACTACTATATAGTTTTCTTGTAAATTTTACCATGAATTTCCTATAAAACAACAATCTTTAACCATCATTAGAAGGTACCAATATCCTTGTCAAGTGTCATCTCATCAAACATCCTTGGATTAAAATAAAGGAAAGATTAAACCCAATATTATGTTTTAATAATTTGATATTTTTAAAATATTTTTAAGATTCTTGGTAAGATTGCTATATTTAAATTTATTTTGTACTTTTTTATTGGACTTGATCAACCCAATAACTTTGTACATGTTTTTCGTTTGATATATGAAGGATATTCATGTAGGCTAGAATGCATGAATATTGTTATATCGTCTTGGAATGTATGTTGAGTCTATAGATTGTATTTTTATAAATTATGGGTGACCATATATATAAGACATGCATGGTAAGTGTTGTGTGCTCACAAAAGGAGCTACATGAACGAGTAAAATGATTGAACACATAAACTTTAATAAGTTCTCCAAATGCATGATATTTAAAGATGGAACAAAAAGAATATTTAAAGAAGCTTTGTGAATTAAATGATGAAAATAATAAAGGTAAATTAAAATATAAATAGAAAATTAATCAAGTAGGCAAATATTCAATTAATGACTACATGTTTCTCTCTGAGTTGTGATGCAGATGCATCTCTTTCTATTGAGGACAATAGCTAAATTACAAGGGGAGAAATGTTATGGGACTTTTTCCTGTGAAAGAATTTGTAATAAAGGAATATATAAATTTCAAAGTAATTAAGAAACATTATTATAATAAAAGGGTGTGACTTTTGCAACCACCCTTGGGGTATTATTAAAAACCCGTAAATTAATAGAGAATGGGGGAGGAGGCACAAGAGAAGAATACAGAGAAGGATAAATTGAAAGGAGCACAAGAGAGAGGATAGTTAAGGTCTGGTGGTTGGGCATTGGGCATTGGAGAAGGGTCATACAGTGTGTGTCCAACTCGAGGTACAGCGTACACCCGTGAGTGTCCTGGCCAGGGCTGTGTGTATTTCATGTCATAAAGGCATGTGGGGTTCTGTGTAAGAACCGTGTTTATTTCATGTCGTGAAGGCATGTGGGGTTCTGTGTAAGAATCGTGTCCTCCTGGGGTGCTCCCTTGCCTGAAAACCCTAGGCCTGTAACTAATCCTTTATGTGCCAGAAAGCAGCTTCTCCTTGATTTATAGATATTTATTTATCAATTTTGTTTATAGTCATTGCCCTAATGTTTCATTGTTATTATTATTAATGTTTTACTATTTGAATTATTGATCTAATTGATGTTTATAAAATTTCCTTCTTGAATATATTTTTTGCATAAATATATTGTTATGTTATTAATGTTTATTTAATATAATTTGTGAGTAACTTATCTATTATTACATTAAGTAAATTAAATGATTAATAAATTACCTTACTTTTAAAACTATTTACATTGGGTGAAAATGTGAATTACAGATGTTGAACTATATGATCAACCAAGATGACTCCAAGATTTATGTGGTTAGGTCTTGGTGTGTAGATAGCTCAATTGGTTGATGTGATTGTTGATAATCCAAGGGGACTTACATTGAATGCTTGAATGTTGAACATTTGGATGTTGTTGGAACTTAGATTCTAACTACTTCCTTGTAAAAATAAAAGAGAAAAAAAAGAAATAGGGTTCAAGAAATATAATCTAATCATAAGAATGCAAGAGCAATGGGCAACCTTTGGTGAAACTCCACTAAGCCTTGCTTTGACATGCAAAGCAACAACTCAACAAAGCTTAGTGTGATCTTCTAAGGAGAGAAAAATTATGTTCAAATCACTATCAATAGGGATACCATTAAGGCAATGCATATAAAAGTGTGAATAGCAATTGAAGTTAAGTGCATTTAAGGATTTCAGTTTACCACACAAGGAAAACTTAACAATCAACAAATTGCTAGTGGTATGGATATATGACTTTCACCATTGATCATGTACAAAGTTCTTTCATTCATCTAAACAATTTATGAAAATGAATTGAGAAGTAGAAACCATGCAACTTGTTGGAATAACACATCAAATTCACCATAACTTCAATGAAATCATATGATCTTTACGACAAAGTCTAGGCAACAATCTTTGCCTTCTCCTAATCTAATTTTTGTTATAATTGCTAACTATTTTCTATTCTTCTACTATTGTTGACCTATTATTAATCCCTTGCGAATGAGAAAAATGAGCCTTATATAGATAGCTCTTTACAATGAATGGCTCAGATTGATTCACACATCAATGGCCAAAATTATATGATAGAAACCCTAATTAGGGTTTGTTAAAACAAACTCCATTCTGGCCAATGAGAAAATTACACATATTCAATATTGAAAGTGAACCAATAGAAAAATGAGAGTAGGTATCACAAAGTTTGTGCCTCCATAGGATGAGTCAATTGCATTGCATCTGGACATGCTAATGTGGAATCTCTTGACAGGTTGAGTTGTGACTAGGATGACACCTCAGTTTCCTTGTAGACTTGATACATCGTCATGAAGGGGTCTTGAGCAATATCTCTTGATACTCAACATTATATCCGGCTTGCTCAATGCAATGATGATGGAAAGTATTGTTATGATCTAGCAAACTTTGATTAACTTTTCTAAAATTATCTGGTTCCTTGATCATGTTTGATGTAGACTGTGTGACGATCAGGTTGTTGATCTTCCCTTTTTCATGATTCTATCTTGGTGAATGATGCACCCGGTTGGAGTTAACTCCTCAATGTACCGACTTTGATTCTTAGATTCCCAAAGGGAATTCAAAATTGTAAGACATTATTTCATCATGTAGGTTGACTTTCCTTCATGCTCTGAGGCCTTGAGTTTGATCTCTACTTTGCATGACTCAAACTTCATCTTGATGTTGAACTACCCCTTCGGAGCATTATTTTGATCCTCCTACAGTCAGAATTTTCCTTGATTTCTTCCTTAGTCACTTGAAAAGAAAACAAAAGGGTGTCAAATACATAAAATACATATTAACTTCACTTATCTTCCACTTCTATATGTCTAATTTTGTGCTTGTTATAGGTCTAATGCAATCTAAATTTTCACACAATTATGCCCTTATCTTCCTTCAAAATGTAGAAAAGATGGGCCTTCAACTTGATCTTAAAGCCTTCTCTTAATCAAAATCATCCTCTTTAAGTGTATTTTGATCAAATGCAATGATCAAAATGACTGCAAGATCATTGCCTTACGTTGTGCAAATCAAAGTTTGTTCACAAAATTTATGCCTTACGATGCAATTTTCTTTGCTCTTGAAGTATTAGAATTATTTATTTTGTCTCTTTGAATGATGAATAATTAATAATGAATTTGAATTCATCTATCCTTATATAGGAATTGAATGAAGGGATGTGTCTTTTCTTCCATATCCTAATTAGGCCGACTTGAATTTCTCAACTAGAACATTTTATTTGTTCCTTTTTCTAGGCACCAATCTCATCATTTTCTCATGATAATTGACTTAACACTATTGTTTACTTGATGTTAAAGGGGTCAGAATTTATGTTTCCAATCATCTTGACTTAATCGGCATTCATCCTTCCATTTGTATAGGCTTGAACTTGAGCAGCCTTTTCTTGCTCTTTTGCACTTTGGCATTTTGATCTTCATTCATTGTATCAATCGATATCAATCCTTACATTTGATGTGGCGGCATTTTGGGTTTCATTTGTACTGACTTGGTGGGCGGATTTTGAGGCTTCGCTTGTACCAAGGACATTTTGCATTTCATTTGAACCATTTTCATTTTGCCAAATCCAAACTTGAATTGGTGGTTTTTGAGGCTTTGTTTGTGCCAAGGACATTTTTCATTTTGTTTGCACCATTTTCATTTTGCTAGATTTGAACTTGAAGTCGTGGCTTTCAAGGCTTCAATTGTACCAAGGACATTTGATGAGAAGCATTTTTCATTTTTGATTGAACAAAATATTCCTTACTAAGTTGACCATTTGGAGTTCATTTGTACTAAATTGATTTGAGTGATCAAAATCTAATTACTTTACTCTACTAAAGTGGAGTGGAATGTGTGTGTTCATTTGTACCTCTTCTCTTTGTCAAATTCAAATTTGACGTAGGTGGCTTTTGTAATACCCTAAAATTGATCATCTAAACCATGGGCCCCTAATCTCGACAGCATCACCAAGGTCCTAACCAAAGGTAATTAAATCAATCTTGAGCACATTAATTAATTCTTTAATCATCAAATGTTGCATGGGAAGTCAATTACTCAATATTAATTAAATATTTATTTAATTAATTGAATCATTACAAGAATATCATTTTGATCAATTATCCTATTTAATTTATTAAATATCCTAGCATATTTAATTAATTAATAAATTTGCCATTTAATCATGCAAAAAAGGAATTAATTTATTACAAAAGAGGAATTAATCACAAAGCAAGAGTTGGATTGAAAATAAAATAAAAGAATTGAATTGAGAGAGAAATCAAACTTGAGATATTATTTCTTTTTCTAAATTTAGAACTTGAAATTAGAAAAGCAATTAAATTGAATTATTCTCTAAAATTAGAACTCAAAGCTTTTCAGAAAAAGAAGTTCAATTGCATTAAAAAGACTATTTTCTTGAATAAATCAAAGAATTATCTATTTTTATCACAAATGCATGGAATTAATTAATTCTTATTTCTAATGCAACTTGAACTCCCTATCTAAATGCATTTCAATTAAACTATAATTGGAATCTATCTCAAGGTTAACTGAACCTGATTTCTCAATTATTTTCAATTAATCCTAAATTGAGCTTTTTCATTATCTCTCTTGCGAATTCTCTATAAATTCAACCTTTAGCTCTCATTCAAAACACCCCAGATATTTTTGAGAACACGCTTGGAGATTATTATTATGTTGATTTTGCTCTGGAATCATTGAATACATTGTGCTTTTTTTATTATTTGCATCCATATTTAGTTTATCCATTATTGCTTGAATCCATATTGCTTGAATTATTCATCCATATTGCATCCATTTAGTTTAATCTCATGCTCATATAGATTAAATCCTTCATCTTGGTGTAGTCTAGTCACAGGTATTGCTTATAAAAATCTGAGAGCAATCTTATACTCGCATCTTTTAGAAGGCAATTAGTCACTTTGTTATGGTTTATTATTTATTGATTATTGATTTACTAACCATACATGTAATGACTTAATTGAAGTGTTGTGCCTACAACTATCAGACCCTTATTTCACTTTTTCACACACACATCTCTAGCACCCACCATGGGGCAGAAGACTATATTTTTTGGCCTCCAAGACTGACTTTTTATTTTTGTTATTTTTTTAGATTTTTGACTTTTTGGATTTTTGTCCGTACGGTCTCTGCGTAATATCATACGATATTTCTCACAAGCCAAAATAAAAAACTGCAGGTGTCGTACGAACTGAAATCTTGTATCGTACAATCTGGTAAATACTATCATAGGATTCTGTATTTTTTCTTGGTTAAAGAGAGAAAAAAAGCAAATTTTATGATTCTAGTTTTCTGTTCAAATTTATTATACTGACAACTGACCCTAGTTGTTTATCTGTCTATCTTAGATTTTTTACAGCCTAATCAGTTTTTGTAGAACGCTTGTCGAAGAATATGCTTGTTGCACAAAGACAATATGACTACTGATTCGTTGTCTTTGCAGGTTGCCTAAGAAGAATCAACTAAATATCGTGTATTCTTTAAATTCATTTTTAGGAACCTAAATTGCTATCTGGTTAAAGAAAAAATTTGTATTTCGTGTTTTAATTAAATTCTGAGAGGTAGGAGAGTATGCTCTTGTCATTTTAGACAATTAGAAATCCAACCCTTGAGGCATTTTCTTTGTTTGAGATTTGTACATCTTTAGCAGGCCTGCCCTCCCGAGGTGCTTAAAAAATCTTAAAGTCATTACGGTCGGTGTGAGGGGAACGACCTAAGGGGGAACGGCTAAAAGCCAAGTACTCCAACCCACTATAAAATAAATGTGATTTGATGAAAATCAAGTCAACGGCAGTGCTCGGGAATAGCTCTCCTTAGTACCTTCGGGTATATTAAACCTTGGTTTTCAAGGCTAGGAGACCTCTTAATTGATTTTATACCTCAACGCGTCGATGGACCCCTTACTAGATCCAATTAAAAATTAGAAGCTACTTGATTCACCTCCGAAAGGGGGATAATCTTTGTGAAAGAGAGATGGTAACTCTCCCAAGATACTTGTCATTTTGTGCCCCCATTAGCATTTGGAGTCGGATAATATGGCGTTGAGAATCCATTGTGTGAGACTCAATGATCGTATTTTGATTAGCTATTGGGTGTGTACCTGAGTCTACAAGCAAAGGTTTTCTTCTCTCACCAAATTCTATAGGGTTTGCATGTTGTGATTGGATTTACTATTCATATTACATGTTTTCTATGTTTTCATCCCTCAAACTAAAACTGAAATACCAAAAACTGGATAAAACAAGAAACAACTCAATGATCAAAAACTTTGTGTGCGTCAGAACTAGTCTATCCTGAGTCAAAATTTTGTCCAAAACTAGTCTATCCTAGTCAAAAATCAGTCCATCTCGAAATTGGTCATACTTGGTTGTCATACTCAGCTATTGAAAACTCAGAATTTAGTCTTTGTCCTGTGAACAGTCGTACGAATCTGATCATTTATCATCTTGTTTCATATATTGTGTCATACAAGTTTGATTATTTATCGTCTAAGCCCCAATACTATCTCATACGAATCCTAAAAGTTTGTCATCTGATGCTGAATCCTGTGTCGTACAATAAAAAATTGCACTGAATATTTTGTCGTCCTAGACATACCCATCTGTCATACGGTACTAGGCAGCAACTCATACGAAACACTGTTGTTGTCGTCTTGAAGCTATTGAATTTTCATTCGGCTCATTAAAACCTATCATACGAATCTCTGATTTTGTCAGAATAGAACAGTCAACCTTGCCTAAAACAAATCTACAGCAAGCATAATACTGGCTACCATCATCCTAAGCATAAATAGATCAAGATAGTGTACCACTACCATTTGTGTCGCACAATTTGGTCAATCATCTTTTAGCTAGTTCAAACAACTACTCATCAAACTTAAGTCACTTAGATAACGTCTTATACAGGATAGATCATTCCTGAAACCAGGCTGAATCTTAGTCACTATTCTCAAATCAACTTAGATAAACGTCTTATATAGGATAGATCTTTCTTGAAACTAGACTAAATCTTAGTTGCTTCTCTCAAACAAATATGTTAACCGAACAACTAGCTCTAAATTTGACCTTGATCTCTGCATCACAAACAGCTTTAGGTCACACTAATCCATAAAAATGCCTACTCAAACCAGGAGTTCTCGTAAGAAAGAGGCCAAAAGAAAAGGACAAACCTTCACATATCAAGATAACCCATATTACGTAAAGTACCCACTCACTGATAAACCTTCATCATCAAGGGTACCAATTTTTTATGAACCTGAATCTCCCACTATACATGAGACAGAACACAATGACAAAGACAACCTTAGTATTCACGGAACTAATAATGATTCCTCATCAAGTGAAGCTAAAGATTCTGAGCCTCCCAAAAAGATATTCATAAATGTCAAAAGGATAAGGATTTCCAAAAAGTGATGAAGGCTATCATGGCTAGACAAAAAGAAGACTATTTTCTAAAGCTAGCAAAACAAGGTGCCAAACTTCCCACTAGATATGACGTTTAGACTCTCATCACTAAAAAAAAAGAATCACCTATAATGATGGTCCACAGACAATTACTATCCTTACGGACTGAGATCACAGAACTAAAAAACAAGGATAAATACCCAAAACAATATTCTCTGGAGACAATGTGCCCATTTCCATTTGACAAAAACTTATACATGTCGCAATTCCCTTCACGAGTTGAGAACCCAAAATTTAACAAATATGATGGTACCTCAGATCCTCAAGATCATGTCAGGTAATTTTGCATTGCATGTATGGAGTTCATGCACGATCAAATGTATCTCATATGCCTTTTTCTAAGGAGTTTGGGGGGACAAGCTATGGAATGGTTCTCAAGTCTACCTAAAGGGATTAAAACTTTTGAAGAACTAATCCAACTATTTTTACAAAAATAATCATACAACATTCGACATCCTATGACTATGATCGATCTTTGCAATACTAAATAGAAAACAGGGGAGCCTTTTCTTACTTTCCTCCAATGTTGGAGAAAGATGTTCTCTAGGTATTCACGACCTATCCTAGATGCTGAGAAAATGGATATATTCGTCAATAATATGGTCCCTGAATTGAAATATAGTATCCAAATGCAAGTACACCCATCATTTAACAAAATGGTAGATAATGCTATTCAAATGGAAGATGTGCTTATAAAGACAAGAAATATCTCGCCTTGGAAAGAAACACAACCAGGATCTAGCTCTAAAGAGAAAAACAAGTATTGGAAGTATGGCAAAGACAAAAATAAGAACGTTGTTAATGAAGAATTAGTAGACACTATTAAAACCAGCTCAAAGCCCACGATATTCAACTTGGCTAGTGGCACACAAGCACTCAAAGCAGATAAAGCTGCAGTAGAAAATCCTCCAAAGAAAACAAAAGAGTGGTTCAAAGAGAAACCTTGGCTTTCCAAACCTAAGCATGATTTCACTCCTCTTGAAGAATCATATGAATCCTCTTTCAAAACTCTATTCGCAAACAACCTGATAATATTACCAAATAATTCTAGGCCATACGATCCCAAAGTCAAACCAAAATGGTGGAGAGAAAATGAATACTGCGACTTCCATCGGAATAAAGGTCATAACACAAACAACTGCATGAAGCTCAAGCATTAGATTCAAGATCTCATAGACGGTGGCAAAATTGTTGTCGGGAATCACCCGACCAATGTTGATCACAAAGCATTTAAGGACCCTTTACCTATCTATGAACAAGGTGAATCCTCAAAGACCAAAGTAGGTGCCAAAGTAAATTATACTTATACCAGCAATGATAACGTCATCAACATGATTGAGCCTTCCCAATCTGAATATTGCAATGTGATTATAATCCAAGATAAATAAAAATAAAAAATGATCACGATATGCAAGAGCTATGACCCGTTCTCAAAAGAAAGTAACTCTCCAAGGAGCTAGTTCTTCAACTCCAGCTCAAGCAACATCAAACCTACCAGCCTCAACAAACAAATAAAAAGAATCAATATTTGATAAATTTAAAAGGCTAACTTCATCATCTTCCTTTGGATATAGCATTGTTGAACAATTGAAAAGGACAAACGCTCAAATTTCCATCTTTGAATTACTAAAAATCTCTTCTGCTCACAAAGAGATCCTGGACAATGCCTTTCTCACCACTAATGTTCCAAAAGATTTAGACATTGATCGGTTTCAATCCATGGTGGGTCATCTGACTTCACCTCACTATCTGACCTTCTCTGAAGAAGATGACAACTCGCTAAATCATCCACATAACCAGCCATTGCACATTGAAGCCATGATCCATAAACACAGAGTCAACGTGTTTTGACAGATGGAGGCGTGGGGTTGAATATCTGTACTTAGAGTCTTATTACACAACTAGGATTTTCTGAAAATGTCATTGATCCAGGCAAGAAAATAATAATTAAATCCCATGATGAAGAGGAAAGGACCTCTAAAGGTCTGGTATCATTACCAATCAGGGTGGGACCTATAGAAAGAGATGCCATTTTCCAGGTACTTGATCTTCCTCTATCATACAATATCTTACTGGGCAGGCCATGGATTCATGAAATGAAGGCAATTCCATCTACATACCATCAATTCTTAAAATTTCCCTACAATGGAGTTGAAGTTGGTATTCCTGCTGATACAAATGTCTCCTGTAATGTATTGACAAAAGGTGTTGATACTTTTGTACCTAATAATAGGGAAGCTTCTACAAATGAAAATCTGGAAGCTCTGATGAAAGACTTAGAAAAGAAATTGAAGATTACAAATACCGGCATGGATGGCTACAAGATAGAACCGGTACTTTCATTAGTCTCTCTCCCTCCATCACCAAAACAGTTGAGCAAACCATCAGAGGCTATGAGAACACAAACTTCAGCTCTGAATATCATATATGATGGTCTTTTTGTATAGTCTTCTACTTCCCTGGTAGATGAAATAGAAGAGGACGCAATTCTTAAATGGCTTTTCAAGGCAGATAGTCAAAATGAGGAAGTACGACATTGTGAGATTTCCTCAACCCAATATGGTCCTGGCTACAAGATGATTCAACGCATGGGATATTCAGGTACTGGTCCCCTGGGAAAATATCAAGAGGGTATTATTGAACCGATTCAACTGCAAACAAAATCAACAAATGATAAGGTTGGACTGGGATACAATCTGAAAAAGACATCAGACCAAAAACATGCTTCTGAGTATAAGTGGCAGAAAAGGATACCGCCTTCAACATTACACGAAACAAACACTCAACAAACTCAAGAAGAGTGTGTAAAAGAGAAAGAGGAATCAACAATCAAGAAAGAAGAAATAGTCAGAACTCAAGCTCTAATGGTTTCAGCTACAACAATACAAGGAGTTGAAGTCCCAGAGGATATAAGAGATGAAGGTTCTAGTCACATACACGGGTAGGCAACAAGTAGAAGATTCAGATACTGATTCAAATGAGTATGAATGGGGTCTAGATCACCTCTCAGATACATCCAGTACAGAAACTCCAGAAGAGTCCAGTGATATCACAGATGATACTCAAGAGCTGATGTGCTTAAAGCTAGAAAAGGAGATACAAGAAATCAGACGAAAAAGACAAGCAAACTATGAACAAGGATTGAAGGAAGGAAGAATACCAGAAAGTTTATCATCTATTATGTACCCCTCTACTAAGACAAAACAAATCAGGTATAGCACTACACAAGAAGAATTGGAAGCTATAGAAGCAGAGCCAGTCATTAGTCTAGAGGAAGCTGAATGGAGTAGACGACAAGGAGTCACAGAAACATCAAGATCATGTCAACAGGTGCGTCAAATACAAATGATAAATAAGCCAGATCTTGAAGGAACTTGCAACATTAAAGATGTTGGTGTTGATACCATACATATATTCACTAAATCACTTGAAGAAGACTCAGAAATTTCATCTGATGACTCTGACAACAATCCTATCTAGTCAGCATCCAACTCTGAATCATCTAATGTAAATGATGAAAATTTGTCTACTGATCTTATTGTTGTCGAACCATGGTACGAAGTCCAGTTTGGCATAGAGAACGATGCTACAAGTATGTCTATTGGATTAAGTCAACTAAATATTAATGTGCACTTTAATTATCATATTCTAACTCTTCCTAGTCTCGAGACATTTACACAAGGTATCTTTCTGGAACTTGACTTTTCGATTCGTAGTTGTGATGACAATACTGTGAACTCCCTCGAATCTATCCAAAATTTATCCTTAGTACATCCACAACTAATTGATTGTACTTTACAAGACCAACCCATGAATATACCTACTTTTTCTAGCCTATTATCTCAATGCAGTTGAACCTATGGACTCTTCCACCAGTGAACAAAGTGAAAACATAACTGAAACAAATATCAAGTATCTTAGTCACAAAAATAAGAAAAATAAAAATAAAAGATCTGATGGCGAAAACCACATTGTGGTGGTGTCAGAATCTAAAAAAGAGAAAATAAAGGACGTACCTAAAGGTAAAAACCTCTCTGAGGCGCCTGAAGGTGAGATACTTGATATACTACCAAGTCACTTCCAAGAAAGGTCTTCTATATTAATCGAGCCAACTCAGCCAGTGAACATTGGGAGTCAAGAGACACCACACATCATTCATGTAGCTCAATCATTATCAGTAGAAAAATTGAAATATTTCACTCATCTCTTTTCAGAAAAGAAGATCAATTTTGCATGGACATACTTTGTTATGCTAGGCCTGGATCCTGATCTTATCATGCGTCATCTTTCTATCACACCAGGAGTTAAACCAGTCAAGCAAAAATTTCGTAAGATGCACCCTCACGTGGGACTACTAGTCAAAGTTGAGCTAGAAAAACTGCTAAGAGATGGATTTATTAGAGCTATAGACGATGCAGAATGGATTTCAAACATAGTACTTGTGTCAAAGGCAGACAAATCTATTAGGGTTTGCACAAACTTCATAGATCTCAACAAAGCTTGTCTGAAGGATGACTTTCCATTACCAAACATTGATATGATAGTCAACATGACTGTTGGATATTAGATGTACTCACTAATGGATGAATTCTTCGGTTATAATCAGATCAAAATAGCTCTTGGAGATCAAGAAAAGAGAGCTTTCACCTATGCATGGGGAACCTTTTGCTAGAATGTCATGCCATTTGGGCTGAAGAACGCAGGAGCAACTTATCAACGAGCAGTAACAACTATATTTCATGACATGATGCATAAGAATATGGAAGACTATGTTGATGACACTTTAGTAAAGACTATGAAGAGATCCACGGATATTCAAGACCTAGGCCATATACTAGATAAAATGGAAAAATTCAAACTCTGACTAAATCCAAAAAAGTGTGCATTCGGAGTGACATCTAGTAAACTACTTGGCTACATCTTTTCAAAAAAAGGAATCGAGGTTGATCCTGAGAAGGTCCAAGCTATAATGGAAATGTCGCCTCCGAAGAACATCAGTCAAATGAGAAGTTTACAGGGATGTCTTCAATCAATCAGACGCTTCATTTCTCAGCTAGCAGACAAAGCTCAACCTTTCACAAAAGTATTGAGGAAAGGAGTAGTATACAACTGGGATTGAGAATGTGAACAACATCTTCAGAAGATCAAAGAGTACTTGTCTAATCCACTAATACCGATGCCGCCAATTCAAGGAAAATCATTGATCTTATACATATCAGCCACTGATTCATCACTGGGGGCACTTCTGGCACAACAAGATGAAAATAAAAAAGAGAGAGCTATATATTACATCAGCAGAACATTGGTGTCTTATGAAATGAACTACACTATAATAGAAAAAGCATGCTTGGCATTAGCCATTGCATCACAAAAATTGAGACACTACATGTTAGCACATTCAATCAAGTTGGTGGCTAAGATTGATCCGCTCAAGTATCTTCTCAACAAAGCAACACTCACCGGAAGATTGGAAAAATGGGTCATGGTACTTACAAAGTTTGATATTGAATATGTGGAACGCAAAGCCATAAAAGGATAGGTAATTGCAGATCAACTTATTGAAGCTCCACTTGAAGACACTCAACTGCTGCATATAGAGTTTCCAGATGAATCAATAATGAACCTTACTCAACAACCCTAGAAGATTTTCTTTGATGGGTCTTTCACTCAAAATGGTTCTGATGCTAGAATACTATTTATTACTCCTCAAAAGTATTCAATCCTAAAGTCTTATGAGATTTTATTCCCTTGCACAAGCAACATTGTAGAATATGAAGCTTTGGTAAATGGGATAAAGCTAGCTATAGAATGGAAGGTTGCAGAATTACATATCTATGGAGATTCTCAGCCGGTCATCAATCAAATCAATGATACATATCAGACTCGAGATGAGAAAGTGATGCCTTATAAGAGAATGGTGGATGATCTCAAGAAATATTTTACTTTTGTATCATTCCAGCAGATTCTCAGATCAGCAAATAGAGCACCAGATGCTATGGCCACCTTGGCATCTCTACCTGAGTTACAAGAATCCAATTTTCTCTTTAAATTCTTGGTCGAAGAGTTACATTACCATGCCTATGATTCTCCTGAGACCCAAATATTTTATTCTATTATTGGACATGACTCATCCCGATATAGCCACATTTACTCTTATCTACAAGACCAAATTATCCTTGAAAATCTTACTCGTAATGAGAAAAGGAACCTAACCCGAAACACTTCATGATACGTCATCATTGCTAGCGATCTATTTAGATGAGGTTTGTACGGTACATTGCTTAGGTGTTTAGAAACTGAAGAGTCTAAACGTGCATTATCAGAAGTCCATAAAAGTATTTGTGGATCTCATTCGAATGGTCTTACTTTATCTCGGAAACTACTAAGGGTTGGCTACTACTAGCCAGACATGGAGAAGGATGCTATAAATTTTTCTAAGACTTGTGAGAAATGTCAGCTACATGGAAATCTCATACATGCTCCAGCAAGGGATCTCATACCCCTCATCACACATTAGCCTTTCTAGCAATGGGCCTTTGATCTCATTGGTCAGATCTATCCTGCATCATCAAACAGACATAAATTTATCATAGCTGCCACTGAGTATTTCACTAAGTGGGTAGAAGCGGTTCCGCTCATCAAAGCAACCAACAAACAAGTAGCTCTGTTCATCCTAAACCATATCATTTGTAGGTATGGGATACCTTCGTCCATCATGACTTACAATGGAGGACAATTCAAGAATAAATATCTAGACGAGCTCTGTGAGAAATTCAAAATTAGACAACACTGGTTATCTGTATATTACCCCCAAGGTAATGGACAAGTTGAGGCATCCAACAAAAACCTATTGACTATCTTGCATAGAATAGTGAACAAATCTGGGAAGGATTGGCATCTGCAGCTCAATCCTGCATTATGGGCTTACAGAACAAGTATCAAAACACCTACTGGGGCTACACCTTTCTCTTTGGTGTATGGGTCTGAAGCAGTATTACCTATTGAAGTAGAAATACCATCTCTAAGAGTTTCTTTGCAAGATCTTGTTACTGATGAAGACTATAGAATATCTAGATTGCAAGAACTCGAATTGTTGGATGAGCGTCGGCAAGTGTCATTTGATCATCTCAGAGTGTATCAAAAGAGAATGTCCAAAGGATATAACAAGAAGGTTTGACAAAGAGAATTTCAGGTTGGTGACCTATTTTTGAGAGAAAATCCTAAAAATCAACAGTTTCGAGACAACAAAGGGAAGTTTGAACCCAACTGGTTGGGTCCCTACATTGTCACTGCACTATTTGGCTTTGGTGCCTATCAGCTCTCAACATCAGAAGGAGAACAACTCTGTGAACCGATTAACACCATCCATTTGAAGAAATTCTTCACTTAGCATTCTCTACTCCAGCAACCTATACAGCTGAAAAATGTCCTAAAAAAACTCAAAAAAATCATTAAAAGTCTAAAAAAAAAAAAAAGCCCTAGTGAAAACCTAGTAAACAAGCACCTTGGTAAAAAAAAAAAGAAAGAAGAATCTCTCCCAAGTAGGTGAAAACCTGGAAAACAGGCACCTCTTGTACTCTACACTTCATTTATCAACGCAATGTAGGCATTTCCCGCTTTCATGTATCTTTATTATCGCTTGTACATATTTCAGTCACCTTTGTGACATTTTGCTTTGTTGGAACCCCCATGGCTTGAAACCGATTAATGTCCTAGTCTTAGGTTAATCGACAAAGAAATTTACATGTCCCAAGCAGTATCAACCAAGTCATCTTTTCATCAGTGAAACCTGGTCGTCCACTCTGAGTCAGTTACATGTCTCCTAACTACCGAAGAGTTTTATCACTGAGTACACAAGGAAAACAACAAAATTGAAAACAATCACTAAATAGTTTGAGCTATGAATGAAAATTTACTTTGTATACTGTCTTTTATATTGATTTTTTATTATTATCCCTCTGAGTAACTCAAGGAAGTCTATATTAACTAAGAGGAGCAAGGATTGGGAGCATAATATTTTCTTTGTTTTCTGCTTGTAGGAATGATTCTGATGATTTGGAAACATCTAATAAGTTGGGTGTCTCTGATAAGAGCCTTCACATCAAGGTGAAATCGCCACACATACCTTGACTCCACTTGTTTGTATGCTACAAAGAGGTTCCCATCATTTCTTTATCTATTTTGAGGGAATTTCTTTATCATGCAATCCAGGTCCCTGTGAAATCTGTCCAAGGATATGAACAAAATAAGGGTCATTGCAGACAAGATAATTAATATTGCACGTGAAAAGAAAGGAACTCTAATATGCCTGTTATGTTTGTTATGCTCGGTGATGAAACTTAAGCATTTTAAATCCAGTGACTAGGTTTAGGTTGCATCTCATTTTGCATTTCATTCTGTATTTTGTGAATTTAGAGTGATTTCGGTATGGTAATAATCTCTTTATATTCTGAATGAGAGTTGGATGCATCATCATTTCTTATCTAAGTGGTCTCTTTTTCATCATTTCTCCGATCGAGTACTTGTGTATTAAGATGTTAGCTGCATACATAAGCATCTTATATAGATTCATACATTTCATTATTACTCATTCGGATTCATCTTATTGCATAGAGAAAAAGAAAATTTGCATTACTCATTACTCATTTTCATCATTTATTTACATATGAAAAGAAACAAAAACAAATATTCATATTCATTTGCATTATATACATCCATGCTAAATAGATATGCATACATATAGAATAAAGCATATATAGAAGACATCTCATAATCGATCAACACAAGTACTATGAAGTCCAATCAGATCTCGTATATATATAATAATCAAGTCTCAGAGTACAAAATGATGTCAACTGACATCTACAAACTCCCATCGAAGCAAGAATCGTATAGGCTACAAAAAATGGGTGTGTCTACAAAAACTCTCAAAGCTACAAAAAGAATATCTAGCTCTCGACCTCTCCCTCATCGCCTGGTGGAGGCAGTGGAGCCTGCTGATCGGGATCCTGACGAGGTTCCCGAGCTCCCTTAGATCGAGCCATATACTGTGAATATGGTACAACCTGCTGCACTACTAGAACAGCTACACTATAAGCTGCAACGTAATAGGTTACCCAACTGGTCTGATGGAGAACCTCATGTTGAAGAGCGTCTCTCTCTACCCTCATTGCTACAACCTGACGATCTCTCTCAACCCTAAGCTCTGCTAGTTGTCGATCTCACTCCTCCAGCTAAGTCTGTGCCACTATTAGCTGTGACTGCAAACCTGCTAGGCGTGCTCTCATCAACTGTGTTGCATCGGCCCCCTACTCTCTCGCAGGCTCTCCACCCCCATCTCCACCCCCATCTCTACCCCCATCTCCTCCACCATCTCCACCTCTGGCTCCACCCTGCTCCTCCCATATCTATCTCACCTGTCTCGAAGCTACTCGCTCCTCCTCACCTCCACCCAACTTAACACCAACACTACCTAGGGATCCACCCTCTCCCCTCTGTTGCCTACCTTCAGCTGGAAACCTACTGCTGCTAGCACCAGGATCGCCACCTGTCCACCTCAGAGCCTTGACTCTTTGTCCCTATCCCTGTCTCTATCCTTGTCCTTGTCCCTATCCTTGTCCCTTTCCCTATCCCTGTCCCTGTCCTTATCCCTGTCCCTGTCCCTGTCCTTGTCCCTTTCCCTATCCCTATCCATGTGCAGGGGCATCATCCTTAATCTCCTCAATATGAGGTGCCTACTCTGCTGGATCAGTGAATCTAGGAAAGGGTGCTACTGGAACCAATCCTTGTATTGGGGTAATACCCCTGCATCTACAATATCATCCATGTAATCCTATTGGAGTCATTGTAATATAGTCAACTCCTTCATACCCAAGGCATAAGATAACCTCAGTGCCCATCCCCGCCTCTCCTCATCAGCATATCGCGCATATGCAATGAACTCCTGCAAGATCCCCTAAGGTCTACCATACTGCCTCATCACTCGAGAAACCATGAATTACTCAACCACAATCTGTGATCTACCAATGAGTGGGCGAGTAACAAACAGATCTCTCCAAAGAATCCTCCAATCATCCCATGGCTCCAAACCCCTATAAGGTCTCCATATAATGGCTATCAAGTCATCTAGCTGTCATCTCCAAAAATTTGTCTTGCCCAAATGGGGCTGACTAATATAACCTGAATATCTATATACAATAGGATGACCAGGATCTTTGCCATCTACAATTGTCTTGCATACTAGGAGGTGCTCCCAAGCCCATACCTATAAGATCAAAACTTTGGCAGCCATGCTCTTCCCCTCCCTATAAACAATCTCATGCATCTTGCGATACATGTGGGCTAATATACAAGAACCCCAGCCTAATCTCTGAGGGGTCTCAACAAGCCTCTCTAGCATCCTGCCCCATCCACACAAAAATCACTGTTCTCCTCTATCCGGCATAAGAAAATAGCTGATAAATCCTGCCAAGACGCAAGCAAGTGGAAAATCCTCATTATGTCTGCTCATCATCATGTCCCAACTGATAGAATGTGTCAAAATATTTGGATCCCTGAAAACATGTCTAACAACCTGTAATCCAGGAAGTTGTGCTGCATCATAATCTACCTTACCCCTAGCAAAAGGGATGCGGAGAATCATGTAAATATCCTCGGGAGTGATGGTCATCTCCCCAACTGGCAAATGGAATGTGTTATGCTCAGAGTGAAATCTCTCAACTAACGTCATGAGCATACCGTTATTCACATGGATATCAGATAAATCAAGAATGTGGGTCAATCCATACAAATCAACATGTGTCTGGTCAACCTCTGACACTAATGTCATTATCGGTGGATACACGCATCCAAAAATAACATGAGGCAATCGAACCTGCAAAATCAAACAACGAAGCATCAGGAAACATTTCAAATAAGCCTATAAGAGAAGTAAAACATCACACAAATCCAACTCCACCAATTGCAAAATCAAAATTTCAAGTTTGCACCTTAAAAAAAGCTCACTATTTTCCAAACGATAAAACACAGAAGGGAAGAAACTCGTACGATTCAAGATTGGGCTTCGTACAACAAAAGACTCCCATACGATACAGGACTAGACCTAGGATGACAAAAGGGGCTCTTTTGAATTTTGTCGTACGATACAAGGGTAGGCATCGAACAACAAAACTGGTGGGCTAAAATGAAAAAACATACTTCATCAGTTTGTCGTACGAGACAGGATCCTATCTCGCACGACAAAACAAGAATGGCCGACTTTAAATGTGCTAAAAATTGAAAAAATCAACAAAAATATTCAAAATTAAAATAATAACTAGCTTAAGATAGATCACTTACCGTTGGCTCATAATTTCATGGTTGATTATGTCGTCTTTGGTGCTTGAATCAATGCTCACACATGGGGACCACCATTTTCTTCACAGAAGACTTTTCAAATTTTAAAACTTGGAGGGTTAAAATGAATTGAAAATGACACTTTTACCCCTTATATAGCCAAAACCCTAATTTTTCAACTTGCTCCGATGGACATGAAAATTGTACCCTTAGCTAGTTTGCTTGTTCTGATTCCATTTTAGGGATCGAAATCGAAATACGAGATCATTTTCCTAGTCAATTTCACAATTTGAACCACTTAACGCTTTTTCATCAGATGTTCATTCTCACTTCAACTTTGCACTCAATTTCTCATGAATCAACACTGAATCTCAATTTCATTCTACATATCACTTTGTGCTCAATTTCTCATCAATCAACGCCGAATCTTCAAAAATTCCTCAGAATCAATTTATGATCAAATAATTATCATCACCAAAAATTGCCTAAAATCTTGTGCCCTCGCTATCTTTCAATTTCGCTCCTGAGGGGGCATACTCATGACCTCACATCTTTAAAGTCGAGAAAATTTTAAAATCTTTACCAAAAGTCGAGAAAAAATCTTTTCAAATAAAGAAAATCAAATCAAATTCTTATTGCTAAGGAGCATCTCAGCTTCATCGCTTCACATCAAGTTGAGATCTCGCGATCATCTGAATCGAATCAATTGCTAGGGGCATTAGTTTCATCACTTCAAATCAAGCTGATATTTGTCTTCTTCTAAATCAATCTCTTAGCGTTAATCAGTTTTGTCGCTTTACATCAAGCTAATTATTCATTTAAACTCAATCAAAAGTTTAAAGAGTATCTTCGATCACACACTCAATCTAAGCAGGTGTTCAGTTTCATCGCATCAAATCAAGCTGGATAGTTTATCTTCACTCATCATATCTTGATCCATCAAGTTCAAGACCGATTTTATCTTCTCTCAATGTGTCTAGTTCAATCAAGTTCTAGATCAGTAAGATCCGCTTCTTGATCAATCAAGTTCAAATTTTGTATCTTTTCTCTCTATCATTCCTAGTTCAATCAAGTTCGAGATCAGTATCGCTTTAATCAGACTATGTTCAGCTTCTTTTCTTCAAATCAAGTTAAACACCTTGCTCTTCATCTGGTTTGTGATCAATCAATTTTAGAACTGGCATATTCTAAACATCAACTATTCTTTGAACCAACGCGCTACTCGCACATTAATTCAAAGAGGGGCAAATGTAATACCCTAAAATTGGTCATCTAAACCATGGGCCCCTAATCTCAACAACATCACCAAGGTCCTAACCAAAGGCAATTAAATCAATCTTGAGCACATTAATTAATTCGTTAATCATCAAATGTTGCATGGCAAGTCAATTACTCAATATTAATTAAATATTTATTTAAATAATTGAATCATTCCAAGAATATCATTTTGATAATTTATCCTGTTTAATTTATTAAATATCCTAGCATATTTAATTAATTAATAAATTTGTCATTTAATCATGCAAAAAAGGAATTAATTTATTACAAAAGAGGAATTAATCACAAAGCAAAAGTTGAATAGAAAATAAAATAAAAGAATTGAATTGAGAGAGAAACCAAACTTGAGATATTATTTATTTTCTAAATTTAGAACTTGAAATTAGAAAAGAAATTAAATTGAATTATTCTCTAAAATTAGAACTCAAAGCTTTTCAGAAAAAGAAGTTCAGTTGCATTGAAAAGACTCTTTTCTTGAATAAATCAAAGAATTGTCTGTTTTTATCACAAATGCATGGAATTAATTAATTTTTATTTCTAATGCAACTTGAACTTCCTATCTAAATGCATTTCAATTAAACTATAATTGGAATCTATCTCAAGGTTAACTGAACCTGATTTCTCAATTATTTTCAATTAATCCTAAATTGAGCTTTTCCAATATCTCTCTTGCGAATTGTCTATAAATTCAACCTTCACCTCTCATTCAAAACACCCCAAAGATTTTTGAGAACACGCTTGGAGATTATTATTATGCTGATTTTGCTCTGGAGTCATTGAATACATTGTGTTTTTTTAATTATTTGCATCCATATTTAGTTTATCCATTATTGCTTGAATCCATATTGCTTGAATTATTCATCCATCTTGCATCCATTTATTTTAATCTCATGCTGATATAGATTAAATCTTTCATCTTGGTGTAGTCTAGTCACTGGTATTGCTTATAAAAATCTGAGAGTAATCTTATACTCACATCTTTTAGAAGGCAATTAGTCTCTTTGTTATGGTTTATTATTTATTGATTACTGATTTACTAACCATACATGTAATGACTTAATTGAAGTGTTGTGCCTACAGCTATCAGACCCTTATTTCACTTTTTCACACACACAACTTTTACAAGTTCATTTGTACCTCAATCAAATTGGCATTTCAAGGTTCATTCGTACCTCAATCAAATAGGCATTTCAAGGTTCATTCATACCTCAAGCAAATCAGCATTTCAAGGTTCATTTGAACCTTAATCAAATTGGCAATTCAAGGTTCATTCATACCTCAATCAGATAGGCATTTCAAGCTTCATTTGTACCTCAATCAAATCAACATTTTGCCCTCATTTGTACAAACTTGAACTTGCTAAGCAAACACTCATTAAGATCAATCTTTTGAGCAAACTCATGCCTTAGTCTATTTTTCATCTCAAAACCCTAATTTGAAGTATTCTATGATACTCCATAATTTATCCATCCTTAAAGCAATTTTTATGACTCTTTTCTCATTTTGACCTATGTCATTCGAAATCCCTAATTCATACGATTTCAAACCCTAAGACTTTTTCTTGCAAATTGACAACTTTCTTGCCTCTTGAAAATCTTAGCAACTTTGCAATTTTGACATAACCTCAACCTTAAAACACATCCCCTCTCACAAGTAAGGGCTAACAACTTTAGACTTACCAAGCTAAACACTAAGCAAAGCAAAAAAAGTGGGGGTCCCCAATCGCAATGGGGAGATGTGTGATTACGTCACAACATCTAGAACCACCTCAAATAATTTTCCTAAACATTTCAAAGATAAAGACTCAATCCATACTTAGAATCTCTAGAATTTCAGCCCAACCTATCAAAAGACTAGAAAACATACTCAAGGTGGAAGAAGAATCCCAAACCGGATCAAGACAGTTTGTCTTTGATTACCCATATGTGTGCAAATGTGTTCATTCTGACTTATAAGAACATTGTGACCCTTAAAATCCATTGTGATTACCTGTGTGGTTTATCTTAACTTCATAATAATCTAGGATAGATCCTAACTACTAGCGAGCATCTATAGTCTCAACGAGGTTACCATTGTAATCTCACAAATATTGCTCCACTTCCAGCCAAGTGTCCATAGCCCCAATGGAGTTACTCACATGTTCCCAAAGACAAGTATTTTGATATTTCATTTTCATTCATTTTTTCCTTTTCTTGATTTTTTCTTTTCTTTCTCATTCTTTCTTTTCACATATTCTATTTCTTTTGATACTGCATTTTTCTCTCATATTGTCAACACTTTACAATTTGGCTCGTAAGCAATGAAGCTCACTTGGGCTTGAGAATTATAGTGGCGTTGAAGCAATATTTTAGATTTTTTACTAGCTACGACTTCACCCAAGAAACCACAATGACTTAGATCAATTTGACTAAGTGTGTAAAATATAGTAATCAAAAGACGTTGGTATCAAGACACAATAAGTGATTCCCTTTTGAGTCAAGTACAAGTCCTAGCCAAATGATAAAGTCGAAGAGGAACAAACTTAGATTCAAAAGCACTTCATAAGTAGATATCTAGGAAATGGACCAAACATAAGATCCAAAATGTGGTAGTGCATCAGAAAACAACGCAAACACCTTTCTCACAAGTGAAGGCTCCCACTTAGGACACCTAAACTAAGAAAAAACCGATTGACCAAAGCAACCTAAAACTTAAAGAAAGATAAGCTAAGTAAAGAAAACAACTAAACTACTAAGCCACCTAAGGATCATGAGTCAAATGACTCAAGGCAGATTAACTACCTAGCTTAACAAAACCTCTAAACCTGAACTAAAGTAGATGAAAGCAAGCCTACTCTAAGACTAAACTAGATTATATACAAGACTTCTAGGGTGGATACTACTCAAAGAAGCAAAATATGTACATGACTTTTTATGATTTCTCAAGGTATGCAACAACATCATCACAAAGGTGATAGTTCAAACTTTTGCAAATTCATCCTTAAACTTAGAAAGGTAGGCTCTGACAACGAAGTTCTCATATTTAATCAACTCCTCATGCAAGATAAGAAATTGAGGTAATTCATTAGGTCCATGATCTATCCAAATGCAAGTTGTTTTCCCAAAACCCCTATAATCAAAATCATAACAAAATTCAAAACTAGGATTAAGGAAAGAGACAACGTGGCATGTTTCGAGCTTGGATAGAAACTCTTGCATTCTCTCCAACGTTGCATCATAAGAAGATAGATCATTAGATGATTCAAGAGGTCACAATTGGTGGTGTACCATTCCATGGGCATCTACAACATGTGTGTTCTCACTTGCAACCTCTACTTGAGATAAACTTAGTACCCTTTCAAATAGCTCAACATTCTTTTCCTCTATAGTGACATCTTGTTCATCCCTTTGCATAAACCATGTGTCCTTATGAAATTATACAAGCATATATTTAAAGATTAGAGTCTCCCTAATAGGTTGAACTTCAAACATTTCCTATAGTTGATCAAATTCAATCTCTAGTGATAGTTCATTCTCAAGCAATGTCTCCAGAGGACGGAGTTGATGATGAGTCACATCACTCGCAATAGCTTGTTTATCTTCAAAAAATTTGGGAAGTGATCCCATTTGTATTTTTTCCATGAGATCTATCAACGCCCTTGATAGTCCTGAAAATGACTATGTAAAAATGTGGTGTTATTGACAAGATTTTGGTCATTCTAAATCATTGTTGCTCTATGTTTTTTCCCTTAGGGTTTTGGTTTTTCAGGTTTTCATGTTCCTGGGTGAGATTTTTGTTTTAAAAAACACAAACCTATTATAAATTTGTGTTACCTTTTTTTATTTCAAGCATGAGGGTTTGTTCCATCGTCAAAAGGGGACCATGTTCTTTTCCTAGGTGTTATCTTCTACCGGCCTTTCTATGCCTTATGATTATGGTCGAGCTCTCCTTTTTTATGTTTTTTTGGGTTTTCATTTTCCCTAAGTTTGACTTTGATATTTTGGCTTATATCTCCATGATTAAATACCGAGCAACTAAAGGTCCCATGAATGAGCACGTGTTTCAAATAGACGGAGATGTTATGACCCAAGTGGAAAATATGCTCGAAGGATAACATCAAGTATTGGGCAGACTCTGTAAGATGCACATAATGAACGAGCAGATCTGACGGTCCTCCCAGTCTCATGATGAAAGATGTAGGGAGATTAAGGACTACGACATCACAAGATGATGCCACATGTCTCGGGTGAGTAGAACAAGTCTGATAGCAGGGAAGCTGACAGAGCAGATAATCAAGGATGATTTGGCAGTGCTTTGTCAAGTTTTCATGGGCCCACTTACTATCAATATCAGTATTGACTAATGGTGATCTTGTGATATTTCATGCTGGAAAAATCAATAGTGGAAACAGAAAAGGTTTTCAAAAGGAGTGATTCGGATTGTTTCATTGTTGTTCATGTGGGAAAGTAAAGGCAGAAGGAAATAGGCTTGTTGACATGGAATAAAAAGAGACAAGTGGATATCGACCGACTCTAAAAATTTTGATTTGAGAGGTGTTTTGTTGGGTCGGGTCATGTTAGCAAGACAAAGCTGGCAGTACGTGAGGTGGCAAAATCTGCAAGTTTTCATTGCCACCACATAAATAAATCAAGATCCTCATAGAAATGAAAGGGATAAGGATGATTTATGAGTTGGTAGCGAGATGATCAAGTACTTGTCAACAAAATCATAGGATGTGTATTGTCAGAGATTCTCACAGTGAGGTAGAAAATCAAGAAAACAGGAACAAAATCATTCACGTAAGGTGAACTTGGTCAGAAGGCAGTAAACTGGCAGTTTGAATCTGATGATGTTCTTGATTCGATGAATATGATTTTTTGAATCCATTTGCTCGCAGGATGAGTAGAAAAGCATTGGAATGATGATTTTTCCCATGCATGAACACCGCCCAGAGAGGTATTTTCATTATAAATATGGCTACGTGGTGTCTTCAATTGGTAGAAAGAACACATAATTTTGAGCAAGATGAAAATGATCTTTGAGAAGTATTGTGCTAGGAGTTACATGAGCTCTCTGATACCAGATGGATTTCCTCTGGGAATGAGTATTCTTATAGTTGATGGAGTCTTGGAAATGGGGAGGATAGTCGATGGAGGCTTGGAATCTATTTCTTTCTAGAACAAGTCCTGCGGGACTCATCCTCCATCTCTCCTCTGTCACTTGTTGGCAGAGAATTAAACAAAAATCCTCATGAAGGAATGGGAGTAGAATATGGTTGGGAAGGAGTTGGAAGCTAGTCATCTCCACAATGACATGCAAGTTGCAACCCCTTCTCCTCCTTCTATGTTCCTCTACAAGATTCTCTTTCCACATTCTCTGATCATGGGCATAAAGACTTGAACTCCTCTTTTAGTGGAGGGGCGAATTTGCTTCTTGTCGGGATCTAAACCCTCTTCGACAAGGGGGGAAATACACTGTAAAACATCAAAGCACATCTCACGGTCCATCTAAAAGCATAAGGGGTGATAATGGCATGGCTCAAAGGTTTTTGTTTCTACCAAAATACAGTTGAGAATTTTGGTTCTACTTCATCATGACCGCTAGCATGGGCAGTCTTTTGGGAGACTATGAGGAATATGTTGTAACAAAGTAACAAGTGATCCTATAAGCTTGTGACAGGTGTCTCCTCTATCTTGAAGCTTGTTTCTCCCTTGTTTCTATAAAAGGGAAATCAGGGCCATGAGACAGAGGTCGAGAAATTTGGTCCAGAAGTTTGGATCCAAATCTTTGGTCATATATAGTAGGTCTACATGAAATGAGTAGGCTGTAATAGGAATTTGCAGAGAAAATAAAATGGGTTTTGCGTCTTAGTTTGTTGTAGGTTCTTGAAGAAGTTATATTTAATATAATTTGTAACAGAAAATAGCTTATGAATTTAATGAAAGCATTGTCCAAATTCATTTTCTCCAATGTATGACTCTGTTATGTTTTTGAATGAGTAAGATCAAGGGTTTTTCTCATGTATTGCATTATTGTGATGCATGTTTCTTCTATCTTACGCTTTGACCTAAGTGGTCAGTTAAACTGCTTAGATAGGATTTGGAGATTAATGGGGCTTATACAAGGATTTTGGGTTGGGATAGACAGATGAGATACATTGTAAGGCAGTGTTATCTTGAGATCTTTAGCTATTACATTAAGGTTTCTATTGCATTTTTATCTTGCATTTTTAAATTTCAGTTGCCTAATGGATAAGACATTGATCACTACTTACAGTCATTTTTCTATAGCATTTCTTTACTCATAACTCATCGACAACTTGCTATAGCTTTGATAATATTAGCATATCTTTTCAATTTTTGTGTATGATGTTGTTTGTCGAAAAGTCGTCTCACACTCGAAAGCAAGTTGAGGATCACTAAGAGCTAGTCACTCTGTAGCATTCTCCCTCTTTGTTGAGCCCCCTTTTAGGAGTGAGACCATTTGCTTTATTTTAATATCGCCCGCAAGTGTAGTGCAAAGATTGCAGAAGGGTTAGTACAGGATCATGGGGGGCAAAAAGTGGCGATGTGAAAAAAATAGCCTTTTCCACTTGCCTAAAAACGTGAAAATCCATGTTGAATTTTTGCTTGGCCTGGGTGTCAGTACACCTTCGCATGGTAAACACCTAGGAAAATCGGATATCTGATAAAATCGGATATCCGATTTATCGGATATTCAATTTTTATAGGTAATTTTAAATTTAAAAATAAATTATATTATATATTATATAATATATAATAATATATTATATAATATATAATAATATATTATATAATATATATAATATAATATAATAATATATTACATAATATAATAATATATTACATAATATAATATTATATTATATAATATATTATTATATTAAATATAATATAATGTTATTTTAAAATAATTTAACTATAAAAATCGGATATCCGATAAAATCAGATATTGGATTTTATCGGATATCCGATTTCTCTTAGACAATAAAAGTGGACTGTGACAGCGCGAATTCTATCAAATCCGATATCTAGTTGGACACGATATCCAATTTTGTGACCCAAATTTGCAAAAAAATCCAATAAAAGGTAGGATTTTTATTATTTTTCATCATTTTCGTTCAAATTTTTGCATTTTTTTAATGTTTATTTGTTTTTTCATTCAAAATATGTTCTTTTCATGAAAACTAGTTTTTTTTAAATCAAATACAAAATTGTTCAAATTTGTTAACTAAATTCAATTGTTTACATTCAATTAGGTTAAAAATGGGGGCTAATAGTGAAAACATTGATCAACCACAACCAAACCCTCCTGCACAAAATCCTCCTTTGCCAAACCCCCCCTCAATTCAGGATTTAATTGCACAAAATTTGAACCAATTGAGGGGGATTGCAAATGTCTATCGTATGATCCCTCACCTGAACCCAATGTTTGATCCTCTCACGTCCATCATAAAGAGTATAGAAACCCTCACTGAGGAGAACAATTCCACTCTTTTGTGGTGAGATTCTATGAGGGAACAATATACAGATGGCTTGTCCTATAAGGAGATCAAGGATCTTGAGATATCCAAAGCCGCTATCACCACATTGTTTGTGAATCCTTGCACTAGTCAACCCGTAGACCCCAAAAAAACAAAACTTTCTATTAAATGGTGCACAAATGATGATATTGTGAAAAACTTTTGGGATCGTTGGTGGATGGTTTTTGACAAACCACCCAACAACCATCTTGATGTCCCCTTCTACTTCATCAAAAACTTGTATGTTGCTCGTTTGTTTTAGGAAAACATGTGAACTACTTTGACATCCAACCTTTCCAGGGTGTGGGTTTAGGTATGCCCCAAAATAGACCTAGGACAGTCAGAGTAGTCCAAGGCCCATATGTCTCCCCTCCTCATGTTGATCCCCCAACTCGAGTGTAACATCCAGATATCATCTGTGAGGCAGCGTCACAGACCATATCGGCTATTCACTCTTTGAGTGGCCTTTTGGTTTCTCAGGCTGGGGTAGTAGTTCAGCCTTCTTTTGATGGTAGTGGTGCATCTAATGGTGCTGACAGGTCCTCCTTGGCTCCACACATTTGTGTGCCCCATAGTTGTGTCATGTGTGGGCACCTATTCTTGGGTCCAATTGAGCAGCTTGTTGATCCTCCTGCGCACACTGCATATCATGAGGTGCATGAGATGCACGATACACCGGTTGTTATGATAGGGACTGGAGAATACCCTGGAGAGTCCTCGCATGCTAGAGGTGAGGAGGCACCTTCATCATACATTGATGATGTAGTGGTAAGATTTGTATTTTCACAGTTCATTCTATATTTTAAATGAATATTTATAATCTACATAATATTAAGTACTAATTTTTATTTACATGGTCTATTTAACAGTTGATGACAGAGGAGGAGTTGACACAAATCCAGGAGGGCACCTTAATGGCCATTTCATTTGGCCTTGATCACTTTACAGTACATATATTATTGCGCCTAGTCATTTGTATTTTATTGTACATATTGTTGCATATCATTGGCATATGATGAACTGGTATGTTGATATGATGATAATGTATGTTTTCATTGATGTCAATAAGTTCAAGTGAACCGGTATGAAGAGTTATGAGGAGATTCAGTGAACCGGTGTCAGGGTTTCACTAAGTGTGATTACCGGTTGGTAGTCTCAACTCTATGGTTATTGGCTTGTCGATCCAGCTTGTATGATGAACTGATGATACTCTGTGATCAAGGTGCCACATCAGCTTTGAGAGCATAAAAGATTGAGGGATGATAAGATCGACTGTGTTTGAAGTCTACCTTGGGAATGATTATTCTTCTTAGTGGCATAAGAAGAAAACGTGATGGGTTACCGATTCCCATGAGTGGTGATGAATGAACGATGTAGATTGACTTGTGATCTGTTTAAAATTGTAAAAGCTCTATGCAATATGTTTGGACGGTCAAGATGAGATTTCCTATGTTGTAAACCTAAGATGTTTAAGGTTTATGCCACCAACCATTCTGTTATCTATAAGGTCGATGATGTTTGTATTGAAAAGTTGTTGGCAAATGTTTTGTGTGTATCCAAGTGAAGAGATACTTGATACTTGCTAGACCAGTAAAGAGGGAAACTGCAAAGTGTGATTGCAGAGTAGAGGATACAAAAAGGATCTACCTTGGCATGTAGTGTTGTTATCATATCATAGTTTTACCTGTTGTCTTTTAACCATTGCAACAGTTGGAAAATCCCTTTACCCGGTAGCGTTAACAGGCTTATTGTAAAACCTGTAACCAAGTGACTCAAGATCATTGAGTTCTTTAAATCCTCTAGCGAGGTAACCTTTAACAAAGTATATAGCCATCTCTTAACCAGGTGATCTCTAATAGGATCACCTCCTAACAGAACCTTATGTAAAGTTTTTAACCGGACTAGGCTCCTAATAGGGTGAGCTTCAAAAGAGTTCAAAACAAGCTTGTGGGTATTCATTCCCACCGTGGTTTTTCCCATTTGGGTTTCCACGTGAAAATTTTGTGTCATGTGTTATGCATTTTTCTTGTGATGTTTATGAAGTATTTGGTTGAAAGATCATGCATGCAGAATTAATAGGTTATGGTATTACTAGCATACCATATGCATATGTTTATGGGTGAAAGTTGATGTTGTACATTGATCGTATTTGATGTATTTAGAATTATCAGTTTATGTTGTTTGGTGTCTTACTATGATTGACTGGTATTGCCATGGTTAAGTTCAGTAATGGTGATAACCAGTTGGTATTGCTTTAGCTAGATAAGTTGTTGAGAGTTTTTATATGTACTGATTCACCCCCCCCTCTCAGTACCTATTGGGGTATCTGTTGTTCATCATTATTCATCAATTGGTATCGGAGCGCCTCCAGGTCCTTGATGATATAAGCCTAATAGATTGAGGTAAAAGATCCTACTGTAATGATGAAGAGGGAAGGTCCTAAGTTCAATAGAGATAACTTCAAAATATGGAAGGATAGAATGAAGATTTACGTCTAGAGTATGGGTGCTCAACACTGGAACTATATTAAGAATGCTTTTGTGACTCCCACTGGCACTCTTACTGATGATCAGAAGAGAGAAAACTGGGAAAATGGGCAAGTTATAGAAGCTCTTATCAGTAGCCTGTCAGATATTGAGTTTATTGATGTTCAAGACAAAGACACTCCTAAGGAGGTATAGGAAGCACTAGAAACCATTTATGGTGGTTATGTGTATGTAAAGAAAGCTAAGGAAGAGAGCCTTAGAGGAAAATTTGAAGACATGAGGATGGTTGAGGGTGAGACCATTTAGCAGTATGGTATTAGGATTAAGATAGTAGTTGGTGGTATCAAAAGCATTGGTGGAACGATTGAAGATGCCACTATTGTTAGTAAATTTCTTACATCATTGTTACCAATCTATGCAATCAGAGTAGCACCTATCCAGGAGCTAAAGTCTATTGATAAAACCAAGGTATCCTTAGACTCTATCATTGCAAAGTTAACTGCATATGAGTTGAATAGCTATGATGGTAGTGTTCAGAAAAATGAGTCGGCCTTTAAAGAATCTACTGTACCATCCAAAAAAGGAAAAGAAACTAGTACCAGCTATGAATCTAGACAATGCAAAGATATGGATGATGAAGAGATTCTAATGGAGTTAGAAGCCCTTCTTGCTAAAAGACTTTCGAAGGGAACTGGAAAGTATAGAGTTAAATTTTCTTTGAAATGTTTTTCCTGCAACAAGATATGACATATAGTTATTAATTATCCTAACAATGACAATAAGGACAAACCAAAGAGGCTTAGAAAATATAAAGGAGGAAACAGAAGAAATTGCCTAGTTGTTGTGGATGAAGGTGTCACTGATGAAGAATCAGAGGATGAAGAAAATGAAGAGATAATGTTTGTAGCGGTAAAGGAAGAAGTATCCGACAAGAAAGCTCGTCTCTCACATTGACAACACCAATGAGTGGATAATTGATAGTGGTTATTCTCATCTTATGACTAGTGACTGAAGAAATTTTTTGTCTCTGGAGGAATATGATGGAGGTGTTGTCAGATTTGCCAATGATGCACCATGCTTGGTAAAAGGTAAAGGATCCATCTCACTGAATGGAAAGAGTAGTGCAGATGATGTTTACTGGGTAGAAGGTCTTAAGCATAACATGTTGAGTGTTGCTCAGTTGAATGACAAAGGACTAGTTCTGGAATTCAAAGGCGGAGTCTATAATATAAGCGGGAAGAATGGTGAACTTATTGCCACTGGCAAGCAGACCAAAGGAAACCTATTTCAGTTGAATGCCAAGATAAGTTGGTGTCTAATGGTTGTTTGATGACAGTTGGATATGGCATAGGAGACTGTCATATGAACTTTGACAACATTGTTAAAGCTAGTAAGATCAAGGTGGTAAGAGGATTACCATTGCTGAACAAACCTGAGAATTCTTTGTGCAGAGAATGTCAACTTGGGAAGATGTCTTCCTCGACTTTTAAAGGTAAGTCTTTCTCAGCAAAAAATTTACTCGATCTTCTGCATACTAATTTGTGTGGTCCTATGAAAACTAGAAGTATTCAAGGAGAAAGGTATTTTATGATTCTTACTGATGAGTGTTAAAGAATGATGTGGGTCACATTCTTGAAAGACAAGTCTGAAGCATTTGGAAATTTCAAAGCTTTCAGAGCATTAGTAGAGAAAGAAAATGGTAAAAAGATTAAAGTGCCAGAGAACTGATCAAGGAGGATAATTCACTTCTAATGAATTCAATAAGTACTATGAAGACAATGGTATTAAGAGGCAGCTATCTGCCCCAAGGACACCTCAACAAAATGGCATAGCAGAAAGAAATAACAGGACTGTAGTTGAAGCGGCTAGAACAATGTTGATTCAAGAAAAGGTTGCTCACACTTTTTGGAGAAAAGCGATGAGCACTACAGTCTATACTATGAACCGGGTACTCATCAAGAAAGGTAAAGATAAAACCCCTTATGAGTATTGGACAGGGAAAACTCCCACTGTGAGTTACTTTAAAGTGTTTGGTAGCAAGTGTTATAACAAGAGAGGTGAGCATTTGAGCAAATTTGATGCAAAATGTGATGAAGGAATATTTCTGGGATATTCCACTAAGAGCAAAGCTCTCAAGTGCTACAATAATAGAACACAGAAGATTGTTGAAAGTGTCAATGTCAGGGTTGATGAATCCCCTGAGGAAACATGCAGTGAAGAAGTGGAAGATGAACCGAGTATAGCCTTTTGGGAACCTATTAAGAAAGAAACTTGTAAAGATCTCAATGTTCTTGCACCAATAGAAGTTGCAGAAGAAGAAGAAGTTAGTGAAGAAGAAAATCTAGCAGATTAGGCTAGAATCATTCCTAGATATGTGAAGCTACATCATGATCCAAAGCAAATCATAGGAGATAAAGATGCAGGTATACTCACTAGAAGAAAAATGAAGGAGAACTCTTGCATGATTTCTAACTTAGAACCCAAGACTTCAAGAGAAGCTCTTACAAATGAAGACTGGATTAAAGCAATGGAAGAGGAGCTAGACCATATAGAAAAGAATGCAACATGGTCTTTGGTTGCTAGACTGGAACATAAAAATGTTATAGGTACCAAATGGGTCTTCAGAAATAAGTTGAATGAAGAAGGCACAGTTGTCAGAAATAAGGCCAGGCTTGTATGCAAGGGATACGCTCAGGAGGAAGGAGAAGACTATGGAGAAACTTTTTCTCCTGTGGCTAGATTAGAAGGTGTTTGAATGCTACTTGCATTTGCAGCATTTAAGGATTTAAGGTTTATCAGATGGATGTGAAGTCTTCTTTTCTGAATGGAATCTTAGAAGAGGAAGTGTATAAAGAGCAACCAGAAGGGTTTTCCTTATCAGAAGATAGTGACATGGTGTGTAGATTACACAAAGCCCTGTATGGACTTAAACAAGCACCTAGGGCATTGTATGAAAGACTACACTCTCATCTTATGAAGATTGGATTTCAAAGAACAAGTGAAGATAGAAACATCTACTTGAAATCAGAAGGTGATCAGATTCTGATTTGTGAAGTGTTTGTGGATGACATAATCTTTGGAGGAGATGATAGAATGAGTCATGCATTTGTAGATGAAATGAAGAAAGAGTTTGAGATGTCTCTGATAGGAGAAATAAAGTTCTTCATTGGGTTGCAGATTCAACAAATGAAAGAGGGTATCTTTATTACCCAGTCCAAGTATGTCAAAGAGGTATTGAAGACTTTTGGCAAGGAGGAAAGCAAACCGGTTGGTACACCGATGGTGACTGGCTGTAAATTGACTAAGGAAGATGATTCAGCACTGGTGAATGAAAAGGAGTATTAGTCAATGATCAGTAAGTTGCACTATGTGGTGCACAGCAAACTAGATATTGCTCATGCAGTGGGCATAGTTACTCGTTTTCAGAAATATCCAAGAGAATCCCACTTGGTAACTATCAAAAGGATTCTTAGATATCTGAAAGGAACAATTGATTATGGATTGTGGTATCCATATAATGGTGACTATACAAGGTATATATTGATGTTGACTAGGGAGGCAATGTCGATGAACGGAAGAGCACAATTGGTGGAGGAGCATTCTTTCTTGGTGGAAGATTAGTATCATGGACAAGTAATAAGTAGAGTTGTAGTTCTCAATATATAGCTGAAGAAAAATATGTACCAGCATTTATGAACTGCACTCAAGCAATTTGGATGAAGCATGTATTGGAAGGTTTTAAGGTACCTATATCTGAATTGGTGAACATATTTTGTGACAACACAAGTGCAATAAATATTTCCAATAATCTAGTATTGCATGCTAGAACTAAGCACATTGAGCTTACATATCATTTCTTGAGAGAGAAAGTTCAAAATAAGGAGCTTGTATTACAACATGTTTCCAGTAAGGAGCAGTTAGCAGATATATTCACTAAGCCCTTACCGAAGACTATATTTACCTATTTGAGAGGTGAATTAGGGGTTCTACCTCTTCTTGAAGTCAACTAAAAGATATGTGCTCTGCATTAGTCAAGTACTACAAATGACAAATCCTTCAGGATTGATGTGTTGAAGGATGCTACTTCTTAAGGGAGTAGCATAATAGATTTTGCAACCTTATGCCTCCACTTTGGCATTGTTGTCAAAGGGGGAGAAGATATGGATGATATAGATATGACAGATGTATGGGGAGAAGATATGGAAGATATCTGATGATAAAAACACAATGCTCTGTGATGTTTCTAACTGTAATATTACACTGAGTATTGTCATCAATGCCAAAGGGGGAGATTCTTGGATATAATTGGCATATGATGAACCGGTATGTTGATATTATGATAATGTATGTTGTCATTGATGTCAATAAGTTCAAGTGAGCCGGTATGAAGAGGTATGAGAAGATTCAGTGAATTGGCGTCGGAGTTTCACTAAGTGTGATTACCGGTTGGTAGTCTTAGCTCTATGGTTATTGGCTTGTCGATCCAGCTTGTAATGTCCCCTTCTCAGACCTGATCTTTGACTTGGTCATTATTGGCTTTAGGGCATGATTGAAGAGTTAAGTTGATATATTTAATTAAAAGGTCACATTTTAATATTATATTCGAACGTTGACCCCTTGGCCTAGTCTATTGACTTTATGTTGTTTTGAAAAGTGGGCTTTTTGAGGGTGGCGCCTTCATTGAAGATTATTTTATTAATTTCCAAAGTCAAAGCAAGCTTAATGTGGGTGCATTTATCAAGGTATTGAATTTAATTAAAATATCAGTATTAAGCTTGAAAGGAAAAGGACGCCATCTTGGAGAAAGGATTAGGGTTTGGATATTGAAGTGGATTTTAGGGTTTCATGAAGTCAACAGGAAGTTATAAAAGGAAGACTTTGAGCATCATTTCACATCTTTGGTCTACAGTACTGTTATGTTGTCGGTTTGGCTCTGGGTTTGCTTCGAGGAATGAAGGCCTCCTAGCTTGGGCATCACTTCTTATTTGTAAGACAACAACTAGTGGTGATTTTAGTTTAGTTTGTGAGTTCCTTGAAATTTGTGCATTGTAATCAGCAGTGTAGTTCTTAGTTTCTGATTTTTGCATATTAGAAATTCCTGGTTTTTGCATGTTAGCTTCAACAGATTGGATGTTTAATTCATAAATCAAAAAAGACAAAGAAATTCGTTGTGGGTATTGCATATTCCCTTCCATATAGGGAAGGCGCCCATGTGTGCCAATTTGTAGATTTATTTGTGAAGCATCAGATTTTTAAAAGAGAAATCGCCCTTTCTAGCTGGGTCGTACCTTTGTTGTCTTGGGAATTGTGCATTGAGTGTTAGATGCTTTTAAAGTCTGTTTTCTGTTCTTAGTCTGAGCGCCTCCTTTCTATTAGAGTTTTGCAATTGATATCAAGCATTTTGAATGAGTAAAGAGTGAGTTCTGAGCATTTCAAAGGAATCCTATGTTGCTGGTTATTTGTTGAAAGGTGCAGGTCTATTAAATCAGTTTGGAGAAATCTGCAATATCTTTATTCGATGGTGGTGAGAGTTCTTTGAAAGCGATGGGAATGCTTCATTGAAGATTTATTCAAGTCTGGAGAAAAGGTTGGATCTGTTTATTGCCATTTCCATTAATCTTACTTCTCAGCAAAGGAATTCATTAATATTGTACCTCTCTATTTATATGTTGATACGTATTGTTTGCAAGATTTCATCTTTCATAGTGTAAGCTGGCAGTAGTACTGACAGCAGAGTATAATCTTGCTTTATCAAATTGTAATGCTCTTCTTACTTTCAGCATTTGATATTGTATTTAATTGACCTCCGCCCTATGGTAGCTACTTTCCCATTCTGGGTGTTGAGTATTTCCAGCTTCCGCATTTCTTTTCAAGCATTGTTTTGTAATCACTCTGCCATATGGTCGCCCCTCACTCCATTCTGGATTGGGTAGCACATACTTGGTGTAGAGTTCCCTTTCAGCATTTAGGGTAGAAGATCCTCTAACCATATGCTCGCCATCATCTGTGCCATTCTTGGTTAGAGTTACTGCATAAGCAATTTGTTTTAGATCCTCTGACCAACGCTCACACCTTGCCCACAACGGGATCCTGGTGTACATTCTGGTTAGAGTTGCTTCAGCACGTTTTGGTTTATCTTCTAACCTTAACGGGTGCATTGAATGTAATTTGTAATTTGTACAAACGAAAAATTTGGCTCGGAATATTTCAGTGGTATCAAAGCCAAGATCTTGCCATCCTGTGAACAATCTGTCTATGAGTGACAGAGAAAAGAGGTACATTGCAAGGGAAGACAAGAAGGTTGGAAAACAGTTCCAGCCTTATCAGGCTCCAGAAGGTCAGACAGCTTCAGAGATCTTGAGGGCTCATTGGGAGTCTTCTTAGGAATCAGATATGGCAGAGGGTGAGAGATCAATTGGGGTTAACGAGAGAGTTACCAACAACAGAGATGACAATGGGAAAGGAAGAGAAAGATCTATGAGTCCCGGAAAGAGATTTGAAAGAAAGATGGATGCCTTGATGGACATGGTATCTCTCATGATGGGGAAAGTGGGTCAGAATACCACTCCACGGAACAACTCAGGGCATAGAGGAGAGCATAGTGCCTCCAACCAGCATGATGGACATGCAGCCTGGACTGTGTCAAACAACACTTATATTTCTTCCAGGCCATTCAAACCCACCTTTTTGGCACCTGAAAACACTCAGCCAGAGCCTAAAGAGAATGCTTCATTCATGGAGCAGTTGAGACTTGGTCGTGCAGAGTATGATTCTCTACCTGACGACATCAAGATGGATATGTCCTATAACGATTTCATGGATCATAAAAGGAAAAACAAAGGACAAGGGAGACACTATGATCAAAGAAGACCTTCAAATCAAGGAGACTTGTACCAAGCTATCAACAAGGTGACACTTCCACACTTTGACAGGAGTGATACCAGTTCAGCCCGAGCTTGGATTCAGAAGCTGGATAACTATCTAGCTCTCAGACCTATGGCAGAAGAGGAAGTGATCAAGTTTGCTACGCTACACCTTGATGGGGTGGCGCATGAATGGTGGTACCATGGCCTAGTTACTCTGGGTCATCGGTCTATCACAACTTATGATGAGTTCACTACTAGGCTCATCGAGAGGTTTGAAAAGAAGGATCCTGAAATTCATTTCAGAGAATTGGCACAATTGAAACAGTATGGCACTGTTGATGCCTACATTGCGGAGTTTCAGAGACTCTCAGTCATGGTGACTGGAATCACGGAGAGGAGATTGGTGATCCTTTTCAGTGAAGGGTTGGCAGAACCACTCAAAGGTTGGATTAAAGCCTTTGATCCACCAACCCTACAGGATGCCATGAAGAAGGTAAGAAACATGGAGTGGGCTGCTCCTAAGGCAAAATTTCAGTCAAATTCCCCCTTCTAGAAAAGGGATAAAGAGAAAAGACCTCAGCATAGACCTCCTTTGAGACCTCAGCACAAGGAGTTCAAACATCACAATCCCCATGTCACTAGGTTGGATCCTGAAACCCTAAATGAACTCAGAAGAAAAGGGTTGTGTTTCCGGTGTAGGGAAAAATGGTCTCAAGATCATGTTTGCCCTAAGGGAGTTAAATTCAATCAGATTGAGTACTATTTTGCTGGTGAAAGTAGTTCTGATTTTTCCGACCAGCAATCTGATTTTGAAGAAAGTGAGGTAGAAAGAGCTCCAGAAGAGTCCGGAGATGAGAAGGAAAGTGGTGGAGTTTTGGCTCAGCTTTCGAGCTTCCAAAGAAACGAATCATTCAAGGTTCGAGGGATGATCAAAGGGCAGCGAATCATTGCCTTGATCGACACTGGAGCAACACATAACTTCATTGATGAAGTTGTGGTAGCAAAGAAGGGGCTGCAAATAGAGGAGTTTGAGGGCTTCAAGTTCATGGTTGCTGATGGATTCCATATTTCATGTACTAAGAAAATCTTGAACCTGACCATGCAATTGGGGAACTACGAAGTCAAGGATGACTTCTATGTAGTCCACATTGGAGATACTGATGCTATCCTAGGCATTCAATGGCTGCGTTCTCTTGGGGAGATCTCCTTGAATTTGCAGACTATGGAGCTGAAGTTTCAATCTGATGGGAAGAAGATAGTTCTAAGAGGAATGTCCAATGGGGGCCCTCGGGTTGTGTCATTCAAAAGAATGGCAAGGCTGATCCGTCATGATCAAGCCGAGTGGGTTGCAGAGTGCATGATCCTTCCTGCTAGTCCGATTGAGACTAAATGAGACCATCCTCCTGATGTTCAGTCTCTACTCATGAAGAAGAGCAAGGTCTTTGCAGGCTTGCCTCCTGGACCACCACCTGAACAGGGTTCAGAACATATCATAGAGCTCAAGGAAGGAGCTAAACCAGTGATTACAACTCCATATCGGTACCCGAAGAGGCAAAAGGATGAGTTTGAGAAGAATATTCAAGAACTCTTGGAGATGGGTTTCATTCACCCAAGCAAGAGCCCCTTTGCATCTGTCGTGGTTCTTGTGAAGAAGAAGGATGGTACCATGCACATGTGTGTGGACTATCGTGCTTTGAATCAAAGCACCATAAAAAACAGATACCCCATTCCCAGGATAGATGAGCTCATTGATGAGCTACATGGGGCCAAGTTCTTCTCGAAGATCGATTTGAGATCGGGTTACCATCAGATTTGAATGAGAGGATCGGATGTGGAGAAGACAGCTTTCAAATGTCACTATGGCCATTTCGAATTCTTAGTCATGCCATTTGGGTTGACTAACGCTCTGGCTACCTTTCAGTCTTGCATGAACCGTGTTTTTCAGAATCAGTTAAGGAGGTTTGTGTTGATTTTTTTTTATGACATTCTGATTTACAGCAAGACTTGGGAGGATCATCTCAAGCACTTGGAGGAAGTGCTTAGTGTTCTGGAATCTGAGAGTTTGTTCGCAAAAGCATCCAAATGTGAATTTGGAATGGAGGAGTTACTGTACCTTGGCCACATAATTAGTGCTGAGGGAGTAAAGGTGGATCCTGAAAAGATCAAGGTAGTAGTTGAGTGGCCACCTCTTGAGAACTTAACTCAGTTGAAAGGTTTTCTGGGTCTTTGTGGTTTTTATCAGAGATTCGTAAAGGGGTATTCATAGAATGTTGCTCCCCTTACTGATCTCACCAAAAAGGGAGCCTTTTGTTGGTCAGAAAAGGCTCAAATTGTTTTTGACAAGTTCAAGAAGATCATGAGCTCGTGCTCGGTTCTGACTATTCCGGATTTCTCCAAGCCATTTGAGCTGCAGTGTGATGCATCAGGTGAAGGAGTTGGGGCTATCCTGATGCAAGACAAACACCCTATTGTGTTTGAGAGCCGAAAATTAAGGGGTGTGGAAAGAACATACTCAATTTATGACAAGGAAATGCTTGCCATTATGCATGCATTAGCCAAGTTCAGGCAATACTTGGTGGGGAACAAGTTTGTGGTTAAGACTGACCACAATAGCCTCAAGCATTTCATGCACTAGAAGGACCTAAATGAGAGGCAACAGAAATGGGTGAGTAAGCTTCAAGCTTACGACTTTGACATTGAATATGTCAAAGGGAAAAATAATATCGTGGCTGATGCTTTATCCAGGAGACCTCATCTTAGCTCAGTGTGTGAACTTACTGCAGATTGGAGAGACATGTTGCTTGCTGATTATGCCAAAAATCAGTTTGCAACCAGCATTCTTGAGGGTACTTTTCATGATGAAAGGTACAAGGTGGTTGAGGGATTGATACACTATAAGGGAAGAATCTTTCTGGTGGCTGATTCTAAGCTTAAGAAGAAGATTCTTTTGACATTTCATGATATTCCGGTTGCTAGTCACCAAGGTTTTTTCAAGACATATAGGCAGATCCGAGAGAGGTTTTCTTGGAAAGGGTTGAAAGGAGAAGTACAACGCTACATTCAGGAGTGTCCTGTTTGTCAAGTGAACAAGAATGAGCATACATTACCAGCTGGTTTGCTGCAACCACTTCCTATTCCCAATCAAAAATGGGAAAGCATCTCGATGGATTTAATCACAGGGTTGCCCAAGGCCCAAGGGAAGGATTGTATTTATGTAGTGGTGGATAGGCTAACCAAATTTGCTCATTTCTTCGCCATTACCAGCACTTTTTCTGCAGCCCAAGTTGCAGATCTATTTTTTCGAGAGGTGTTTAGGCTGCATGGGTTGCCAAAGAACATTGTGAGTGATAGGGACAGCAAGTTCCTAAGTACTTTTTGGCAAGAAGTCTTCAAAATGAGTGGTACTGTGCTCACTCCAAGCACTAGTTACCATCCCCAAACAGATGGACAAATGGAAGTAGTGAACAAGTGGTTGGAAGGCTACTTGAGAAACTATGTGTCAGAACAGCAGAGAGCTTGGGTCAAGTGGTTGCATATAGGCGAGTACTGCTACAATTCGTCTTTTCATATGTCGATTAAGATGTCTCCTTTCTTGGCTCTTTATGGGTATGAAGCACCTAGCTTTGCCGATTTGGTGTTTGGTGAGAGCAGAGCACCCCAAGCCAAGGACTTGTTGCAGCAAAGTCAAGACATCATGAAATCCTTGAAGGATAATCTGTAGATTGCACAGAATCAGCAGAAGATGTATGCTGATCAGAGACGTGTTGAGCATTCTTTCAAGGTTGGGGATATGGTTTATCTCCGATTGCAGCCTTACAGACAGTCTACTCTCCAGAAGAGTGGAGCTGAGAAGCTCAAACCTCATTTCTATGGGCCATTCAGGGTCATCAGAAAAGTTGGGGCAGTAGCTTATGAGTTAGAGCTACCTTCTGATAGCCGAGTGCATAATGTTTTCCATGTGTCTCACCTCAAGAAGGCACTTGGACATAATGTGGTTGCTTCATCACAGTTGCTGCCTTTGGATGAGGAGGGACAGTTAGTTCTAATTCCAGAGGAGATACTTGATTTCAAAGAACATTCTTTGAGGAAAAGAACTATCAGAGAATACGTGGTGAAGTGGAAGAACCTGCCTATGGAGGATGCGACTTGGGAAAGTGATGAGATTCTGCAGCATCCTGGTTTGCGATTGCTTGAGGACAAGCAATCTTGGGGAGGGCGGACTGTAATGTCCCCTTCTCAGACCTGATCTTTGACTTGGTCATTATTGGCTTTAGGGCATGATTGAAGAGTTAAGTTGATATATTTAATTAAAAGGTCACATTTTAATATTATATTCGAACGTTGACCCCTTGGCCTAGTCTATTGACTTTATGTTGTTTTGAAAAGTGGGCTTTTTGAGGGTGGCGCCTTCATTAAAGATTATTTTATTAATTTCCAAAGTCAAAGCAAGCTTAATGTGGGCGCATTTATCAAGGTATTGAATTTAATTAAAATATCAATATTAAGCTTGAAAGGAAAAGGACGCCATCTTGGAGAAAGGATTAGGGTTTGGATATTGAAGTGGATTTTAGGGTTTTGTGAAGTCAACAGGAAGTTATAAAAGGAAGACTTTGAGCATCATTTCACATCTTTGGTCTACAGTACTGTTATGTTGCCGGTTTGGCTCTAGGTTTGCTTCGAGGAAAGAAGGCCTCCTAGCTTGGGCATCGCTTCTTGTTTGTAAGACAACAACTAGTGGTGATTTTAGTTTAGTTTGTGAGTTCCTTGAAATTTGTGCATTGTAATCAGCATTGTAGTTCTTAGTTTCTGATTTTTGCATATTAGAAGTTCCTGGTTTTTGCATGTTAGCTTCAGCAGATTGGATGTTTAATTCATAAATCAAAAAAGACAAAGAAATTCGTTGTGGGTATTGCATATTCCCTTCCATATAGGGAAGGCGCCCATGTGTGCCAATTTGTAGATTTATTTGTGAAGCATCAGATTTTTAAAAGAGAAATCGCCCTTTCCAGTTGGGTCGTACCTTTGTTGTCTTGGGAATTGTGCATTGAGTGTTAGATGCTTTTAAAGTCTGTTTTCTATTCTTAGTCTAAGCGCCTCCTTTCTATTAGAGTTTTGCAATTGATATCAAGCATTTTGAATGAGTAAAGAGTGAGTTCCGAGCATTTCAAAGGAATCCTATGTTGCTGGTTATTTGTTGAAAGGTGCAGGTCTGTTAAATCAGTTTGGAGAAATCTGCAATATCTTTATTCGATGGTGGTGAGAGTTCTTTGAAAGCGATGGGAATGCTTCATTGAAGATTTATTCAAGTCTAGAGAAAAGGTTGGATCTGTTTATTGCCATTTCCGTTAATTTTACTTCTCAGGAAAGGAATTCATTAATATTGTACCTCTCTATTTATATGTTGATACGTATTGTTTGCAAGATTTCATCTTTCATAGTGTAAGCTGGCAGTAGTACTGATAGCAGAGTATAATCTTGCTTTATCAAATTGTAATGCTCTTCTTACTTTCAGCATTTGATATTGTATTTAATTGACCTCCACCCTATGGTAGCTACTTTCCCATTCTGGGTGTTGAGTATTTCCAGCTTCCGCATTTCTTTTCAAGCATTGTTTTGTAATCACTCCGCCATATGGTCGCCCCTCACTCCATTCTGGATTGGGTAGCACATACTTGGTGTAGAGTTCCCTTTCAGCATTTAGGGTAGAAGATCCTCTGACCATATGCTCGCCATCATCGGCGCCATTCTTGGTTAGAGTTACTGCATAAGCAATTTGTTTTAGATCCTCTGACCAATGCTCACACCTTGCCCACAACGGGATCCTGGTGTACATTCTAGTTAGAGTTGCTTCAGCACGTTTTGGTTTATCTTCTAACCTTAATGGGTGCATTGAGTGTAATTTGTAATTTGTACAAACGAAAAATTTGGCTCGGAATATTTCACAGCTTGTGTGATGAACTGGTTGTTGGCAAATGCACACTCTAATGAGAAATTTTAGGTGATTGAAGGTATTGTCATTGATGGCAACCTTACAATCCTATGGCACCGGCACCGACAGACACTGGCACAGGCACAGACACTGGCACCGGCACCGACAAAAATGTTCACCGGCACCCTGGCCGACAAGATTTTATTTATTGTAAAATTATTTTGTAAGCCGACAAGGCGAGTTGTAATATGACTCATATAAGTATGATTTCTTGTAAATCATTTAGGATATGTGGATATGATTAGATTATTTCAGAACTAAGATGTGAATATAAAGGCAGAATTTGGAAATAAGGTTTTTGAAGTTGTATGAGCTTAAACCGGTACTGAACCGGGCATAGAAGATGTTGATCCGAAGAAGTACATGATATTTGATTTTCATAATCCACTTTTGTAAGTCAATGAGACTTCCCTTTTTGTACTTAAGCAGTGAGCTTTAGGCAGTTGGCCTTCCTGCATGTGCAAGCCCCTATTGTATCAGTAATATTCACTTATTAGCCAGTGAGCGAATATTGTGGGTCACAAATCCCACCGAGGTTTTTCCCACACTGGGTTTCCTCATTAAAATATTGTGTTATGGTGTGATTTCTATGTTGTGTTTATTGTTCTTATTTACTGCATTAATTCTGGTTTACCGGTACACTATTTTGAGATGCAATTCATTTAATAAGTCAAGAAAATCCATTAACCGGCAAGATACTAATTCACCCCCCCCCTCTCAATATGTTTGGGTATCCTAACAATTGGTATCAGATCCTAGTCTTCTATTTTCAAAAGCCTAACAGCTTGAGGAATATCCTGACACCGGTACAGATGGATAATCTGAGAAAGCAATCGGAAACATCTCTTGCAGATTATGTTGCAGAAAAATTGAAGAATATAAAACTTAAAGATGCTCTAAAGGATCCACAAGAAATCATTCAAGCACTTCAGGAAAATCTCACTATTGCTAGGAACAAAAGAAGAGAACTTCATGAGAAGATACAGAGTGATGATGATGAGAAAGAAACTCTTAATGATCTTGTAAGCAAGTTGAAGCAGGATAACATGGCCTTGAAGAATGAAATGCAAGATATGATGGTGAGGTTTTGTAAAGACATTGAAGACTGAAAGAAGAATGAAGATGACTTGGCTAGGAGAATCAATGATGCTGGAATTGAAAATCTAAGACTCAGTCATGAAAATGATATGTTGAAGACAGATATAATTCACTTGGAGCATGATAAAACTGAACTCATGAGACAGAAAGATTTCATAGAAAATGAGTCGGCTACTGCAAATCAAAGCAATCGGCACTGCAAACAATCATGATCACAGCAAACCGGTAAGACAACCTAATGCTTATAAATTTAATGCAAAATGCTTTAACTGTAACAAGTATGGTCATAGAGAAAATCAGTGTAGATCTAGAAACTAATAGAACACCAATGCACCCACCGGTCAATGTTCTAAATGCAATAAAGTTGGACATAATTCAGAAAATTGCAGAATGAATGTAAGATGTTATGTTTGTGGAAGATTTGGACACTTATCTAATCAATGCAGAACACATACCAACATAGTATATGGAAAATCTATTCAGAAAAATAATGTGACTTGCTATGCTTGTAACAAAATTGGACATATTGCAAAATTTTGTAGAAGTAAGGCATCACCGACAAACAACAAAGGACCCAACTTGAAAGGTAAAGAAAAGGTTGAAGAATTAAAGCAAGAAATTTCAAAACAATGGATCAGAAAGTCAGATATGAATGTTAGTGAAGCTATTCCTTCACCGGTAGAACAGAGTATCACTCCATCGGCAGGAGGTTCTTCATCTAACTGATAAATAATCCCCTGGGGGTATGGCAACTAATGCAAAACATGCTTATTTACCCTCGGTTGATGGTGAGAAGTTGAAATACTTCTTTACCAAAAGATGAGTTAAGTTTTCACTTAACCAGCAAGCATTAAATGTGGTAGTTGAAGGAAATGACATTATAAAGCAAGTGTTTTGGCTCTCTTTTCATTCACCGAGCATTCAAACTTCCTTAGAGCATGAAAATCCCAAGCGAAGGCATCCATAGTGAGAAGTGAAGAAAATCATTCAAGCACTCTTACCTAAAGGCAGATTAAGGTATTTATAACAATGGCTTCCTCCTCTGCACCTGAATTTATTGCAAACCCTACTGTAGTTGAAGTTGTTAAGCGCCCTAGGCCCGTACTTAAAATTATTCCCAAAATTGTGAAGAAAGATGATACCCTAGGATCATTTTCAAAAATACCCAATGGAGTTGCTTATGTTGAGGATCCTATAATCTACATACATTGTCATATAGAAGCACTAGGAGATGATGAAATTAAGAACATGTACAAGACTGTTATATGTGTTGAAAATGGAAATGTTAAACCAGAACACAAGATAGTTGAAACCCTAGGTTTTGTGGAAATTCTTAGTATCCCTAATTTTCCCAAGGATGTTATAAGGATAGTGTTAATTAGAGTTCATGGAGAGTTCTTTTGGTTGGATTCAATTCACAAGATAACCAAAGAAGCAGTTAAGGCAATGACAGGCTTACCTTCCACTGATAGTAGACTTGAGAAAGGGAAAAAGGTTCCTAATCACACTGTAATGACCCTAACCAATGCAACCTTTGATAAGAGATCCTTGAGAGTAAATGATGTTAAGGATATCAATGTAAGGTTCATTAGCATGATACTTGGATACAAAGCTACTCATGCTAACAGATTAAAATCTATTTCTAGCTTATGTATCAAAAGTGTCTATGACTTGGTAAATAACAATGCAATGATTGACATATGTGAATGGTTGAAGGATGAATTGATAGATAATATGAACAAAATCAAAGGAGACAAGAAAGGGAATTTCAAATTTGGCAACCTACTTGTATGTTTAATGTTGTATATAACCAAGCAAGTTCCTGGTATCCCGGTAGGAAAACAATTGTTGGACATTCTAAACAACATGGGAGAGAATGGAGAAAAGAACATAAATGAATACTTCCAGGCATTAAAAGCTAGAATGAAAACTAGGATAAGGCTATCTCAAGCTATTGTTGACAAATATCAAAAGGAGATATGCTTTGTAATAAAGAAAGATGAGATCTGGATGGAGGCAGTGGTCCCAAGGACTATTTGGGTTACTAAAATGGGATATGAGGCAGATGAGAATATAATTGAAACTTATGCAAAAGCCCTCTTAGAAGCACCTAAAGAACCAACTGAAGAAATATTTGGTAGTGCTGAAACAATAAAAAGCAAAATTCAATCTCAGAAAAGAATAAAGAAAACTGAGCAGATAGTTAGGAAAGGAACAAGGCAGGCAAAATAAATCAAAGAGGATGTATTAAATAAAACTGGTATCAAGGAGAGTGACTTAGAAGGACTACAATCGGAACCACATCTTTCACTGGTTGCTACCTCCTCTGACGGTGAAATACCAGCAGAGTTCAAAAGGGTAGTCAGGAAAAGAAAACCTTCACTGGTACCCACTCCTACACCAAAAAGAACAAGACAGGAACAACAGGCAGTTAGGCCTTCGACAAAGAAGTTAACACCAAAGAAAATGAAGGAAAACCAAGTTGTCCCTCCTTTGGACAAACTTTTGGATGAGATAACTGAACATGGCATATTGACAAATATTAGCAAGTTGTATAACACACTATCAGATGATGAAAAGGAAAGTATAGAAAATAGTGTTATTTTACATCTGGATATTTATAAGAATTTTTTTATGGAAGTTGTAGATGATATACCCAATGACTTGTATAGAAGATTAGAAGCAAGAAGGGTAGCAATTGTGGAATTAGATAAAAAGATCAAAATAGAAAAACCACTTGCAGTTCACCCAGTGAACTCAACTCAAGAGATTGATGAATTAATCAGTGAGGCTAACCGGATAGTATTTTCAACCGGTCATGGGCATGTAGCAGTAATGGCAGGAAGAGTAAATGAAATATCAAAAGAAACTGCAAACAAGTGGGACATATTCTTTGTTGAAAAGGAGAAACAAGAAGAGCTTAAGAGACCAAATATCTTTAAAGTCTATCAAAAGGAAAAAGACAAATGTAAAGGTAAGGTAGGTGGACGTTCAAGCATAAAGGTGACAAATAACTTACCGCCACCTTCCTCTGATACTCCACCGGCAACAGAGAGTATGGAGACAACACATGAGGACACAAATCTTGACTCAAAGGTGTTGTATATAGACACATAGGAAGTGAACATTGTGGTTGATAAGGAATCAACTGAGAAGGGAAATGTGGCAACTGAGCCACTAGTAGAAGACACAATAGTTGAGACAAACATTGAGGATACAGTTGGAAACCTTGAGATTGGGACTGAACAACAAACTGAATAGGAAACTGATTCCCTGGATTCAGGAATTGCAAATACCACTGATGCACATACTGATGTATCTAATGAACAACTGGCAACTGATAGCAATGAAAAATCCATTGAGATACCAACTGTAGATGTTTCTGAGGTGCAAACAGAAAAATCGGCAGTGGATACCACTGTAAAATCATCAGAGGCACAATCAGAGAAACCGGCAGAGACAAATATAGAGAAATAGGTAGAGCAACAGGATTCACAGGTACATTCAGAGACAGTGCCACCGGCTACAACAGAAAAACCTAAACCTTTGGTAGTAGAAATGGAGACATAAACTGACCCTTTAGAGAAAGAGGAAAACAAAGCTATTACCACCACCGATGGATTACATGTTGTAAAGGTAGATGGACAATCATCTAGAACCTCTATGTCTGAATTCAGACCTACTAATGTGACAAAGGTATTGCTAGATTCAATCAAGAAAATAACAGAGTGTAATGCACTAGCATATAAGGCTATAGATGATACATTACCAATTTTGAAATTGATAGCACCTAAGTGTAATATATAGAATAAAAATTCATTGAGTCAATTAGACACATTGTCTAAGTACATAATTGACAATCTTCTGACGATTGATCAAATCAATGAGGAGACATTCAAAGAGAAAATGAATAAAAAGAAGGAAAAATTCTTTGAGGAGACAGTCAAGAAGAATAAGGAACATATGGATACCTTATTACCGGTACTAGGCAAGACAATTTTGGACTTCAAGAAACTGTACAGAGATACATGCAAAATAGAAATTTTGACAAAATATATAGATAAAGAGATCAGCATATCCCAAAAGGAAATAAATGATATTGTTGACAACTTGATAGGTTCATCGGATTCAATATCAGTCATAGAACAGGAAATTGTAGGATTTGAAGAGAAAATAGAAAAACTTGAGAAAGACAAAGAAAGGATAAAGTTTAAGGCAAAAGAACTTAAGTGCAGACTAGGTCCTAAATTGGATATCCTCATCTCTTTGAGAAAAGAGATTTTTGAGGCTCTTGTTCCAGGACTTAAGACACCAGAAGAGAAAATGCACTTTCTCAATGGTACAATTCAGAGGACTGAAGCAGCACTGAAGGATAGTGAAAGATTCTACAACAGTCTGAATGTTGCTTTAGTGGAACTTTATCAGATTGTAACCAACCGGTTACAAGGATCAAGATAGGAACTAAACTCAATTGACATTGAATGACAGCCTTTGTCATTGATGCCAAAGGGGGAGTAGTAGAAGATGAGAAAAATGAATGAGGAAGAGATTGTATAATAGAAGAGATCATCTACTCAGGGGGAGCACACAGGTTTGACAGTTTTGGTAAGACGGTTTTGGACAACAGTTTTGGATATACTTTTAGCTTTGTCTCATGAGTGTTGCCATCAATGCCAAAGGGGGAGATTGTTGGCAAATGCACACTCCAATGAGAAATTGTAGGTGATTGAAGGTATTGTCATTGATGGAAACCTTACAATCCTCAGGCACCAGCACTGGCACCGGCAAAGATGTTCACCGACACCCTGGCCAACAAGATTTTATTTATTGTATTTTGAAATTAATTGTAAAATATTTTTGTAAGCCGACAAGGTGAGTTGTAATATGACTCATATAAGTATGAGTTCTTGTAAATCATTTAGGATATGCGGATATGGTTAGATTATTGTAGAACTTAGATGCGAATATAAAGGCAGAATTTGGAATAAGGTTTTTGAAGTTGTATGAGCTTAAATCGGTATTGAACCTGGCATAGCAGATGCTGTCCAAAATAGTACATGACATTGGATTTTCATAATCCACTTTTGTAAGTCAGTGAGACTTCCCTTTTTGTACTTAAGCAATGAGCTTTAGGTAGTTGGCCTTCCTGCATGTGCAGGCCCCTATTATATAAGTAATATTCACTTATTGGCCAGTGAGCGAATATTGTGGGTCACAAATCCCATCGAGGTTTTTCCCACACCGGTTTTCCTCGTTAAAATATTGTGTTATGGTGTGTTTATTGTTCTTGTTTACTGCATTAATTATGGTTTGGCGGTACACTATTTTGAGATGCAATTCATTTAATAAGTTAAGAAAACCCATTAACTGGCAAGATACTGATTTAACCCCCCCCCCCTCTCAGTATCTTTGGGAATCCTAACACTGATGATACTCTGTGATCGAGGTACCACATCAGCTTTGAGAGCATAAAGGATTGAGGCATGAGAAGATCGACTGTGTTTGAAGTCTACCTCAGGAATGATTATTCTTATTAGAGGCATAAGAAGAAAATGTGATGGGTTATTGATTCCCATGAGCGGTGATGAATGAACGATGTAGATTGACTTGTGATCTGTTTGAAATTGTAAAATCTCTATGCAATATGTTTGGATGGTCAGGATGAGACCGCCTATGTTGTAAACCTAAGATGTTTAGGGTTTATGGTTTATGCCACCAACATTTCTGTTACCTATAAGGTCAATGATGTTTGTATTGAAAATTTGTTGGCAAATGTTGTGTGTGTATCCGAGTGAAGAGATACTTGATACTTGCCAGACCAGTAAAGATGGAAACTACAAAGTGTGATTGCAGAGTAGAGGATACGAAAAGGATCTTCCTTGGAATGTAGTGTTGTTTGTTGGTATTTTGGTTATATTGATATGGTTTTTCATTGATGTCAACACCTATTAACACTTATCAACTCTAGCACTTTGGAGAATTAGCAATATTCACCGGCAAGCAAGTGACTTATGCACAATCACCGGTAGGATATATTGTTCACCAACACTTGGAATAACATGAAAAACACTTGGTTATGTTGAAGACATCGTTTGGACACTTTGTCTTCGATATTTGTTCATTGGTATACTCATGTTTGCATATTTGCTATTACCGGCAAATAGGTCCAGGTTCTACACCGACAGGCTTATCTATTCCAGATCAGCACGGCACGCTATGGAGATGATTTATTATTGTTGTAAATGCATTAAGCCAACATGTTGAATCGATATTGCATCGGTTATTGATTTACTTATAATTGTTTTATTATAATATTTTTTAGAGCCGACCTACTAAAATTGGTCTTAGGTTATGGTATATATGTAATATCTTATTTGTAAGATCTGTATGTGATTGGGAAAAGGAATTGTAAGAAGGTATATGAGAGAATAAGCAGAGCTATACATGTAGACATCATTTGAAGGTGAAGTAAGGTTTTTGTAAAGGCATATCAAAGTTGAACCGATACTGAATCCAGCATATGAAGATGCTATTTTGAGCAGTACATCATTATTGGATTTAATCATCCAATTGTAGTCAGTGTGACTCCTATTTGTGTTTGAGCAGTGAGCTTTAGGCGTTTGGCCTTTTTGCATGTGCAGACCCCATTTGTATACACATACTATCTGCAGTAGTATCAATTGATTGTGGGTAAGGTTTCCCATCATGGTTTTTCCCCTTACAGGGTTTCCACGTACAAACATTGGTGTTATGTGTTGTGGATGTTATTGTCTTTCTGTTTCATGCATTAATCTTTACTAGTACTGCAATTAACTGATAAATTGTCTACCAGCATAAAGTTTAGTTAAGTTATTTTTGGTTTGAATTTATTTGACAATTGATTTACCCCCCCCCCCCCCCAGTTGTCTTCGGGACCTAACAATTGGTATCAAAGCCTAGTCCTCCTTTTTTCTGGAAGTTTAACAGCTTGAGGAGATCTAATGTCTACTAATTATTTCAGGAAGGACACTCCTAAACTTGATGGAACCAACTATGGCATATGGAAGATCAGAATGGAGACACATCTGAATTGCATTGGAAAGGACATCTGGGAAGTTACAAAGAATGGCTATACTGCTCCTACTCCCAGTCAGCCTAATCCACCTACCTTAGGAAAAGATGAAGAAAATGATTGCAAAGCAAGGGAAGCACTTTTGAGCGCATTATCAAATCAGCAAATCATGGGATTATCAGATAGGTCTACTGCTAAAGCTATTTGGGATCATTTGGAAACATTGAATGAAGGAGATTCCACAGTAAAAATTGCAAAACTTGAAAGCTTCCGGGCCAGGTATGAAAATCTGAAAATGGAAGAAGATGAAAGGATTTCTACTTTTATGGAAAGAGTAAATGAAATTGTTTTGGATATTAAATGTTGTGGAGGAACCTTAAGTGAAGATCAAATTGTTTAAAAAGTTTTAAGAGAATTGCCACCGGCATACAAAATGAAAGTTACTACAATAAATGAGTTAAGAACAATGCCTAATACATCAGTAACTAGATATACATTGATTGGAAAACTTTCAGCTTTTGAAATTGAGGAATTTGGTCGTGTTGGTACTATAAAGATAGATTTAGCTTTTAAGGCATCAACATCATCTACACCATCATTTGACAAATCTGATTGGAAAGCCTTTTATGCAAGAGAACTTGAAGAAAGCAGGAGAGAAAATGAAGAACTTGAATAACTTGAAGCACTATTTGCAAGGAAAATACCTAAAGGTCCAGTTGGAAGTAAGTATGAAGGTAAAGCACCCTTTAAATGTTTTAACTGTAATAAGATTGGTCATATGGCTTCAAGATACTCTGATAGACATGCTAGATTGAGAGAAGAAGCTAGAAGAACATACAAGCCTAACCCTGAATATCATAGATACAAATTTAAGAAGAATAAAGATAAATCTTGTTATCTTGCTAATGAAGGAGTCACTGATGATTCTGATGAGGATCCGGCAGATAATGCATGGGCCTTTGTTGCTATAATAGAAGATCAACCAACACCTATTGTTCAACTAGTAGAGCAGGCCCTGGCAGCTAAAATCGAAGTTAAGGATGAATGGATCATTGATTCCAGATGTTCACATCACATGACTCATGATAAAGGTAAATTCTTGACCTTTCAGGAATATAATGGAGGTCTAGTAAGATTTGGAGATGATAAAGCTTGTTTCATCAAAAGAAAAGGTACTATATCTCTTGATGGTAAGCATAATACTGGCAATGTTTACTATGGAGAAGGCTTAAAGCATAATCTTTTGAGTGTTGGTCAATTACTTGAAAAAGGATTTCAGTTACAATTCAAGAATGGAAAATGCAAAATTATGAACAGAACTAGTTTGGAAAATGCAACTGGTAATCAAACTAGAGGTAATATCTTTCATTTGAATAAAAATGAAAAGACATGCTTGATTGCACATATTGATGAAAGTTGGCTATGGCATAAGAGACTCTGTCATGTAAATTTTGATTGCATTGTGAAAATAAGTACTACTAAGGCAATTAAAGATTTACCTAAGATTGTCAAACATCACAATCTGGTATGTAAGGAATGTCAATTTGGAAAACAAGTTAGAGCATCTTTTAAAAGTATTCTAGAAAAAACCAATAATTCTCTTGACTTAATTCACACTGATTTATGTGGTCTAGCTAGAACTAAAAGCTTACAAGGTGATAGATATTTCATGCTAATCATTGATGACTATTCTAGAATGTGTTGGGTTACTTTTCTCGGAGAAATATCAGAAGCACTTGGGAAATTCAAACTATTCAAAGCAATGGTAGAAAATGAAACCGGTAAGAAAATCAAATGTCTGAGATCAGATCAAGGAGGTGAATTTACATCTAAGGAATTTAATACATTCTGTGAAGTGAATGGAATCAGAAGACAGTTATCAGCACCCTGGACACCACAGCAAAATGGAGTTGTAGAAAGGAAAAACAAAACTATCTTGGATGTAGGTAGAAGTATGTTATCAAAAGCAAATCTACCACATGTATATTGGAGAGAGGCAGTAAGTACAGCAGTCTATATATTCAACAAAGTTCACATCAAAGGAGAAACCGATAAGACCCCTCATGAATTATGGTTTGGTATTACTCCTACTCTTAAATATTTCAAAATATTTGGAAGTAAATGCTATATTAGAAGAGATGAGTATATTAGAAAATTTGATCCTAGAAGTGATGAAGGAATATTTCTTGGTTATTCATCTAAGAGCAAAGCATATAGATGTTTTAACAAAAGATTGCAGAAAATTGTTGAGAGTACAAATGTGAAGATTGATGAACAGTTTAGAGGAACTTCAAGGTATATAGACTCTGAACCGGCAATAGAGATACTAAAAAATGAACCTACATTGAACCCACTGGTACAAAATGAAGATCCAGTTACACCGGTATCTGAAAATTCCACTGTAACTGAGGAATTGTTGCAAATTAAGACACCCCGATATGTAAGATTGAACCACTCTAAAAATTAGATAATTGGAAACAAGTATCAAGGAGTTATGACAAGAGGAAGACTGGAAAATGAAGAGGTATGTCTTATTTCTCAAATTCAACCATCATCAATTAATGAGGCATATGAAGACAAACATTGGATTAAGGCTATGGAAGAGGAATTAGAACAGATTGAAAAGAATAACACATGGACATTAGTTCCTCGACCTAAAGACAAAAATGTAATTGGAACAAAAGGGGTATTCAGAAACAAACTTAATGAAGATGGTAAGGTAATCAGAAATAAAGCAAGACTAGTGTCTAAGGGATATTCTCAGAAAGAAGGAATTGATTATAATAAAACCTTTGCACCGGTAGCTAGAATTGAGGCAGTCAGATTATTCTTGGATTTTGCAGCACACAAGAACTAAAAAGTATATCAATTGGATATTAAATGTGCATTTCTGAATGGAGATCTTGAAGAAGAATTTTACATTGAACAACCTAATGGATTTTCTTTGACAAATAACAAAGATATGGTTTGTAGGTTAAAGAAAGCTTTGTATGGGTTAAAGAAAGCTCCAAGAGCTTGGTATGCAAGATTGGATAAATATCTTCTGAAGATTGGTTTTTCTAAAGGTAATGCTGACAACAACTTATACTATAAAGTGACTAATGATGACGTCTTGGTTATAGAATTTTTTGTTGATGATATAATCTTTGGAGGAGAAGATGGATTATGTAAAGACTTTTCTATTGAAATGCAACAAGATAAAATTCTTTTAGGATTATAGATTTCACAGACTGATAAAGGTATATTCTTGAGTCAATCCAAGTACTTACAAGAAGTTACTAAAGAAATTTGGTATGGAGAACTCTAAACCGGTAAGCACACCTATGACTACAAATGACAAATTATCACTAAGGGATGAATCTACACCTATTAATCCAACTAGGTACAAATCTCTGATAGGAGGTTTACTGTATTTGACACAAACAAGACCTAATATTATGAATGCGTTATGTATTGTTTCAAGATTTCAAAGTAATCCTAAAGAAAATCATGAATCAGCAGTAAAAGGATTTTCTGGTACTTAAAAGTGTTAGGGTTTCAAGCAGATCCGAAGCAAATATGAACTAACAATTATATGCAGATTTAAATACAAAAGATAAAGAAATAAAATAGGACACAGATAACACAGAGATTTAACGTGGTTCACCCAAAATGGGTTACGTCCACCATACACAGTCGTCCAATCTTTCTTATTATCCAGCAAAAATAGTACATCAACCTTACAATGCCTTAAGCATCCCAGCCACTTATAACATGCGTTTTTAGGGAAACAGCAAAGTCGGCCTATATAGGGTTTTATTACAATGTCGGTTTTCATCAAAAAAAAATGGCCAAAAAAAAAATTCTCAAGGGCTTCCGCCCCCGAACCCCTGCCCAGGGCCTGCCACGGCCCCGAACCCCAGAAAGGATACATGCTAAGTGTACAGTACTTTGCTAATCAGTTGCCACATTTCAACAACAAGGCACTACAAATCTTGGTTTATGGTATCCTAGAGATGAAAACTTTGAATTATGTGCATACACAGATGCAAATTGGGCAGGCAATGTGGATGACAGAAAAAGCACCACCGACGGAGCATTTTTTCTTGGCAGCAGATTAATTTCTTGGTTGAGTAAGAAACAAAGTTGCACATCTTTATCAACAGCAGAATCAGAATATGTTGCAGAAGCAACTAACTGTACACAGGTATTATGGCTTAAGAAAATGTTGAAGGTCATAAAGGTAAAATGCAAGGAACCTATAACTATCTATTGTGGTAACATTGCAGCAATTGATATATCTAAGAATCCAGTACTACATTCTAAAACTAAACATGTTTCTATCAAATTGAATTTTCTGAAAGAGAATTTTGAAACAAAAGAAGTAAAACTAGTTTATGTGAATACTAAAGAGAAGATTGCAGATATTTTCACTAAGCCTTTACCTAAGGAGACTTTTGAATATCTCAAAGATTAGCTTGGGGTCATACCCCCACCGGTAGAGACTTAGACAGTTGGTGTTTGTCATCAATCGGGAGAATTAATAGAAAAATCTTTTATTCCAGCTTTGATGATGAGAGCTACTTCTCAAGGGGAGTAGTTGGTATAGTGAATTGGTTGGTATTTTGTATTTGAACTTGGTTTTATAGTAACTTTGGCATTTGATGTCAAAGGGGGAGAGATTGATATGGAAAAACACAAAGAAAACACATGTTACTCTCAGGGGGAGAGATTGTTATTGATTACTCTCTGTATCTGAATTTTGATTTCCGGTTATAATCTCTTTTGGGAGATTGTTGGTTTTTGGTATTTGGCATTTCTGTTTTGGCATTTTGATGGTTTTTCCATCTTGTGTTGCCATCAATTTCAAAGGGGGAGATTGTTGGTATTTTGGTTATATTGATATGGTTTTTTCATTGATGTCAACACCTATTAACACTTATCAACTCTGGCACTTTGGAGAATTGGCAATGTTCACCGGCAAGCAAGTGACTTATGAACAGTCACCTATATCTGGCACACCGGCAGGATATATTGTTCACCAGCACTTGGAATGACATGAAAACACTTGGTTGTGTTGAAGACATTGTTTGGACACTTTGTCTTCAAGATTTGTTCATTGTTATATTCATGTTTGCATATTTGTTGTTACCAGCAAATAGATCCAGGTTATGCACCGGCAAGCTTATCTATTCCAGATCAGCATGGCACACTATGGAGATGATTTATTATTGTTGTAAATGCATTAAGCCAGCATGTTGAATCGGATATTGCATCGGTTATTGATTTACTTATAATTGTTTTATTGTAATATCTTTTAGAGCCGACCTACTAAAATTGGTCTTAGGTTATGGTATATTTGTAAGATTGGTATGTGATTGGGAAAAGGAATTGTAAGAAGGTATATGCGAGAATAAGCAGAGCTATACACGCAGACATCATTTGAAGGTGAAGCAAGGTTTTTGTAAAGGCATATCAGAATTGAACTGGTACTGAATCTAGCATATGAAGATGTTATTTTGAGCAGTACATCATTATTGGATTTAATCATCCAATTGTAGTCAGTGTGACTCCTATTTGTGTTTGAGTAGTGAGCTCTAAGCGCTTGGCCTTTCTGCATGTGCAGACCCCATTTGTATACACATACTATCTGTAGTAGTATCAGTTGATTGTGGGTAAGGTTTCCCACCATGGTTTTTCCCCTTACAGGGTTTCCACATACAAACATTGGTGTTATGTGTTGTGGATGTTATTGTCTTTTTGTTTCATGCATTAATCTTTATCGGTACTACAATTAACTGAGAAATTGTCTACCAACATAAAGTTTGGTTTACTGGTATTTAGCATTAAGTTTAGTTAAGTTGTTTTTTGTTTGAATTTATTTAACAACTAATTTACCCCCCCCCCTCTCAGTTGTCTCTGGGACCTAACACTGTTATCAGATCATAGTTTTACCTGTTGTCTTTTAACCATTGCAACAGTTGGAAAATCCCTTTATCGGGTAGCTTTAATAGGCTTATTGTAAAACCTGTAACCAGGTGACTCAAGATCATTGAGCTCTTTAAATCCTCTAGTGAGGTAGCCTTTAACAAGGTTTCAACCTTTAATAGGGTATATAGCCACCTCTTAACCGGGTGATCTCTAACAGGATCGGTTCCTAACAGAGCCTTATTTTAAAGTCTTTAACCGGACTAGGCTCCTAACAGGATGAGCTTCAAAAGAGTTCAAAACAAGCTTGTGGGTATTCATTCCCACCGTGGTTTTTCCCATTCAGGTTTCCATGTGAAAAATATGTGTGTCATGTGTTAAGCATTTTTCATGTGATGTTTATGAAGTATTTGGTTGAAAGATCATGCATGCAGAATTAATAGGTTATAGTATTACTAGCATACCATATGCATATGTTTATGGGTGAAAGTTTATGTTGTCCATTGATCCTATTTGATGTATTTAGACTTATCAATTTATGGTGTCTAGTGTCTTACTGTTTTTGACTAGTATTTCCATGGTTAAGTTCAATAATGGTGATAACCACGGTGTATTGCTTTAGCTAGATAAGTCGTTGAGAGTTTTTATTTGTACTGATTCACACCCCCCCCCCTCTTGATACCTGTTGGGGTATATGTTGTTCATCATTATTTATCACATACATGCTCATAATTTATATTGGTATTAATTATATTATGTAGTAAATTGCATGTATATCTTATTTTACTCTTGTAGGGCACAAGTAGCGTGAGTGCGGGGCTGTGCGATTTGAGATCTAGTAGTGCAGCTAGAGACAAGGGAAAGGTAATTGAATGCAAATATGATTGAATGAATAGTTTAAATAACTTATAATGATTATACATGTCTAGACATAGATTGATAGGAAGAAGAAGAAGAAGAAGAAGAAGAAGGTTTTTTTTTTCTTGTGCAGGATCCTTCAGAGCTGAGCACTGTGGCGAAGAGGATCGATTTTGATGATCCATCAGTAGCTTAGGATGTTATAGATAGTTTTGGGATGCTTACATGTCTATTTTGCATGTATATTTTGTATATGGACATACATTCACGTATATAGACGTACATTTTGTTTGAGTTGGCATTCATGCCATATTTGTGTATGGGCATACACTTGTAATCATTTGACATTTTCATATATACAAAAGTTGATATTTGATCATATAAATTGTTTCTCATGTGTGAATTGTGTTATCATTTTAAAATTTAATCTTCAATTAAATAATTAGCAATGGCTAATAATGGTTATTTAATAAACAATACAATTCATTTCATTTCATCGTAAGTGTTGTTTGTATAATCTTCAGATTATATATGATTCATTTCATGTAAATCGTAAGAGTTAAATTTGATTGCCTTTGGAAACTTCACCAAATTCAATAACCTCCTTTCTCATCAGACCTCCATGAGGTCAAATATAAGGTCATCTAGACCAATGTTTTTATGTCTAGTCATAGGTCACTCATATTGGCAAAATTGCTCAAGATTGTTCTCCTTGTCGTGATCTCGTTTTGCTCGTCGTGATCATGAACCATTGGTTATGACATGTCCAGCTAGTCATTATTACCCTATGCATGCTCCTCTTTTCCTCCCCCACTCGGTCGAACACTCAAGGTCATACCCTACCGGCATCGTCCCTTGAGCACTCTAAGTGCTAAAAAATTTCAAACTTTGACAGGCCCTAACTTGGAATCTGTGGCACCTACGAATGATTTGTTTGAACATACAGAGCCAAGAGAGGGGTCCCTACAAATTTATATCTCAGTTTTTCAAGATTCTCTATGTTTTTATTAGGGCAACATTTTTTCAGTTGGCGAAAAAATCGTCAGTCTCATTCAATCAAATGTTGTCGCCTTGCCAATTTCTCGTTCTTCTCGTCGTGATCATGAACCGTCGATTTTGAAATGTCTAGTTAGGCATTATTACCCTGTTCATTCTCCTATTTTTCCTCCCCCCCCCACTCGGTCGAATGCTCGGGGTCATACCCTACCGGCATGGTCCCTTGAGTACCTTAAGTGCTAAAAATTGTCCAACTTTGACGAGCCCTAACTCAAAATCTATGGCACTTGTAAATAATTCATTTGAATCTATAGGGCCACAAGAGGGGTCCCTACAAAATCCTATCTCGGTTTTCCAAGATTGCCTACGGTTTTATTAGGGCAGCATTTTTTCAGTTGACGAAAAAATTGTCACTCATTCAATCAAATGTTGTCACGTGGCCAATTTCTTGTTCTGCTCGTTGTGATCATGAACTATCATTTTTGACATGTCCAATTAGGTATTATTACCCTATGTATGCTCCTATTCCCCCCCCCCCCCACTCGGGCGAACACTCGGGGTCATACCCTACCGACGTCATCCCTTAAGCACCCTAAGTGCTAAAACATTTCAAAATTTGATGGGCCCTAACTCGGAATGTGTAGCACCTGTGAATGATCCATTTGATCCTACGGGGCCACAAGAGGCATCCCTACAAAAACCTATCTCGTTTTTTCAATATTCCCTCCGGTTTTATTAGGGCGGCATTTTTTCAGTTGGCAAAAAAATCGTCAGTCTCATTTAATCAAATGTTTTCATGTCGCCAATTTCTTGTTCTTCTCGTCGTGATCATGAACCATCGATTCTGACATGTCCAGTTAGGCATTATTACCCTATGCATTCTCCTATCCCCCCCCCCTCCCCCCCACTCGGTCGAACGCTCAGGGTCATACCCTATCGGTGTTGTCCCTTGAGCACCCTAAGTGCTAAAAATTGTCAAACTTTGGCGGGCCCAAACTTTGTCAACTCCTAAATTTTCACTTTCCATTCTAATGTCATGTTGAGCATTTTCATTATCGCTTCAACATGTTCAACATTTTCACTTTTAAAATCTACATTTTCATTTTCAATAACTTGTTCAACATTTTCAAATTCAATTTCCTCTTCACTTGAAGTAAAATTAGCAATATTTAACATACCTTGTCTTCTCCTCCTATGACCTTCTCTACCTCTTTCTCTATACACTTCAATTTGGTCGTTTGAGATTTATTTTGCATTTAGACTTCCGACGACTACTACTCCCCATTTACCTTCACAAAGATGCTCCTAAATGATTAGCAATGTAAGATTTGACTTTAAGAATCTCTCAAAAGCACAAATTTGTCTCAACTTGTCTGAAAAACCCGTGATTGTCAACAGAAACCAGAATGTGAAGAATGTGGATCGTTGGAATCCACAAAATGGCCCACAAGGCTCTTTTTTATTTACAAAAATCAAATATCCAATTTTAATGCATAAATTTGGGGTCCCAAAAATAATTCTCATTGCTGCCTTTTTTTTTATTGTTGCTACATTAATGGTAGTGGCAAAAATTTGGATATCCGATTATATCAGATATCTGATTTCAGTACTCATATTTTAGAGAGATAGATATTAGAGGAGGGGGAGAGAGAGAGAGAGATTAGGAGAGAGAGGGGGGAGGGGGTAGGCGGGACGGAGAGAGAGATTAGAGGATAGGGAGGGGGAGAGAGAGAGAGAGAGAGAGAGAGAGAGAGATATTAGGGAAAAGGGAAAAGGGGGAGAGAGAAAAAGGTTAGGGTGATGGTCTCGAAAAGCACTGAGAGGGGGGGTGAATCAGTGACACCAAAACACACACAACTTTAAACACTAGCCGGTAGATGAACTTAACTAAGAATTTAAACAAAATACATGCTATTGAAAATGAAATAACAGCATCCACATAAAGTAGAACATCCACCATAACACAAGTTTTTGTACGTGGAAAACCCAAATAGGTAAAAACCATAGTGAGATGGAACTCGCAAGTTAAGTATCTGCAGTAATAGAAAACTGATCGATTAAGGTCTTACAAAGAGCTCTGCTAGGAACGAATCTTGTTAGAGATCCCAAGCTTGATTAGAAGCTTATACCCTGTTAAGAGTAACCTTGCTGGAGGATTTTAGAATCCAAACTAATGGATCACCTTGTTAGAGCTTACCCAGTTAGGGGATTTAGTTATGTTGTAATGATTAGAAAACAACAAGAAAGATTTGATCTATTCTGAGTAGTAAAAACTTGCTTGATCGGATCATTCTAAGTACATTCAACACTGCTCTCCATCTAAACACTTATCACTCTTCAGCAAAAGTATTCGCATAGATAACCTCTACTATATTTGTTCTCTCTTTTTCATCTCTTTTGAAATGCTTCACTAAGGTGTCTTTAAATAGGCATTCAGACCTTATGTCGGCCATAGGAACACAATTTCCTAGGTGTTGTGTATCTAGACATTTAAACATAACTCATCACAAAAATGACCATCAAACAAATGGTGTTGGTAACTCATCACAAAATCAGACCGATTAGAGCAGTCAATACTGGTTGGAATACAACTAGTGAATCATTGTCCAGGAATCTTCCACTTGATCTTCACCTTCAACTTTATCTTCACTTTGATGTCGACTTAGTGTTACCGCAAGTTATCTCTTAGGCACATATCGGTTGACACAAAGTACTGATTAGAGATAGACCTTAAACATACCGGTTGGTAGTGTAAATCAATTGAAGTTACACCGGTAATCAAAGTAAACATATATGTGTGTGAGAGTGTTTCATCAATGACAACAAGTGATGCATACATTACAATTACCATCAAGCCAACAATCTCCCCCTTTGGCATTGATGGCAACACTTAGAAAAGTTTAGAGAAATCCAATACCGCTAAGTGTGCATACACAACATATTTATATATATACTCATACTCCCCTTGAATGTAATACTCCCCCTTAATGCATGCATAAATACAAAATTTTCAAAAACACACATCCATATTATTACTCCCCCTTCGACAACAATGCCAAAATGATAAAGTAATATATATAATCTGTATCAAAGTGTTCATCATATATTACAATTTTAAACAAGTTCATGGATTGGATATTCTCATGAAAATATTATTGAAATTTTGCTTCATCTGGGATAGAGTATTCTACCATGATTCTAGTATGTTATCCATATACTAAGAGGTAGACAGCAGCTAAGAATAGAATTCTTCCATTAAATCTAGCGTGCGGGTTTCAGGAGTAGCAAGAATAGCTTCTGCACTGGAGTAGTCTCTCTGAAGAATGTCAACCTGTTAGGTGAGATGACTCTTGAGCTCTCTTAGAGATTGGAATCTCTTAGCTCTCTCATTATTATACCTATTCATTTTATCATGCAGTTCATCTATAGACCAGTTAAAGGCATGAATAGAGTCATGGATTGGGACATATGCCTTGCATAACCTTTCTATTTCCTTCTCAGTCTCAACTTGATTCTTAGAAATATTAGAATAAAAGAAAGTAATATTGGAGGTAGAGGCAAGATACTTTCCTCTAGATTGAATAGCTCTCTTTAACAGACTGCCATTATGAGATAAAGCCATTTTGCCATTTTCAATGTTCTTAGCTAGTTTATCTCCATATGCCTTCTTGTGGCTCTTCTCAGCAAATATTTGAGCAGCATCTTCAAGTGATTTGATTTGATCAGATGCATCTGCAACTAACTGACCAAGTTTTCTGATAGGGGTAGGAAGATGTGCGACAGAGGTTTTGGTAGTAATCCAGACAAAATTTCTACTGCATTGTAGATTGTCTCTGCCTCAATTCTTTTCTCTTTCAACCTCTTCTTGTGTGCACGAGATTGCATAACATTAGCAATCTTCATCATTTCAGATGCACTTAAGGTATTCATATCAATAGGTCCTGAAATACTTAAAGAGTCTTCATCATCATCATCAAGTAGTTCTGGCTTTGTCGGTTCAGGGAGTGTACTCTTAATGATGGCTCTTTCTATGTTCTTCTTTGTTGTATATTTTGTTTGTTGAGTAATGGCTTCCTCAGTAGACTCCTTTTGAGTAGTCTCAATGACAGGTGGAGATTGGGGTTTCTCCAGTTGTTCAGTTACTGGTTCACTGACCTCTTTTAGTTGATTACCCAGTTGATCACCTGATGTAACCTGTACTTATGTGATTGTAGGAGCATCCATATTTGGTGCAGTAATGTCTCCAGATAGGTCTACTATCTCCTGAATATCTTCATCAACAATAATAATTGAATCATCCTTCTTCTTGGTTGGATAGACAATGTCAACTTGAACAATTTCCCCTTCATCCATTTCCGGTCGAGGAACATCTTCTGTGGTATCATCCTTACTGCTTGAGTGGATGAAATCTTCCCTCTTTTTGATTATACAAGCTAGTTGATGTGTCTCAAACTCAACAACTGACCTTTTTCCATTTAGAAGCTTCAATCTTCTTACTTTAAAATCAAAATATGCTTTGTATTCCTTAGTTAAAGCACTAATTCCATTTGATGATAGATTGGGAAAATACTATACAAATACTTCATCAAAAATATTATTTTCTAATTGAATGGCTTCTTCCCATTTATCTAACAAAGTATTATACAAAGAGACCGAAATATCTTTCTCCAAATCATGTGGAAATCTATTGTAATGACCCAAGTATGTTATTACCTGTTGAAGTACTTGCTTCTTCTCATCTTTAGTAAAAGAATCATAATGTTCTTTGACATTGTCAAACCTCTTTCTTCCCAATGACTTCATTGTTCTCTCAAATGTTGTGTCAGGTTTGTAGTTGGCAATGTCTATAGGTGTAGTTTCCTTTGGCACTACCTTTACCTTCTTAGGTATTCTGTCGGTTGCTTTTTCCTTCTTAGGTATTCTGTCGGTTGCTTTTTCCTTCTTAGGTTCTTCTTCAAAATTTGTACCCTCAAACTCTGGTTGCAAAATCAGTTTCCTATTCCTCTTCTTTGGTGCACTCTCCTTCTTCTCAGATATTTTAGGTGTTGGTTCCTTCTTGGTTAGGACACTCCAAGTCACCCTTGTATTCTTCTTCACAGGAGATTTTTCATCACATTTCTTTTGCTTTCCTTTTGCTTTTGCTATAGGTGCAGTATCGGTTTCAGTTGGTGTAGCTTGGACTGCTAAGATGTCCAATTTTGCCTTCTTTTTGTCTTTGGGCGATGCTAATAGAGTATTAGCATAGCCAACCAGTAAGTCATGATTGACCTCGTAGCTCATATCTTCCATCTCTTCCTTCCTTGGTTCAATTGCTTGCATCAAGCAAAAGTTAGTGGTAACTGCGAAGATTATGTCTTTTTCAAAGTGTTTTACCGATCTTCAGGTAACCTCATTCTCAAGCTCATCTTCTTTTGGAATTCATTAAAGTACCTATTTGTGGCAGCTGAAAAGGTATTCTTCACAGCCTTAATGTTTTTCTTGATCTATGTATTAACCAGTTGATCTTTGGAGCATTCAATGTCACCTATACCAGGTAGAAAGTTTTGAAAGTAGAAAAATAACCCAGCTAACAACTGACAATATTTGAACTTCTGAGAATTGTCCTTCTTAATGGATTACAAATTTTGAAATAGCTGGAATCTGATAGCTTCACAAATATCATAGTCTGCATTATCAATTATCATTCTATGTGTTGTATGAATTGATGTGGATGGAACACTGTTAAGTCTACTGGAGTAAAACACTCGGTAGACTATCACCATTGCTGCAAGTTTCACCGCAAGGTCTCTAATATTGTTGACAGAAAAAGCACGCCTATCAGAGGTAGAACCGGTTAACTTGAAGACAGTATCTTTTGAAATTTTCTTCAACTTAGGAACTTCACTGGTTGAGAAATAACCCATTATAGCCCTAATAGCTTCCTTGGTTATTGTGTGTCCTCTCCAGATACATATTTTCACCGTGGACTCAACCCAAAATTATTCTTATGTGTTCATCCTCAAAGTCTTCAAGAAAGTAGGCGGCATTATGAAACCCTTTTTCAAAAACCCTAGCATATTTAGCTTTGATCTTTCGATCCTTATTACAAAGTGATTTTAGATGAGTATAGATGTGAAGAGTTCCCAAATCTTCAATTTTGCAATATATAGCTGGACAAATCACCTTTGACCATGACACCATTCGGGACTTTCAACAATGCATTATAAGACATAATTTCATCTGCCTTTAGAGCTTCCTCATGCTCAGCAGTGATCATCAACCTCTCTACAGACTTAGAAGTAGATTCCATTCTGGATAAACAAGTTTTGAAGTGGTATACAAAGAAATACCTATTGTAGTCTTGCACGTCACTCTGTTTCCCGGTTGGACTGTTCAAATGCACTCCCGTTCTCTTCTCTGCAGCTTCCGATTCAACTTGATTTCTCTTAATCACAAAGCAATTCGCCAATTCTCACCAAGACAATCTTGCTCTACTTTGCAATTGCTTCAATTTTATTTTTTTTGAAAGAGAGGGTAAAAATGATAAGGTAAAACTTGTTTTCATCCTTTTTACCAACTGCAATAAATGCTCATACTCTTAGGTTACAAACCCTAATTTCACCGCTTAAGTAAAATACCGGTTAATAACACATCAACAAAGATCACTAAAATTCAAAATTTAAAAAAAAAAACTTTCTCGCTTATTTTACAAAAAGGGGGTCGAAAATATTTTACCGTTATGCTCCCCTTAGCCGTGTTAGACAGGCTTAAGTCATAAGTGCTTGATTCTCTTCACTAGGTAAAGGAATGATTTCCTCTACAGGCAATTCTTCACTTTTCTTCTTCCAAGTCCGATTCATATCTTCTCTTTTTTCCTCAACATCAATTTTTTGTTTGCCTTTCTGATCCTTGAAAGAGTTGATCGATTTATTGTTCCTTGATCTACAAAACTTTGCCAAGTGCTTCGGTTTGTTGCAGTGGTAACAGACCATACCAGACGATCTTCAAGGTCCTACATTTCCTCTTCCTATTCTTTTTCTACAGTTCATAGCCACATGACCAAGGTTATTACAAAAGGTAAAAAACAACATTTATTACCTTTTCCATTTCGAATGGACTAAACCGGTTGTCATAGGATCTTTGCTAGTTCCTATTTACCCGGTTATCAAAATTCCTTGTCCGGTCACCATATGGTCTAGGATGCATGTGTGGTACAAGATTGTTTGATCCATATCTGCACTCCATATGTTTATGCCTATACATTCCATAAGTTTAGCAATGTCCTTCAAACTTTCTAGACACATACCTAGTATTAGTAATGTAACTTGCATTCTTGTTAGGTTTGTTCCTACAAACATTTGCAGTATGACCAGGCTTATGGAAAACAAAGCAGATAGGTTTAAAAGCCTTCTTACCAGTAGTCTTATTGACTTTAGAAGCAGTTTTGTTCTTTGGATTGTTGATCTTTGTGCCAGAGAATTCACCTTTTTCAATTGTATGAAAACCAAGTCCAGAGATATCACCCTTCATTCTTTGTGATTGAATTTGTTCTTCCAGCATGGTAGAACTTTTTACAAACTTCTCCAATTTTTCATTGGCTTCAATAAGCTTTTTGACAAGATCTTCATTATGCTTAGACAGGTTCTCTTGCAGAGATGATGCCAACTCAAGATATAGCTTTAGGTTTTCCTTTTCTTTTGTTTCAACAATTAAGTCATCATATATAATATCTTTTTCCTGATTGATCTTTATGATTTCTTGATCTCTTACCTTGATAAGATCTTCAGCAGCTCTTCTGGCTTCCAATTCCTGACTCATGCAGATAGTGAGACCTTCCAGCTCTCTTCTTAAATTCAGTTTCTCACCCTGCAACTTTTCAACTTCTTATGATAAAGCATCAATATTACTTTCATTTGAAGAACTACTGTCAGATATTTCTAATAATTTTTTAGATAACTCTCTCCTTTTGGTTTGAGAAACTTTTAGTTTGCCCATAAGGGATTCAATCTCATTTCTGCTAGCATCTAGCTCTTTAACCATCTCAAAGAAACTTTTGTCCCCCATGGTAGTTTCAATATTTCCTTCCAATTGGTTAGGATTCAAAGAAGTTAGGCTCTGATACCAATTGATGGTCTTGGAAAGCACTGAGAGGGGGGGTGAATCAGTGACACAAAAACACACACAACTTTAAACACTAACCGGTAGATGAACTTAACTAAGAAGTTAAAGAAAATACATTCTATCCAAAATGAAATAAAAGCATCCACATAAAGTAGAACATCCACCATAACACAAGTGTTTGTATGTGGAAAACCCAAATAGGTAAAAACCACGGTGAGATGGAACTCACAAGTTAAGTATATGCAGCAATAGAAAACTACCCAGTTAAGGTCTTGCAAAGAGCTCTGCTAGGAACGAATCTTGTTAGAGAACCCAAGCTTGATTAGAATCTTATACCCTGTTAAGAGTAACCTTGTTGGAGGATTTTAGAATCCAAACTAATGGATCACCTTGTTAGAGGATTTGTACAATGAAGCTTGTTAGAGCTTACCTGCTTAGGGGATTTATTTTTGTTGTAATGATTAGAAAACAAGAAGAAAGATTTGATCTATTCTAAGTAGCACAAACTTCCTTGATCAGATCATTCTAAGTACATTCAACACTTCTCTCCATCTAAACACTTATCGCTCTTCAGCAAAAGTATTCGCACTGATGACCTCTACTATATTTGTTCTCTCTTTTTCATCTCTTTTGAAATGATTCACTAAGGTGTCTTTAAATAGGCATTTAGACCTTATGTCGGCCATAGGAACACAATTTCCTAGGTGCAGTGTATCTAGACATTTAAACATAACTCATCACAAAAATGACTGCCAAACAAACGGTGTTGGTAACTCATCACAAAATCAGATACAGGTTAGAGCAGTCAATACCGGTTGGAATAAAACTAGTGAATCGTTGTCTAGGAATCTTCCACTTGATCTTCACCTTCAAATTTATCTTCACTTTGATGCCGACTTAGTGTTACCACAGGTTATCTCTTAGGCACATACCGGTTGACACAAAGTATCAGTTAGAGATAGACCTTAAACATAGTGGTTGGTAGTGTAAACCAATTGAAGTTACACTGGTAGTCAAAGTAAACATATATGTGTGTGTGAGAGTGTTTCATCAATGACAACAAGTGATGAATACATTACAATTATCATCAAGACAACATAGGGGAGAGAGAAAGAGAGAAAGAGAGAGAGAGAGAGAGAAGGGGGGTTAGGGGTTAGGGGAGAGAGATATTAGGGGACAGAGAGATATATGAGGGGATAGGGAGACAGATATTAGGGGAAAGGGGGAGAGAGAGAAATACTAGGATAGAGGGGGACAGAGAGAGAGATATTAGGGGAGAGAGGGGGGAGGGGGGAGGGGAAGAGAGATTAGGGGAGAGGGAGAGAGAGAAATTAGGGGAAAGGGGGAGAGAGAGAGAGAGAGAGAGAGATTAGGGGAGAGGGACAGAGAGAGGGACAGAGACTAGGGGAGAAATGATATTTCAATTCAATATGCTTGGTTCGTGCATGCAAAATAGGGTTCTTGGAAATATTTATGCACTTTTATTATCACATAAAATCTTTACAGGTTTTGAAATCTTCATCTTAAAACCTTCCAAAATGTGCCTCATCCAGATAGCCTGGGTACAATTCATGTAAGTTGCAACATACTCAGCTTCAGCAGTAGATTGTGATGTACAACTCTGCTTCTTACTACTCCATGAAACAAGTCTTCCTCCAAGAAAAAATGCTCCGCCGGTTGTTCTTTTCCTGTCATCAACATTTCCTGCCCAATCTGCATCTGTGTACACCTTCAAGTCAAAGTTTCCTTCATATGGATACCATAATCCATAGTCAACAGTACCTTTCAAATATCTAAAAATCCTCTTGGTTGCTATCAAATGTGTTTCCTTAGGATTCTTCTGGAATCTAGCAACTAGGCCAACTGCATGAGCTATATCTAGTTTGCTGTGAAAAATATAGTGCAATTTTCCAATCATTGACCTATATTCCTTCTCTTCAATAGATGTGGATTCATCTTCCTTAGACAACTTACAACCTATAACCATTGGTGTCCCAATAGGTTTACAGTCACTCATACCAAATGTCTTCAAGACCTCTTTCACATACTTAGACTGTGTGATGAAAATACCACTCTTCATTTATTGTATTTGCAAGCCTATGAAAAAAATTATTTCACCCACTAGAGACATTTCAAACTCATTTTTCATTTCATTTGCAAAATCATTGCTCATGTCATCATTACCTCCAAATATGATATCATCTACAAATACTTCGTTGACCAGTATTTTATCTCTTTCAGATTTGAGATATATGTTGTTATCTTCACTGGTTCTCAGAAAACCTATCTTCATCAGATGTGTATGAAGCCTTTCATACCATGCTCTCAGTGCCTACTTTAATCCATATAAACCCTTATGCAATCTACATACCGTGTCTTTCTCATCAATCAAAGCATAACAATCTAGCTGCTTAATGTATACTTCTTCTTCCAGTATCCCATCCAAAAGTGTTGACTTAACATTCATCTGGTATACCATGAATTTCTTATGTGTTACAAATGCAAGTAAAGTTCTAACACCTTCCAGTCTTGCCACTGGTGCAAAAGTCTCACCATAATCTTCTCCTTCCTCTTGTGCATAACCTTTGCAAACCAACCTAGCTTTGTTGCGAACTACAACGCCATCTTCATTCAACTTGTTCTCGAATACCCACTTAGTACCTATATTTACCGGTCGAGGTACTAGGGTCCATTTGTTGTTCTTCTTAATTTGATCTAGTTCCTCCTCCATAGCTTTAACCCAATGATCATCACCAAATGCTTCCTTAGAAGTTCTTGGTTCAATAGTGGAGATCATGCAAGAATTCTCTCTGATTCTTCTTCTAGTTAGTACCAGCATCCTTATCTCCAATAATCTACTTAGGTTTATGATTGAGTCTCACATATCTCGGAATAACATGATCATTATCTTCAAGTTCATCTTCTTCATTATCATCATCTTCTTCTAAATTTATTTGTTCTAGTTGAACTAGTACATCAATATTTGCTTTACCGGTTTCAGGTTTCACAATTTCTGGTTCCAAAAACAAAATGTGAGGATCTTCATCCTTCTTCTCCAAACTGGTTTCCTCTGAGACTTCGGGATATTCATCCACTCGAACATCAACACTCTCAATAATTCTCGATGTCTGGTTGTTAAAACACTTGTAGGCCTTACTCTTGATGGAATAACCAAGAAATATACCTTCATCACTTTTAGCCTCAAATTTGTTAACATAATCACCTCTCTTAATAAAACATTTAATACCAAATATCTTGAAATAACTAACATTAGGTGATCTTCCATACTAGTATTCATAAGGAGTCTTGTCCCTACCTCTCTTTACCAGAATCTGGTTCATAGTGTAGACAGTTGTGATGATAGCTTCCCTCCAAAAAGTTTTCACTACACCTCCTTGTATCAACATCATCCTAGCAGCTTCAACAACTGACCGGTTGTTACTCTACGATACCATTCTGCTAGGGTGTCCTTGGTGCAAAAATTTTCCTTTTGATACCATTTTCTTCACAATATCTAGTGAATTCCTCAGAAGTAAATTCACTGCCTTGATCAGTCCTCAGACACTTTATCTTCTTACTACTCTCCTTCTCAGCTAAGGCCGTGAATGACTTGAACTTACTAAAAGCTTCAGTCTTATCCTTCAAGAATGTGACCCACATCATCCTTGAGCAATCATCAATAAAGATCATAAAATATTTGTCACCTTGAATACTTTTTGTCCTTATTTGTCCACAAAGATCTGTATGAACCAAATCTAACAGATGTTCTGCTGAAAAAAGATTTTCTCTTGAAAGTTGAGGATGTCATCTTTCCCAACTGACATTCCTTACATAAAGCATTAACTGGTTTGTCCAACTGAAGCAAACCTCTCACTGTCTTGGACTTACTCACTTTAACAATGTTATCAAAGTTTATATGACAAAATCTCCTATGCCAAAGCCAACTATCATCTATCTTTGCAATTAAATAGTTGTTGACTTTAGGATTAAGGTGAAATAGGTTACCTTTAGTTTGCTTCCTGGTTGCAATCAGTTCACCTTTGCTCCCATAGATTTTGCACAAACCGTTCTTAAACTCCAATGGGTATCCTCTGTCATTGAGTTGTGCCACACTCAAAAGATTGTTCTTTAAACCTTGAACCCAGTAGACATCATTTGCACTGCTCTTTCCATTAAGATAAATAGTTCCCTTACCTTTAACCAAGCAGGGTGAGTCATTACCAAATCTTACAACTCTGCCATCAAATTCCTTCAAAGAAAGAAATTTGCTCTGATCACCGGTCATGTGATGTGAACAACCACTGTCAATTATCCAATCATCAGAGTTATCCATTTGAGACACTAACGCCTTCTGATCAGATATCTCATCTTTAATGGCTACAAACACAATATCTTCATTAGCATCACCATCCGATTTCTCATCAGTGATACCACCATCAACAGCAATAAGACAATCTTTTTTGCCTTTACCCTTATACTGCTTGAATTTCTCTCGTTTGTTCTCATTATCACCATTAGGATAGTTAGAAGCTATGTGTCCAATCTTGTTGCATGCAAAACATTTCAAAGGTAATTTACCTTTATATTTACTAGTACCTTTGGGCAACCGCTTGGCCAACAATGCTTCAATCTCAACTAAATTGTCTTCATCATCAGCTTCTTTGTTGGATCTATATTCATAACTATGACTGACATCTCTACTTTTCCTCATCGATGGGTTAGAAATAGAAGCTCTAAATGCATACTCATATTTTTGTACACTACCATCATAACCATTTAATTCAAAAGTAGTAAGCTTGCCAATGATGGAGTCAAGAGTTACCTTAGTTTTGTCAATAGACTTTAGCTCCTGAATGGCTGCAACTCGGATAGCATAGACTAGTAGAAGGTTTATCAGTACCTTACTGATCATTGTGGCATCTTCCACTTTACCTTCTACACTCTTAATTTCACCGACTATCTTTTTTATCCTTTGACCATGCTGCTGGATATTCTCACCTTCAGCCATCCACATGTCATCAAACTTTCCTCTTAGACTCTCTTCTTTAGCAATCTTAACATGTTCATCACTGCTATAAATCTCTTCAATTTTTTTCCATACATCATATGCAGTCTCTAGACCATGAACATCTACATACTCCACATTAGACAAATAACTGATAATAGCCTCTAATGCTTGATTGTTTTCTTGTTTCTCTTTCTTATGATCATTAGTCATAGTCCTACTAGGTGCAACAGATTGAGTAACAACATGTTCCCAGTATTGATTTCCTAGACTCTTGATATAAATTTTCATTCTATCACTCCATATCCTATATTTCTCTCTATTAAACTTCGAACATTCCTTCTTCATCATGATCTACAAGATCTTTACCTCAAGTTGTTAGGCTTATACCTTATAGGACCTGATAATATCTGATACCAATTGATGGTATGATGAAAGAATAAGAATTTGGTCAACTACTGAGAGGGGGGGGTGAATCAGTAGATAAAAAAACTGATACTAACTTCACCAATCTCAAAATCAATCTCTTAAAGTAAACTTAGAACTATCAATGCAATATCACTGTCAAGATAAAAACCCTCAGGATAAACCAATTGGCTATTACAACAAACTAACAGTTAGCAATTTCAAACTCATAAACATCCAAATTCTTTTACTGACAAAAGTAAAACTTCATTTCACAATGTTTTCGGTTATCATGATTAATCAAAGTGGATTAAGTAGTTAAGAAAATCAACAATAAGAACATAACCACAAAAACATTCACCACTTGACACAATATTTTTGACATGGAAACCTAAATGGGAAAAACCACAATGAGATGAGACTCACAAGATAACTATATGAACTTCTGAAATTTTTGCCCTGTTAGGAGCCTAGCCTGTTAAAGCTTTACAAAAGTCCTGTTAAGAACAGATCCTGTTAGGGACCACCCGATTAAGGGATTGACTATAATGCCTTGTTAGAAGCAATAACTTGTAAGGAGTGACCTCGATGGGGGATTTTAAATCCAAGCTAATGGATCACTTGGTTAGAGGATTTGAATAGCACCAAGCTTGTTAGAGCTTACCTAGTTAGGGGATTTCAATCTGCTGTAATTGTTAGAAAACAATAGGAGTTTGGTGATCTATTTGAATAGCACTACACTTGCTTGTTCAGATCCTTTTCATGCTCCTATATGCCTTTACTCAAACTGCAGATACATCATCCAATTCAACAATCACACACTCAACTAAAAATTTATCAACTCTGAAACTAAACAACTCATCGACCTTATAAACAAATCAATTAGGTTGATAACACAACAAAAACCTAATTCTCTCATAGATTATACAAACAAGTCGGTTCAAGTATGACTATTGGATTACATAGCAATCTTTGCACATCAATCAAGAAAACATCAACTACTCCTTGATCACCACTCCATCGAACTGAGTAACTCATCACGCACTTTGCATTACATGCAATATACTTGCTCATTCCCTAGACAAAAATTGTTTCATCAACGCGCCAAAATCGCTTTGAAACTCTCTTCATACAATATTCATACATGTCATAATCATTACCGCTCATCATCAGATCACAAACCAATATAACCAATTCACCAAACTTAATCGGATAGGGTTTATCAAATCAACAAGAAGGTTTTATCAGTTCAACTCTCCAATACATAGCAATACTAGTTCACTCCACAAGTTCTTCCTACTGGTTATAAAACATTATTAGAGCAATATCATTACCGGTTAATTGACATCAATGACAACAACATATCATTAATGCAATCTTCATGCAAATGCCAACAACAACAAGGGCTCAGAAATATGTCTTGAAGGGGAACACATCTAAATCAACAACTATCCCCAAGACTCAATATAACTTGATCGGTCAACTACAAAGGACACCCGCTCAAATATCAATACTTGAGTTGCTTAAACTTTCACCAAAGCATAAGGATATCTTGGAGCAATCTCTTGTAGAAACAACAGTTTCGAACAATTTGGATATCAATATGTTCCAGGCCATGGTGGCACATATGACTGTGCCACATAGCATATCCTTTTCATAACATGATGATGTCTTCTTAAGTCATCTGCATAACACCCTGCTCCATATCAAAGTCTTAGTCTACTAACATCTGATGAAAAGAGTGCTAATAGATGGAGGAGTTGGTCTCAATATATGTACCTTGAAGCTTATACGTGAATTGGGCTTCTTCGAGAAATCTATTGACCCTAAAAAGAAGATCACTATCAAAGCCTATAATTATGAAGAAAGGTCATCTGAAGGAACATTGGTACTACTCATTCAAGTAGGACCTGTGTAAAGAGACACATTGTGTCATCTTGGACATAGACCTGACATACAACATACTATTGGGTCATCCTTGGATTGATAAAATGCAAGCAAGACCTTCCACGTACCATCAATGTCTCAAATTCCCCTACAATGAACAAGAGATTTCAATATCAACAGACACTAACCCCTTTCAGTACTGCAACGCTATGGGGGTAACTCAAAATTTTCTAGTTCCACACAACAGGGAGGCCCAAGCTTCCTCGTCATCCAACAAACAATAAAAACTCGAGTCGTTGTCCATAGACTTTGGGAAAAACATGAAGATAAAGGATTAAGACATGGGGGAGTACTCTTTTTAACCCCTGTGTCTATCAAAAGTGACAACCTCACCAAAATCTCATGGGAAACCTTCCACATTAAGACACCAAGCAGCACAAACCTCAAGAAATTTGATGGTAAATTTATCCAAATCGGTACACTTGCAGAAGAATCAAAAGACAAGGACATCCTTAGTTGGCTATACAAGGATGAGGAAGAAATAAGAGTTGTTTCCCTAGAAGTGGTCATTCCCATAGAACAGTATGGCAATGGGTTCTGAATCATGCAACGCATTGGATACAGAGGAAAAGGATCTATTGGTAAGTGTCAAAAGAGTATGCTAGAACCCATACAACCCCATTCACAACTTGCAAATGACAAAATGGGACTTGGGTATGGTCAGCATGTTCAACCTATGCAAAAGAGAGATCACCATCAAAAACCCCAATGGAGAGAAAATATAACACATAACAACGACTCATGGCAAGAGGTGCTACACCAAGCAGCGGAAAAGACAAGAAAAGAACAAGAGCATGAAGAAAATGAGAAGCAACAAGAAGAACTCGCCATCCAAAGAGAGGACTCTTATAAAAAAGTACATCATGTAAAAGCACCTGATCAAACCAAATATTAGCCACAACCTAATCAAACCAAACACAAACCACCCAACTTGTATTGATTATCAGTAAGATCTTTTCACCATACAACATTCATGTCTGATTCAATGGGGTAACCTTGGATAGTGATTCTAAAACTTATTCCAATGAGTATGAATGGGACACTTGTTATGATATTACGGAGGATACTGAGGTGGATAAAATACACGCATACACACCCATTCCTTATGAGGGACAAGGCTCAATATCTAGATCGTTTGAATTCAAACCACGACATATCTATGAGGCTAGTGAGATCGAACGGCTTCAATACGAAAGAGGAAATATCAACAAGAGTACCATAAAAAACATTGATACTGTTATAGACCTCACCCATGTTACAAACAACTATGAAAATATCTCTATCATGACTCTTATAGCGGCAGATCTTAACCCGCAACAAAAACTCCCTACCTTTCATATATCTTGAGCTTATAGATTGGGAAGAACCTGAGCACAATGACATACCAATATTCCAAATTGGTGAGGCCATTGTTCAATACCTTTGCTCAGTCAACCCTGAAACATGCTCCACCAGAAAACCACATAACAATATCTACAATCAGGGGAGTGCCAAGTCTCTTAGTCGCAAAATGAGAAAAATTAAAAATTGATCTAATAGTGAAAACCATCTAATAGCAATATTAGATCACAAAAAAAGTAAAAACAAAGAATGTATCCAATGATGAAAACCTCTTTGAGGCACCTGAAGATGAGAGACTTGACAATCTTCCTGAACATTACCAGGAGAGATCACCCATCTTGATTGAGCCAACTCAATCAATAAATATCAGCACTGAAGCAAAACCTGACTTTGTCAAATTCTTCAAGGAAAAGCAAATCAACTTTGCTTGGTCTTATGCAGACATGCCAGGGATAGATCCAAATCTCATCATGCATCGCTTGTCCATCGCTCTTGGAGCTAAACCTGTCAAACAAAAATTAAGGAAGATGAACCCACATGTCGCCATATTGGTCAAAGAAGAGCTCAAGAAGTTACTTGATGTAGGATTCATCTAACCCATTGATTATGCAAAATGGATCTCTAACATTGTGACAATATCTAAACCAGATAAAAGCATCAAGATTTGTACAAACTTCAGGGATCTCAACAAGGCTTGTCTGAAGAATGACTTTCCTTTATTAAGCATCGACACCATTGTTGATCTAATGGCGGAGCATGCAATGCTATCTCTCATGGATGGTTTTTCTGGCTATAACCAAATCAAGATAGCTCTAGAAGATCAGGATAAAACTGCATTCACATGTCCATCGGGTACATACTATTGGAACGCCATGCCTTTTGGCTTGAAAAATGCTAGTGCAACCTATCAAAGAGAAATGACAACTATCTTCCAGGACATGATGCATAATTTTATGAAGGATTATGTGGATGACTTTCTAGCCAAATCATTCACAAGAGCAGAACACGTGGACATTCTTGATAAAATCTTTCAACGACTAGAGAAATTCAATGTCAGATTGAATCCTAAAAAGTGTGTTTTTGGGGTCACATCCGGAAAACTCTTGGGCTACATTGTATCAGAAAAAGGCATCGAGGTGGATCCAACAAAGGTTTAGGCTATCATGAAAATGCCATCTCCAAGGAACATTAGTCAACTACGATCTCTTCAAGGCAGGCTACAATCTATCAGAAGGTTCATTGATCAATTAGTGGACAAATTTCTCCCATTCAACCATCTAATTCATAAAAATGTACCTTTCAGATGGGAGGACAAGTGTACAGAATCATTCCATCAACTGAAGCAATATCTCATGAATCCACCTATTTTAGTACCACCAATAGCGGGAAATCCACTATTCCTCTATATATCAGCAACAAAACTGTCACTGGGAGTGTTACTAGAACAAGAGGACTCAACAGGAAAGGAGAGAGTCATCTATTACATTAGCAGGACGCTAAATGGCTACGAACTCAATTACACTTTCATCGAAAAAGTTGTCTTAGTTGTAGTGTTCGCTTCCCAAAAGCTGTGACACTATATGTTAGCTCATACTATCAAGCTAGTGAGAAAGATTGACCCACTAAAATATTTACTCAGAAAAGCCGCTCTCACATGGAGGCTAGCAAAATGGGTCGTGATCCTAAGCGAGTTTGACATTCAGTATACAGAACGGAGGAATATCAAAGGACAAGCAATAGCAGATCAACTGCAGAACCGCCTCTACCAAACAAGCACCCACTACAGGTGAAATTTCCAAATACAGATGTACTCACTATTACACCAAAGAAATGGACCCTATACTTTGATGGATCCTATACATAGCATGGATCAAGTGTTGGCATCTTGTTCGTCACTCTAGAAGGACACACAATTCCAAGATCCTACAGATTGATGTTCCCATGCACCAATAATATTGTCAAATATGAAGCTCTAGTGACAGGTATCAAAGTAGTCATGGAATGGAAAATCATAGAATTGAAAGTCTATGGGTACTCTCAATTAGTTATCAATCAAATCAATGATGACTATCAGACGAAAGATGATAAGTTGATGCCATACAAACGCATGGTGGAGGATTTTAAGAAGTACTTTGTACACATCACATTTGAACAAATTCCAAGGCTAAACAATGGAGTTGCTGATGCAATGGCCACTATCGCCTCACTTCTACAAATTTCAGATAAACAAAATTGCTATGAATTCTTGGTGGAGCAATTTTTTTTCCCCACCTATGACAATGCAGAATCTCAAGTCATATGTGCCCTAAATGGTTTTGATTCACCCCCTATATGGGAAGATCTATGCCTACTTGAAAGACAATACCCTCCAACCAAACCTATCTCGTAACCAAAAATGAATTTTTATCCAACAAGAAGCCCGTTATACATTAACCATTGATGCACTTTATCACCAAGGTCTTGATGGTACTCTTCTTTGATGCCTTGATCGTAATGAATCTAACTCTGCCTTACATGAGCTTCACGAAGGTATTTGTGGTATGCATTCAAGTGGTCCTACTCTTACCAAGAAACTACTAAGGATGGGATATTATTGGTCGACAACGGAGAAAGAGTCTTATCAGTTTCCTCGAATATTCCCTAAGTGCCAAATTCATGACAATCTCATGCATGCACCAACGTAAGAGTTGCAACCATTCACTACATCTTGGTCTTTATGTCAATGGGGACTCGACCTAGTGGGAAAGATTCATCCTTCCTCATCAAATGGACACAAGTTCATCATCAGGGCCACTGAATACTTCACCAAATGGATTGAGGTAGTTCCATTAACTACAGTGATCGGCAAACAAATAGCTTCCTTCATTCTGAATTACCTCATATGTCGGTACGACATCCCTAGTTCCATTATCACAGATAATGGAAGACCTTTCAAAAATCAAGATGTCCAAGATCTTTGTGAGCGATTCCATATCCAACATCACTTTTTGAAACCTTATTATCCACAAGGGAAGGGCCAAGCAGAGGCCTCAAACAAGACAATCTCGAAAATCCTCAAAAAGACAGTGAATGATGATGGTAAAGACTGGCATGTCTAGCTCAATCCTGCACTTTCGGCCTATAGAATGAGTATCCGCGCACCTACAAGAGCTACACCATATTCATTGGTGTATGGATCAAAAGCTATCCTACCTATTGAGGTAGAGATTCCATTAGTTTGGGTGTCATTGAAATGCCTCATTTCAGATGAGGAATATTGAGTCAACAGGTTACAAGAGCTCGAGTTGCTAGATGAACGACACCGACGTGCCTTTGGTCATCTCAAGGCATATCAGAAAAGAATGTGTAGAAGCTACAACCACAATATCATCCCAAGGGCCTTCAAAATTGGTGACCTAGTCCTAAAGGAAAATCCCTAGAATCAACAAGATCGAGAAAAGAAAGGGAAATTTGAACCCAACTGGTCGGGAGCCTTTGTTATCATATCAGCTTATGGATCAGGATCATATCAATTATCAACTTCAGAAGGGGACATTCTTAACAAGCCAACCAACAACATCCATTTGAAGAAATTCTACACTTGAGTCATCCAATGCATGAATCAAGCAAAAAAGCAAAAAAAATCAAAAAAGTATCAAAAATAATCACTAGGGTGAAAACCTGGCAAACAGACGCTCTTTGACACACAAAAAATCAAAAAATCAAGAAAAATAAAAAAAAATAAAAACAATCAAAAAGTGCAATAAAAACAAGTGGCGAAAACCTAGCAATAGGCACCATATGTGAGAGAGCAGCTCCTCTATCTATTAGTACTTGTATCATATCTTTGGCTCAATCTAATCTAAGCCAATAGGCATCACATAACACTTATACACGCAGCATTATCCCGAACATACTTAGCGTAGTCATTGTCCTTGATTAACTGAATCAATTATCCGACTCATATCCCAACATGGCTTGTGATCAGTGTAAATATCCATATCGAAGTTGTATCAACGGCAAGGGACAAAATTTTGACCTCACTGGGGGCATTTCACCTTGAGGGTTTTAGACATCAGACCACACACATAGCAAGACAACAAGGATCTAAACAAACAACAATGACAACAGCGATACAAGAGGCTAGACATCAAGGAATTGAACTGATTTGAACTGAACAAGAGATCCATTTGCAAGATGTTTTACTTGACAAGAATACATTTCAGATAGCATGCATGCTCACTTATGGTTGTTGATTTTTCCTTATCATATCTCCTAAGTGACTCAAGGATATTTCAACAACTAGAGAAGCAAGGAAGGAATGTGATGTTTTCTTTGTCTACTGTTTGGGAGTGAAGCCTTCTACTATGTCAATTTGTCTTATGATGTGATCGAATAAGATATCACTTAATACATTTTGAATTTGTATGAGACTATGGTTTTTCTGTTTTACATAAGCAACACTCAAGTCATCTTGGTTCAATTATACCTCGACGCTTGTGTCGTCTTGCAATATCAAAATCTATGTACGTTAATACTCAGGTCATTGTGGTTTAATTATACCATGATGCTTGTATCAACTTTCAACAAATCAAGGCTCGATGATGAAAACAAAGGGAAGCACTGGCACTTTGATCACAATAGATGGCAACATCTGGGAACGAGAATGCATTAGTATCATTTTATTATCATTATCATCTTAATCTTGCATTAGGTTGCATATCATTTTAATCTTACATTAATATCATTAATATCATTACCATATCGTATTAAGATCGCATTAGGTTGCACATCATTATCATATTAATCATGCATGTAGGTGCATTCTCATTATCATTATCACTATCAATATCAATATCATTACCATATCTTATTAAGATTGCATTAGGTTGCACATCATTATCATATTAATCATGCATGTAGGTGCATTCTCATTATCATTATCACTATCAATATCATTACCATATCATCTTAAGATCTCATTAGGTTGCATATCATTATCATTATCATCATCATATCATTTTAAAATCATGCATATAATACATCTCATTTTCAAGATACATCTCATATCATACATCTCATTTTCAAGATACATCTCACATCATACATCTCATTTTCAAGATACATTTCATGTTTCAAATCATTACCGCATTTTGTTTCACTATCATAGTGCATTTCATATAAAGAACATTTGGCATTCTAGATCGCATTATCCAAAGCACATAAAAGCACAACAACATGTTAGAATTTTTTATGATGTAAAAATGGTGAATGATGGAGATATCAAGAGGAAAGCTTTTCTTCCCTCTGAGGAGAGATAAAAGTTTCACTTCGGATTTCTCTTCAAACACATTTTCCACATTACATTGGAAGAGGGAGGATAATACACTAGATTCAACCTCTAGAGAAAGAGATTGAATTTTGAGTGATGGTAAGTGAATCCCCTCTTCTGAGATTGAGATTTGAATTAATTGAATTGTGTACTTATGATCAAGTGTGAAAGTGACAAAGATCAAATTATAACTCAAGATATAAGAATAGGATGAAATTGTGCACTTGGATCTGGCAATAATCTATCAAAATGAAGTCACCCTGCGAATTTGGGAAAAATTTGTCTAGACCATGGCGAGAATGTACACGGTCCTCCAAAAAATCCGTGAAATGAAAAGGGTTTATCCACCTCTACAAATGGAGCCCAAATCTGAAAGTACAGCGGTGCACTTGCAACCTACAAATAGAAAAGAGAGGGAAAGGTGTTGGGATTGGGAGTTTGCCTTCATGTCAAACCCCAGTTTTGGAATTAACCAAATGATGAAAGAGATTACTTGCAAGTAAATGTAAATGAAAGACTGAAATGTAAGTTACCTCAAGGGAGGTTGTAGATAGAATGTAGATAGATTTTCTTGTGTGGAATTGAATGTTGGAATGAATCTCCTCTTCAATGGTTGAATCCTTGACTTAAATGTAACACCTAGCCTTGAAGGGAAACTTGAGAATGCTCAATGCTGGAAAGGAATTCTTGCATGCTTGAATTCTCTTGAATGCTTGATCTAATGTAAACTTCCCACTCATCCAACTTATGCAAATGAGAGGACAAATGCGACTTAAATACTTGTGAATTAGGTTTAATTGATTGATTTTCCATCATAGGTCGACACTGGGGGAGTCTTCCCACTCAATGTGCAACCTCCAAAGCACATTTGAAAAGGGCCTTGCAGGGGATAGGGGTGCAACGCCCCTGTCCTGCCCTTTTTTGCAGGATAGGATGTAGTTCAGGAAATGCAGAGGGTAAGAAAGATGTAGTTCTCAGGTGTCGAGCAAGTCTCTGATCTCCGATCAGGCTTAGGGATTCAATTCGCATCCCTGAGGACCCTATTGTGGTCAAAAATTGTGAGGGTCATGATTTTATGACATTACATTTAGCCCCCACTTTAGCGAGAGTATAAGCATACGCCAATACTGTTGGTAAAGTACAAGGAAACAAGATTGAAATACTTCTACCATGTCAAGAAGGAAAGATGCACCAAGGCCCCAGTGGACTTAGGATCTTACGACATCGATTGACAAAGTAAAAGTGAAGATCAAGAAGGGAAAACCATGACTGCAAGTAGCAAGGTTCCCCTCACTATGAATCACGAAAAAGATACCAAGATTATGAAGCAAAGCCAAGTTCACTACATAATTCTAAGTATTAAAAAGGAAAATATGAGCAGAGTGTATGCCCCCACATTAAAGTGATCGCGTGCGCCTTTTTAGGGGCAATTTATTTAAGGTAGGATACACCCAAGAGAGAGAGAAGATAGGGAGCACGTTATCACAAGGATTTATCCCCCAAGTGAGCAATAAACCCAAGGATAATGAACACAAAACACAAAGTAGTTTCGCTTTCCTCGAGGTCAGTATGTTGTATGATAAATCATGTATATCATATATGTATATGTGTATATGATAATCATCATTCCCCAAAGAAGGAAATTACCTTGGAAGAAAGAGAAGAGAGGATGTCTTTCAAGTCAACATGAAAGAGACCAAAAGAGATCTCAATGCTTTGCATCATCCCCAAATAGACACTAAGGGGAAAATAGAAGAACGGGGATACACATACAAGAATAGTCACAAAAGAGAGAGAGAGAGAGAGAGAGAGAGAGAGAGAGAGAAAAGATCTACAGTGCTAATATTGCTAATCTAGCATGACATCCACCTCTCAATCTTGTTGATCACTATTTTGGGAAGGTGAGAAACATGCCAGAGGAGCGAAATCGAGCACAGCAAATGGAGCTATCACAAGATCCAAACAAGGACTATGCTCATGTGGTAAGTCACTTTGTTCGATTCTAGGAGCTAGGATTGGGGTTTGTGAAAATTTAGTTGATAAATGTTTTTCCACATTAACATATTCATACTCACTATCAGAAGCATTAGGAGTTGTATTTCCATCATGAATAACATTTTCACCCATTTCTTCATCAAAGTTTAGAGAAAGAAGAGAAAGAACACAAATAGGAGAAAATCCATCACATGTTTATGCAAGTTATAATTTGGAGATGTCAGTTGAATATCTTGCTTAGGAGAAATGGGAATCATGTTAACTATTGGAGTCTTAGGAGATTGAGTATTTTGAGGGACAACTTCATGAGCTCGAACACGGCATCTTTGTCGGCATTCTCTCGCACAACGATTTCGTCGAGTCTTAGCGGAAGGCTGAGAAGGAGGAGGAACATTTGAAAAGTAGGAATATTTCTCTCCTTGATAGTTGAAGGTTTAGGTTGAGGTATTTTTGGTTGAACAAGAGGAGAAGAAGTCCTCTTCTCTCAATAAGAGGAAGGAAGTGGAACTGCGCCATATAAAGGAGGAATGTTAGGTGTAGGAAGGAGACCAGGTCCACCATGAGGAGGAGGTACAGGTCTAACCTTAGGAGGAATAGTTTTCTTCTTAGGAGAAGGCATAGTCACATCCATAGGAATAGATTGAAGATCTTCCTTAGGAGGGAGATTAGTTATATCTGTGAGGGGAAGAAATTCATCTTCAAGTATGATAGGAATGTCAAGTGTTGGGGATCTAGGTTGATTGAAGGATAAGATCATATCTTTCTTCTATTTTGTATAAGATTGAAAAAGAGAATTGCTCCTTGATAGAAGAGATTGAAATTGTTTAGGCTTCTTTTGGATGGACAAAATAAGCTATGGTTCACGGTTATGATTTCTTCATTATGAGGAAATTTCAAACATGTATGGATAGGAGAAGAAATAGCCTTCATGGAAAATATCTAAGGATATCCCAACTTCACACGGAATTGCTCGGAAGAAGGTATGATAACAAAGTCAACATCCATGGATTTAGAATGAACTTCAATAGGAAGGGTGATAGAGCCAATGCTAGGACAAGAGATTCCATCAAATAATTTCACCACTACATTAGAGGCATCATATATTGGTTTATACAATCATAAAGTGAAAAGATACTCCTCAGTGATGATGTTAACCATGCAAGAGGGATCCACAAGAGCACCATGGAAAGGGATATCCTTAACCTTTGCAAATATGTATAAAGGGCCATCAGGTGCTCTAATTGTCTCACTAGGGTCAAATGTAAGACAATAATCCTTAGGTGTATCTTGTTTTTCTACCATATTTACCAAGTTCGGAGCCATAGAAGTGAATTCCTCAAAGGAGAAAGAAGTATACTCAGTCTCAATCACGTTAGAGGTATGAGAAGGCAAAGGATCAGTAAAAATTTTAAGATTTTTATTAGGAGGAGCTATTGATTTATTTCCCTTATCATTCACACCTTCCATAGATATAGTAGTGTAATCAATCAAATCTTGAATCTTATTTTACAATGCAAAACATTTCTCAGTATCATGACCAAGCTGACAATGAAATTGACAAAAGGAATTGTTATCAAAATAAGGGGATGCAAGTTTATAAGGATGAACTTGTTTTATAGGAGGAAGTTTTATAACATTTATGTGCAACAACTAAGACATGATACTATGTAAAGATTCATTCAAAGGAGTAAATTGTCTTTCTCTTTTAAAAAAATTAGAAATAGAAGGCACACCTATTGAAGCATTCACATCATTGTTGTTGATTGTATCATTGAACTTGATGAAGCTTTTTGTTGGTTTGAACTTCGTAAACGGTTGTTGAACACTCTCCCCTTTATCACTCGGAACCATAGGAGTAGATTTCTCCATTTGACTCACAGCCAATTGATAATTGAGGAGTGTTGCGCACAACTGCGGAAAGGAAGTAAACTCAAACAAAAGAAGCTTTTCCCTGATATCTTTTTGCAAATTAGAAATAAAAATTAGTTGAATATCATTATCAAGTACATGAAAATAAATTTGAGCACACAAATGCTTATATCTACCAATGAAATCAGTCACTTTTTCTTTAACACCTTGTTTACAATGCATTAAATCAGTCAAAGTGATTTTAGGACCAATGTTATTTTGAAATTGTTGGATGAAAGCATTTGTTATTTGTTGAAAAGAAGTGATGGAATAAGAAGGCAAAGAGCAATACCATTGTAAAGCCTTATCTCTTAATGTTCTTGTAAACAATTTTGCAAGCAATCTTTGATCATAAGCAAAATCAGTACACAAGGTTTGAAATGTTTTAACATGTGTGAGAGGATCACCCTTTCCATTATAGAGTTCCAATTGAGGGACCACCACATGCTTAGGTGGCATGGCTTTAATAATATCAAGAGAAAGTGGTCTCGCAACATCAAAGGTGGGCACACTAAACTTGGATTGACTCATAGAAGCAGATTGTTGTTGTAAGGAAGACACGATTTGAGCAATATTATTGATTGTTGCTTCAGTAGAAGAATTGATGTTAGACATGGTTGATTGAGAAGGTGGTGTGATGTTATTGAAGGAAGGCATGGATTGAAAATAAGATGGTGGGACATTATGATAAGTATGCATAGGTGATGATTGTGTAGGAAACGGGACACTCAAAGGAGGAATAAAATTGTTGATTGAATTTCCCCCTTGTGTCACATTGATTGGTTGAGGGATAATAGGAATACTTATGGAAGACATAGGTAAAGATGGAGGATTAAATGAAGAAGAGGGATTGCCCCCATGACCAATAGTTGTAGGAATGACATTTTAAGTTGATGTAGCCATGATGTTTGAAGTGAAAGTAGGAACACTAGCCATTGAAGTGGTCAAAGGAATAGAAGAATTGAATTGATTTGAAGGTTGTGAATAACCTAAGTTCTCAGCACAACTCGTGATAGGCATGACATTAGAATCAACAATATGAGCAATGCCACACAATATTTCAATTCCATTCTTATCACTTTGAATCATACATTTAAGGTCGTCGATTAATGGAAGAGCTTCACTATTAGGGTACTCTTGGGATATCCATTATTGAAAGTTATTAAATTGATTGTCCAATTTGGAAATTTGATCTATGGAAACTCTAGTCAAAGCTTCTTCTTGATCATGGAATTCATCAATTGGATAGATAGGAACATGATTAGGATGGGAAGAATCAGCAGTATCCTCATTAAAGAAGTCACCCAAATTATGTTCCATCTCCTCAGTAATTAAACCTTGGGAGGCCTTAATTCTAATGCTTCGTCTAATGAGGATAGTGTAGGTAGGACTAATAGTGGTGAAACTTATGCACTAGATGAAAAATTTTAAATTTTAAATTTGGAACAAAGCTTACAAAATTGATTAATGCAAAATTTAAGAAAATATTGATTAAACAATTTGAACTTTCTTGGAAGAAGAGGATGACACAACTTCCAAAAATGAAAGGAAATTGGAATTTTAAAATTAGGGCCAAGGGAATACCACTTAATTTTAAAATCAGAATTTTTTAAACCTGGGTAGATTATAATTAACCTCTTAATTTTAAAAAATTTCTTGAAATTTGAAATTTTGAAATTTGAAGGTATTGTCAATGTTAGAGGGATCAAAAATCGACAAAAGCAGCCAAACTTCTGGATTTAGGCTATTAAATACATTCATAACAGTCTCCCAAAATTTTGGGAAAAAAGTCGAGGACTGTGGTGGGAACGCACATGGTCTGACCAACTTTTTTTGAAATTTTCAGGGATTAATGTTACGATGATTTTAAAGCTAACCCCAAAAAATTGGCGAATTTTGCGATTTCGAGATAGGCGAAAATAAGGTTCCAATGTGGAAATAGAACCCAATTAGGGTTTTGAAGAAAAAGAGGAATTGAATTGGAAATTTGAAAAGGGTCACACCTAATGGATAGGGACACCTTGGAGAATGTTAAGAAATCTGAATTCGAATGAAAATGATTGAAATTTGCACAAAATCCAATGAAATTTGAAAATTAGGGTTTTATGACCTAACCGCTTAATTTTTGAAATTTGAATTTTGTACAAAGGAGGGAAATTGAAAATTTGAATTGTAGGACAGAAGATAAGTCTAAAAACAGTCACAAATCTGAAAATTGAATGGAAATTCAATTTTTGCACAATTTCAAGATGATTTTTTAAAATTAGGGTTTTGACAATTAACCTCTTAATTTTGTGAATTTGTTTAGAAAATTGAACAAGGCAACGAAGAAATTGAATTTGACAACAAATCAATTTTCAAATCTAAGCCAATAACAAGCAATTTTTACAAAACACAAATTCAATTTCAATTCTAAAAACTAGGGTTTTGAATGAATTAACCACTAAGTTTGCAGAAAAATTAAACTTGTAAATGAAAAATATGCAATGATTTTCATAATAAAGCATGTAAGACATCAAGTTCACCAAAATGTGATGTTGGAAAAATGGTGAATGATGGAGATATCGAGAGGAAAGCTTTTCTTCCCTCCGAGGAGATAAAAGTTTCACTTTGGATTTCTCTTCAAACATATTTTCCACATTACATTAGAAGAGGGAGGAAAATACACAAGATTCTACCTCTAGAGAAAGAGATTGAATTCTAAGTGATGGTAAGTGAATCCCCTCTTCTGATATTGAGATTTGAATTAATTGAATTGTGTACTTATGATCAAGTGTAAAAGTGACAAAGATCTGATTATAACTCAAGATAGAAGAATATGATGAAGTTGTGCACCTGGATCTGGCAATAATCTGTTGAAACAAAGTCACCCTGTGAATTTGGGAAAAATTTGTCCAGACTATGGTGGGAATGTACACGGTCCTTCGAAAAATCCATGAAATGAATCCGAAAGTACAGCAACGCACCTGCAACCTACACACAAAAAAGAGAGCGAAAGGTGTTGGGATTGGGAGTTTGCCTTTAGGTCAAACCCAAGTTTTGGAATTAACTAAATGATGAAAGAGAGTAGTTGCAAGTAAATGTAAAGGAATGACTGAAATTTAAGTCACCTCAAGGGAGGTTGTAGATAGATTGTAGATAGATTTTCTTGTGTGAAATTGAATGTTGGAATGAATCTCCTCTTTATTGGTTGAATCCTTGACTTGAATGCAACACCTATCCTTGAAGGGAGACTTGAGAATGCTCAATGATGGAAAGGAATGCTTGAATTCTCTTGAAAGCTTGATCTCATGTAAACTTCCCACTCATCCAACTTATGAAAATGAGAGGACAAATGGGACTTAAATACTTGTCAATTAGGTTTAATTGATTGATTTTCCGTTGCAAGCCGACACTAGGGGAGTCTTCCCGCTCAATGTGAAACCTCCAAAGCACATTTGAAAAGTATCCTGCCCCAAAATGGGGCACGGGACGGAGGCACCACGCCCCTGTCCTGCCCTTTTTTGCATGACAGGATGCAGTTCAGGCAGTGTGGAGGGCAAGCAAGATGCGGTTCTCAGGCTTCGAGCAAGTCTTCAATTTCCGATCAGGCTTAGGGATTCAGTTCGCATGCTTGAGGACCCTAATGTGGTCAAAAATTGTGAGGGTCACGATTTTATGACACTACAGAAACATTTGCACAATCATAAGCATCTGCAATCATCAAATGTAACCATCATAGATATATCACCTTCCAAATATATAGTATCCATTAGACATACATTGCAATCATCATAGAAGCATGTAGATCATAAAAATAAAAAACACACATCACATCATTTGCATCATCATCCAAGATAAAGTCATATAGATCAAAGGCATATCATATAGCTCATCGAAATCAAAGTAGTTGCATGTATAAACATATCTACTATCATATCATCATCCATATGTGTGGCCACATGTTGATCCAAAGGAAAATCAATGATACAAGTCAGAGCCAGTCATCAGTGAAACAATAAAATGTCCAAAGTCCCTAGATATCATATCAGTAACAATGTCCATCAAATCAAGCAACATCAGTATCAAGGAAATAAATGAACATCAATAATCAATCAGATCACCAGAGCATCATATCAGAACATCAATGAGTATCATATCAGCAGGATCAAAGTACAACAATGTATCATATGGAGAGGTCATCAAAATACAATGATGTGTGTATATATCAATAAAGTACATCAAGGTACAAAATACAACATCTGTGAGCATAGTCAAGGGGTGGGATCAGTGTGACCACCTCCAGAACCTATCAGCTGAGAGCTTGAGCTACCTACACCTGTGCTACTACTAGGAGCATTCCTCCTAGGTCCCATGACCCCCTCACTGCCTCTATGTCTGTGAGATCCACCCCGCTGAGAACTGGCTACATAGCTGGGAGCCTGTTGAGCTGTCAGCACCATCACAAAGTATAAGTCCCTGTAATAGGTGGCCCGCTCGGACTGATAGACAAGAGTCTAGATAGTCTCACCTATCACCCCATACATATTTTTCTACTACAGAATCTGAACCATCTCCTCAGCTCAGCCCTGACGCTCTATCTCAGTGTCCCACTCTACTGTAACCTGTGTAATCTGAGATTGGACGACCTGTAGACCCTATTGCATTGTATCTCTCTCAACCCGAGAAATATCCTAGTCTAATGACACTGTGACCACCTATCTCTGCAAATGCACAACCTATGCCTAAGCCTGAGTGAGCTGACCCTATAGCCTCTGCAACAAGGCTTGTAATCCAGCAATCTGTACCTATTGTTGATGTGGAGGCACTCTGATCTGTAAACCATGTGGCTGAGAAGGCTGTGAATCCTGAACACCAACCTATCAAGAGGCAAGAGGGGCATATCAATCCTTGTCTGTAGAGAAAGTGGTTGAACATCCTCATCCTGCTCCTCCTCCATCGCCATCCCGCCCAATCTAATCAACCCTCCTCCTCCACCAACCTCCTTAGACTCGGTCTCTTCATCAGAAGAATCATCAATCTCCTCCTCAGATCCATCATCGTCTTACCTCTCCCTGGCCTCCACTATAGCAACATCCTCAACCCACACAAGCCCTCCTCGTCCCAACTACTACCTCCATCCACCTCCTCTCCCCCTTACACCTTGCCCACCATCCCTCACATCTCCTCCCTCATCTCCTCCTCCACCCCCACCACCACCTCCTCCCCGGTCATGACCAATCACTAATTCCTCTCCCATCTCTCCCACCCCTCCTACCTCTCCCCCATCCTTGCCTACCACCTCAGTGACCTCCCCCTCTGCCCTGATCATCATAATCATCCACCTCCTCAAGAGTAGGAATAGGATCTCCTAGCCCTGTAATTCGTGGGAACCTGTGTGTTAGAAAATACTAAGTATACTCATTTGTCATGCCCACATCAGCCACATCCACCAACATATTCCATACACAAAAAGGCAAGGAGTAGAACTCAGCCCGAGCTGTGGAAAAATTTAGTGTCGGAACCTAATCTGTCCTCTCCTTGTGCACCCTAGCGTACATAGTCATCCCTTGCGGCATAGGCTACACGCGACCAAACTGTCGGTATACCCGAGGAAGAATAAACCGCTCTACCACATAGGGGGTGCGACCCAACAGAAATCTGCTCAAAAACAAATAGGACACCTCAAATCCATCCTCGAGCCAAGGCTCACACAGTCGATACGGCCTCCACACCACTGTATCCATATCATCTAAGGCCTGCCTCCAATACTCCAACTTCTCGAGCATCGGATAGGAAGCAACCTAGCTATACATCATCACATAAGGTGCCCCTGCTGGTCTGAATCTCTCCCCAAGTGGACGGGTCACTGCTATGTGCTCCCATGCCCAAATCTGTAGAAGGGTGCACCCAAAACCTAAACTAGTCAAACCATTATAAACCACCTGATGGAGCTCATGATATAGGTGAGAAAGCAGACATATACCACAAGCATATTGCGTGCACAACCACACCATCTATCGAAGAACTCGACCCCATCCAATTAACAACCCATGAGACCTCATGTCAGGAATCAGGAAGCTACCAATCAAGTCTGCCAATACTAAAGGGAGTGGGGCATAGATATCTACCATGTCTTGCCAAGACACTGAGTAACCTGCAATATGAGGATCCCCGAACACCTCCCGCAGAGCATTTGTCCCGCCAACCTCCTCCACATCATACACGACCAACTCTCCTGTAATTAGAATCCAAAGAATCTGATAGACGTCCTCAGGTGTCACTGTAATCTCACCCATCGGTAAATGAAAATTATTATGCTCATTGTGTCATCCCTCGATCAACGCGATGAGTATACCCCTATTCTTTTGATAGGGTGGCATGTGCAACAAATGAATGAGACCGCAAGCCTCTATAATTGCCAAATCATCGGCAGTTAATCGATCTCTCATCACAAAATTCTTCGGGTATTTCTCCCAAAGTATGAGAACACCTCGTTGGATCTATATCAACAAGAGGAAGTATATCAGTTTTATCTATTCTCAGCAACCAAGCAATCAAAAATCAAACAACAGAGGCATCTATCAAGTGACGACAAGCATAACATCACACAAGGAATATCCTATCAATCAATCAAGTATCATATCAAAAACCAATCAATAAGACTCATAACGTAAACAAGTCTCATATCGAAACCCAACATCATATCGCAAACAGACCCGCATCAAAATCAAGTTTCATATCAATCAAACAAGTATCCTATCGAAGATCATTCAAACAATCAAGAAACACATCGAAATAAAGTTTCATATCAATCAAGCTTCATATCGTGAATCAATCAACAAGTCCCATATCGAAAATCTAGCAAAATCTAACTCGAAAATTCACAAAAGAGGGTTAGAAAATTGAACTTACAGGTGGCCCGTACTTCGGTGGCCTCTGAAATCATCGAACTCGCTCAAATCGATGAAGATGGTAGGGGTGCCATTTCTCCTCTCCACTCCAGAGCTCCAATTCTCAACTGAAAAGTGCAAAAATGAGGTGGAAATGGGCCCTTGGAGGCTTATATAGCCCATGCTGACGTAGGCGGTTGTGATGTCTCGGTGGACGTGTGGGGCATGTACTCACTATCCCCACATATTCTTAGCCCCATTTTTCAATATCATTTTTAATAAAATCTATCGGGTGATAAATTTTTAAAATCAAAATTTTTAAAATTAAAAAAAAATCAAAAATTTAATAAAAATCCAAAAAAATGAAAATTTAAACATCGCTAAAAATTCGCAAATCGTCGTGCTTCGCATCACTCTCTGGAAAACTGCATTTTTTCTCAATTTATCACTCGAGGGGGCATATCATCATTATCATAACGAATCTCCATATCAGCTTCATATCAACAAAAGCACATCAGTGTATCATATCGAAATCAAATTTTCATATTCAGGGAATCATATAGACAATCTTGGCGACGGCATCATATCGAAAAAATTTGACGACAAATTGAGCATTTTTCTTTTAATCAACATGTGGTCACATGACACTCCAAAGAGGTGCAAAATGTAGACACCTAAAAGTTGCACAATGAATTAAGTGAAAATTATTCATTTAATTATCCCTAATTCTTCCAATTAATTAAATTAAGATTTAATTAATATCCCTGTTCTTCTAATTGATCTTTTAATCAAATTAAAGATTTGATTAAATCCCCTTCTTCTATCTAAGCCATTTAATTAAATGCACATTTAATTATAAATCTCCATTTATCCCCTTTTCCCATTTTAATTAAATTCACATTTAATTCAAAAATCTCTTTGCATTTCACTAGGATCTTAGTTGTATCCATTTTGATCCTAGAATCATTCTCATAAATCTCATTCTCTAGGTTGTCATCCAAGAGATCAAGTGCTCTTCCAAGTGAGGGTCACCTTTAATCTTAAGGATCTTTATAGATAGAGGAGCATGGGGCGTGCTTAGAGTTTGGTTTTTCAAAGCTAGTTTTTTGGTTTTCAATGTTGATTTCTAACCTCTAACATAATGTTTCATGTGTATGTTTGAGATGTTTTCCCCTCTTTCAGGTTGATACCACATTTATGGCATACAGGTATGCTTGTGGATTATTAAGTAAAATCACTAAATATTAGGCAACCATTTAGTTTTTTTTCTAAATGTATGGGTAGAGCATAGCCCACATGTGCATTTTGAAAGGCATAATCTTTTGGGGTATATTCATGAAGGTATCACCTTTGGTTTTGTTGGGATTAGGGTGTCTCGGCCTTTTTTATCCTTACATTTATTTATTGATATATTAGTTATGTATTTATTTATTTATTTTATGCCTATTATGTCATTTCTTCTTGTGGGAATTGCACAATGAGGTGTCATCCTGCATGGAAGGTGGCTAGATTGACATGTGTTCTCATTTTGAGGAAATAGTCATCCCAATTTGTGGACCCATTTAGAAGATTATTTTTGGTGTATTTCATAGGTTGGAAGAGTTTTATGACACAAATTATGACTAATTATGATAATGACACATTATGCTAGTTGTAAGAGTCCAAAAATGATAAACTCGTGACAAGTCAGACCCAGTTATGTGGACACATGTTTATGTAAGGGTATTGCATGAATACAATAACATTGCATGTCAAGGAGGTTGTTTGTATGCATGACGATGCTTAGATTCTACCACGTGGCCTTATTTGGCATTAACTTCTTGAAGCTTCTCATTTATATTATTATATATGATCTGGAAGCTTGTGGAATATTTTAAAGAGGTTTTTTGTAGGTACTATTATGTATTTGTACTTTCTCTAGAAATCTTATTGTTGAAGACTCTTATAAGATTTTGGCTCTACAAGTGTATTGTAATCTTCATTGTTTACTAATAATACATTGGACTATGATTTATAATGTCAAGCTTTTCTCTTGTAAGGGTTTTTTCCCACCTTTTCTAATGAACTCCTCTTATTCCACCCTAAATAAAGTATTCATCTAGGTTCTAATTAAAATTGAAATTAAAGATATTATTAACGACTTCAAATGAGCATTAAGGTTAATATGTATTGTAATAGCTACTAATATGATCCAAGTATTGTTCATATGTTGTTCCAACTAGTCTACCGATAAATTGCTTGTAATTTTTGTATTTAATTCTCCAATTTAAATGCTAAATTCCACATAGTAGAAATGTTACTATGGTATGCTCTACTTTCAATGTAAATAGAAAAGTAAAGTGTAAAGGTCCTTGTGTGGAGAAGACACATGAAGCTTCAGGCTATAAATGCTTTGACACCATTACAAAAGAAAAGTGTAAATGTTACTATGGTATGCTCTACTTTCAATGTAAATAGAAAATAAAAGTGTAAAGGTCTTTGTGTGGAGAAGACACATGAAGCTTCAAGCTATAAACACTTTGGCACCATTATTAAAGTTGGGAGTCTTGTAACGAAAATTGCTAGTAAACATGAAAATAAAGTGGGTACCTAAATATCCAAAAAATCCAATTAAATTAATGGACTGACATCTCCATACGTAGGTTAGTCACTCTATTTTCATTTTAGTCTAAATATAAAATAAAGTAGTATGGAGTTCAATCTTTTTTATGCATTGATAAAAATTTGTACGCATGATCTCCAAAAAAAATTCATTAGAATAAAGAGCAGGAGTGATGATAATGGATCATTTGTCTCCTCCTCTATTCTAACTAAATCTATAGGCCAACTCATATTTATGTGATACCTTGATTTAATACTTGCAAAGAAATAAATTATATTTATTAGCCTTATTTTGTAACTTGAGGACATGAGTGTGTTAAGGAAGCATGGACATTGTTTAGAAATGCAACAAAGAAGCATCACACCAGATCAATTCACATTGGAAGAGGGTGTGAAAATCCACCAAAGAATAATAGGCAAAGGATGTTTGTCAAATGTTCCCTACTAGATTTGTATGTGAATTGTAGGATTGTACATAGGCAAATGAATTGTTTGATAAAATTTCTTAAAGAAATGTGGTCTCTTGGACTACAATAGTATCGTGATATGTGTATATAATGACTTTTTTGTTAAGGTTGTAAGTTAAGCTCCCATTGCACCATTTAAATTGATTATAATCAAGGTAAATATAATAACTATGATTGAGGAGGAATTAAATTAACTATACAATAATGCAAATCCATTTTTTGTCACATTGTTTTAGAATAGAATTCTTAATTATTTTATTTTTCTTATCAATACTATTAGTTCATACTTGGAATAAGAGTATATCTTTTTAACCTACAAGAATTTGTGTTCCTTACAAATAATATAATCTAATAATAAAACAAGCAAAAAAAAAATAATAATTAAACTTTTTTTTTTTTGTTTCACTTCTTGTTTGTTGATGTTGTTGTAGAAATGAATTTTATACTTCATCTTTTCTTTCTCAATCTTCTCAAAATATTGAAAATAAAAGAAGATGATGTCATCATATATCATATGGGAGTGTAGTGTGCTCCCACTATCACTTCATTTAATTCACCTATAACATAATAGAATTATTTCTCTAAAAGAAAAGAAAATATATGAATCCTTTCCTAAGGTGTTTTAGCTCTTAGAATGAGAAATCTAAAGTCTAAACATCTTTGTGAGGGCTAGCATTATATTTAATAATATTTAATATATTTGAGAGAGTATGGAATGGGTTAACATATATTATTTTCATCAAGATCAATTTTGAAAAACACCATGTGTTTTAAATACGAAGCTTACGGAGTGTCTTTGAGTTTTTTGACAATAATATTCAAATGTAATGTTATCTCATGGAGTGAATTTACCAAAAGGTATTCAAATTTAATGTTGTCAATTGTCACCATCTATTGCAGAGAACTTCTACAAATCATGTAGTTTGTTCTTTAGTTGTAGAAAGCTTCACTCACCTTGCAGATCTATAGGGTTTGAAATCATAATGTTCTACTAAAAACTTCTTACAAATAAAAACAAAAACACAAAGTCGTGAATGAATTATGACTCCATGAAAATTAAAATCAAACCCCTTAATGTTATTTCATGTCAATATATAACATAACAAAGTAGAAACATTTTTTTTTTATGAAGATAAAACCATATAATGGTTGAATAGATTAAATTGACATACAAGGAACATAATAATATGAATCAAAACATAGGGAAAATGTTGAATTTTGTAACACAAGAACCTACAAGATCAAACAAAAAACAAAAACACCTTCAACAAATGAATGCTATATTGCTCAAATGCAAAGAATAAAGATTGGATTACAATTGTACAATGAGGTGCTTCTAAAGAAAGCACAAATATTCCCTAACCTACATTTAGGAGAACTAAAGTGCAAGAATGAGGAGCTAAAAAAATCTCAACTCTATCTAAATTAGGTGCACAAAAGCTAAACTAGAAGTAAGCACTCCAAAAAACATAAATAGTTGTAAAGAAGCAACTAATAGTTAAATATTCTCTAACACTCTCCCTTAAGTGAAACTTAGGGCACGAGTAAGAAAACTCTAAATGAAAGAATACAAAAATGGGTCCAAACAACAAAAGGCCTAATTAGGTACCATCCTGAATCAAACGCCGAATGAAGTGCATGTGGATCTCAATGTACTTAATCTGTTGATTCTCCAATGGGTTGTAATAAATATGAATAGCACTCGAATCGTCATACTAAATAATATTGGGACCATCAAGAGGAACACCAAACTCTGTTGACAACTGACAAAGCCAAACAACCTCTTGGATAGCAAGAACAACTGCTCAATACTCAGCCTTAGTAGATGATAATGCAATATCAAATTTCTTCTTGCAAGACCAGCAATGGGGACAAAACCAAGACAAAAAACAAATCCAAAAGTAGACATTTTATCATTAACATTACCAATCTTTTTGAGTTCGGTGAAGCCAAGAATCCTAGAGTCCCCTGATGTGTAATGTAGTCCAAAGTGCAATGTGCCCTGAATGTACCTTAAGATGTGTTTGGTAGCCTTCCAATGACTCTCATGTGGATTGTGAGAAAACTGAGAGACTAGACCGAATGAAAAGGAAATATTAGGATTAGTGTGTGTTGGGTATAAAAGACTACCAACCAACTATCTATGCAATGTAGCATCAAATGAAGGAGTAGAACAAATAGAAGACAACAACACCTAGTTGAAATTATTTGGGGGGTAGGCTTGCAATCAAGCATGCAAAATCCCTTAAGCATATCGAGAGCATACTTCTTCTAAAAAAATGAAAAATCTCATTTGAAGACTGATTAACCTAAATGCCAAGGAAGTAATGCAGAAGACCAAGATTTGTCATGTCAAACTACTCCATCAACGCTCACTGAACACTCAGAATCATGGAAGAAGAATTAACTGTAAGAATCAAAACATAAAAGACAACATTCAAAAGATATTTTTTTTAGCGTTGAGTGGTAAACTATGGGATTTGAATGGTAATCTGTGAAACTAGTAGAAAGCAATAATATGTCCATCTTCTCATACCAAGTCTTTGGGGCCTGCTTGAGACCATACAATGAACATTGAAGCCTAAAAACAAGTGAAGAGTCCTAAAAACCCCTTTATCTACTCCATATAGATATCCACATGAAGATCACCATGCAAGAAAGCACTCTTCACATCCATTTGATATAGTGACCATCCATGTGAAGCTACAAGAGAAAGTGCAAGGAAAGTAGAATCCATCTTGGCAACAAGAGAAAAAGTCTCAAAATAATTAATGCTCTCAATTTGTGAAAAACCCTAAGCAACAAGATGAGCCTTATACTTATCAATGGTACCATTTGCAACATACTTGGTACAATACACCCACTTAAACCACGCCAACTTTCTTCCCTGAGGAAGAGGAACAAGATCCCAAGTGTGATTCTTCATTAATGAAGGATACTCCTCTACCATATATCCATCTCCCACTTTGGTATACCTGGTACACTTGAAAACTTCTTAGGACTAGTCAACATATCCTAACTCACAAGTGAGAGCCCAAAACTTTGTGAACAAGTGTGATGATAATTTAATGGATCACCTGCCCAAACGTCAATTGCATCAATGGTACTATGGGCCTACTTAGGAAGTGGTGAGACAAGTGGTGAACTAGAACAACTCCCTCATCCTCAAAAGGCAAATAATTTTTAAGAAATGAAGGAGTAGGAAGTGATGGGGAATTTGGTGATGTAGAGTCCATCAGAGGATAGTGCTTATCAAATTGGACATCTTGTCAAAACAATATTTCTCTAGAAACAAGATCAAACAAACTATACAACTTAGTATCCTCACAGTAGCCAACAAAGATCAATGGTTGGCTCTTCCTCTCCATGGCTTCCCTTTATGCATCTGGAATAAATGCCCAAGAAACACTCTTGAAAAATTTAAATGAAGACACATCAGGCTTGACATGGGACCAAGCCTCCTCAGGAGTCAATTATCACAATTTCTTGTGAGGCATCTGATTTTGAATGTAATTAGCACATTTGACTTCCTTAGCCCAAAAAGTTGCATTCATATCCCAAGATTGAATCATGCAATTAGTCATCTCCTGAAGTGTTTTGTTCTTCCTCTTGACAATACCATTCTATTGAGGGGTATAAAAAATTATAAGTTGATGAAGGATGCCATGCTTAGTGCCAAAAGTCCCAAAATGTGTGTTTGACATACACCACCCCCCCCCCAATTATCTATGTGTATCTTCTTGATAGAAAGATTAGACTACTTCTCCACAAATGCCTTATACCTCCTAAATAAATCAAAGGCCTCTTGTACTTAAGAAAACATACCCATATACAAATGGAGAAGTCATCAATGAATGTGAGAACATACTTGGCCCCAAGAAAATATGGAGTCAGAAAGGACATGAGGTCACTATGAACTAACTCCAAGGGTACCTTAGTATGGTGGCCTCAACTTGAAGGAAAAGAATCCTTGTGATGCTTAACAAGAACACAACCTTGACAAACACCATTAATGCAAGAAACATGAGGTAAGCCAAGCACCAAAGACCAAGTACTCATTTGTTATAGATACTGATGCTCTGCAAAAAGGATTAGAAAATCTGTTTGATGGCAACACACACAAGAGCACAAGAAACAAACGTTAGTGTTAGCAACAAAAGATTATCCTAAACAGGCATATCAAGAGAGATATTAAGCATGAAATAGAAAGCATATAAACATAGAATAAAATAGCTAATCAAGATGCTCATAGTTGCTCCTCCCTTGTTTCTCTCCTCTCCAAGTCCCAAATGAGTGTAGCTCTCAGCTTTTAGCACTAGCCATGGATGCCATATGGAGATTCAAGATGGTTGAATATGATAAGCAAATGCTATGCAAGTGTAGATAGTGATGCTATGAAAAAGCTCTATGCTAATGCCAGTATAACAACAATACTCTAATGCTTCCCTTTTTGCTTGAGGAGAAGGGTTCTATTTATAGAAGAAATGGGGAAATGAAGGGTTAAGATTGAATGGTTTAATCAAGGGCCAAGTTTGAAAGTTGGAGATCCATGTGCACAATTGGCACCAATAAAATGGTGACAAGTGTCAACATAGGATTGGGTTGAGAGAAGAGGTTGGAGGCATTAAAGGCCTGAGAAGACCTCATGGTTATCTAGAGGCTAAGGGTCAAGTCCAAATTAAGATTACCCACTGGATTAAGAGTTAATCCAAGGATAAAGCTTTATGCAAATGTTTAAGAGATAATCATGGTCAAAGCATTAATGGCCTGATGAGACCTTTGGGTTGGGTAGAGGTTGAGTCAAAACAAATGTTTTAACCATGTGGGAGGGTTTGAGGTAACCATTAATGGTTATTGGAGACTTTGGGGATTAAGTGGTTGAAGGTTGAAAGCCTTCAATGGTTATCAAAGACTTTGAGCCATTTAGTGGTTGAAGGTTGAAAGCCTTCAATGGTTATCAAAGACTTTGAGCCATTTAGTGGTTGAAGGTTGAAAGCCTTTAATGGTTATCAAAGACTTTGAGGGTTTGAGAAGTGACTTCCCTTTTGCTTAGGAATGTGACAAAGTTTAGAGAAGGGGTTAGGTTATTTAGAAGTGATTAGAAAATTCTACAAGGGGTTTAGGCATGCAAGTGGATTTTGTAGGAAAATGCAAGTGGGAGAAATTTTGGTATTTTCAATTAAAATAAAATCATTTATTTCAATTAAATGGTGTAATTTGCATTTGGATAAATATTCAAATAAATATTAATTTATTTAAATGAGAAAAATGAAGATAAAGCATTAAAATGCTTGAAGACTTTGAGGGAAACCATTAAAGGCTTGAAGACTTTAAGGAAAACCATTAAAGTCTTAAGAAGACTATAGAAGGAAGCCATCAAGTTTGAAGACTTTAAAGCCATCAAGTTTGAATACTTTAAGGGAAACCATTAAAGGTTTCAAGTGGGTGAGGATAAATAGGATTTTAAATAAATAATTTATTTAAAATAGTTGTGCAACTTGCTTTTGTAGGAAAATACAAGTGGGTGGAGGATAAAGGTGATTTAAATAAATTATTTATTTAAAATAATTGTGCAACTTGCTTTTGTAGGAAAATACAAGTGGGTAGAGGATAAAGGTGATTTAAATAAATGTTAATTTATTTAAATGTGAGAGGTGGGATTTTGGGGGATTTAAATAAATATTTATTTATTTAAATGTGAGAGAAGATTTAATTAAACAAATATGATTTATTTATTTAATTAATGGTCTGAATTTGGTTAAGTGAATTAAATCAAATAAATTGAATAATTTATTTAATTAATAGGAGAAGAGGGTTAAGATGAATTAATTAAATATTAATTTAATTAATTCATTAATTGATGGTTAAATAATCAAATAAATACTAAGTATTCATTTAATTAAGTGGACAGATTTATGTGACTACATTTGCCCCTCTTTGAGACGGTGCGGTTTATCGCGTCGTTTCAAAGAAAGAAAAATAGGTGTGAAGAAATGCCCCATAAAATGTAAATTTAATGGGTGGTATGCCCCCTCGAGAGATGGGCCGAATTTTTTTTATTTTTTTTTTTGAAAAATCGGGCGATCTCTCGAAAAAGAATGAAAAGTGGAGGGGAGGTAGAATAGAAGAAATTAGAACTAATGATGAAAGAATGGGAGAAAATGGAGTGAATATGAAGAAACAACAAGCCAGTGGGTACCCTGAGGTCATGCAAGAGATACATAGCAGATGTAGTGTGGGGTTTGGATTGATGCTATACAATTGATCAAAATTGGTTAGACAATCTGGTGCAATCGGTTTAATTGCCCCGGTCAAGTCAAAACGTGACAGTTGATGTCAGTTGGTCGCTTGGACATGATAAAGTCTGAGTAAGTGAATCAAAGTGACCTGATGTGACTTAGACAATTGATGTAATTGCCCGATGAAGTCAAGGTATATGAAGCAAAATACTCGTTGAGACTTAGACAATTGATGTAATTGTCCATTGGATTGTGTTTGATTGGTTGATCAATTGATAGTGTGTGCGTGGGATGGATGATTGTGGTGAATCATAGCAACCCCGTTGAGACTAGGTCATTATGATAAATGCCTGATGTAGTCTAGGATTACCATGATCGATTACCTGTTGAGACCCGAAGATACTTGATCAGAGTATCTGTTGATAGTCTAGGTGTGTGGGAGTCGATGTATCTGTGCAGATAGAGTAACTTTCTTGACTTATTGGATGACTTAGGATAGGAAACACAATCCCTCCTATTTAGAGATGGATGGTGATGAATGTGGCTTGATTAGGCTGATTGGGACACGATGTAGGGTATGTGATGGTGATTATCAAGATGGGGAGGGTCGGGAGGGGTTCAATGTTAGATAGAAGAAATGGAGGACCTATTACATTCCTATGGAAGAAGAGGAAAAGAGAGTATCCATTGTCATTACTATGTATGAATGATATGCAGCTATTTATGAATGTATGGATGGATGGAATGCAATGGAATGCAATGGAATGCAATATATACAAATGAGATGGAATGATGATCCATGGTGCTTTATTTTTCATCATTGAGCTTTAAAATGTTGTAAGAAAATACAAGCAACTTGACATAAAGATTCAAGATGACCAGAGTATTTCTTACATGGATTTTGATATAGCAAGTTAATACAAGAAACTTGATATAATGGATCAAGTTGACCTAAGTATTGCTTGCAGAACAGGCAAGGATTATCTCCTTTCATGCATGACTTGGATCGTCCTCCTTGATCTTAGGCTGATCATATCCTGAGACAAGTGCATACCGTAATAAGAGATAAAACCTTTATCCAGTTTGGATGAGGTAGGAAGAACCAAAGGAAGAGCATTGTACCTGTAAACAAACAGTATATACATAAAGAATAAAGAATAAGGATCCTTGGTAATGGTGCATGCCCATATGGTCGAGGTATACGCTGTAGTCAGCAAGCCGTAATGATCTATGACTGCATTTGGCATAAGATCACGTAGGTTGGTAAACTTCCCACGTAGACACCATTAGTACATGCCCTAGAACTTCATCGGAAATAATGTGCAAACGATACAAAACAATGCTGCAAGATCCTGATACAGATAAACAAATGATTGTACTCACAAATCAACCAAGTATTTGATAGCTTAACATAATTTTCTTGTCAAAGAAAATGTCACTTTTGTCTTTGTTTTGGTAAGGAAGGATGCATCCTTGTTGAAGACAGTTTGATTGTTGATGTTGATTGTGTGGTTGATTGGTAAATGGTCATTGTGTGAGTAGTTTGTCAATGTTTATTTTGGTATCTGCATGGATGGGTATGTACAAGGTGTTGCCATGTTTTTGTGTGATTTTTCAATGGTTTTGTCGATGTTTTTGGATTTTGAATTGTTTTGAATGTTTTTGGTATTTTTGCGAGATATTTTTGAATGTTTTTGGATTTTTGATGATTCTTTGAATGAAGAACTTAATGAATCATAAGACAATGTAGAATCCACTTCCATCAATAGGTTAAAGGCATTGCCCCCAGTTTTAGACATGACTATGAAAAAGTGGGATGCAAGATGTATGGAGTACTATCATAATTGCAGAGGAATAAAAAGCCATGTTTTTTGGATGGATGGATGTATGTATGAAGTAGATGCGATCGCAACAAGTCTGAAAGACAATGGAGCCATAGCCTTTACGAGTGGCGCCTGTTTGCCAGGTTTTCACCACCGTACTTACCCAAGGTGCCACCGGAGTGGTTGTTCACCGTTTGGATGCATGATTTTTCTTTACTTTTTTGAATGTTTTTGTATTTTCTTTAGGACATTTTTCTGAATGTTTTTGGTATTTTCTGGTATGTAGGGGAGCCTGATGCTCTGTACAGCTTAGGTATAAAACCGTTTGAGGTGCATGTTGTTGATTGGATCTGCAAGCGGTTCTCCTTCTGATGTAGCCAATTGATATGCCCCGGACCCAAACACAGCAGTGACAACATATGGGCCCAGCCAGTTTGATTCAAACTTGCCCTGATGTTCTCGGTTTGGTTGGTTGCGAGGATTCTCTCGTAGAACAAGATCACCTACCTCAAATGTACGAGGTCTAACTCAGTGATTGTATCTTTTTCTCATGCGCTACTGATAGGCTTTGAGATGGTTGTATGCAGCTTGTCGCTTCTCATCAAGTAACTCTAAGTCCTGAAGACGTGAGACTCTGTAAGCTTCATCATCTATCAGATTATGCAAGGAAACCCGTAATGATGGTATCTCAACCTCAATAGGTAAGATAGCTTCTGCACCATAGACCAATGAATAAGGAGTTGCACCTGTAGGGGTTCGAATGCTAGTTCGATATGCCCATAGTGCCGGATTTAGTTGAACATGCCAGTCACGGCCGGCATCATTGACTGTCTTTTTGAGGATTCTTAATATGTTTTTATTGGATGCTTCGGCCTGACCATTGCCTTGTGGGTAATAGGGGGTGGAAAAGCGGTGTTGGATATGAAATTTCTCACAAAGTTCACGGACATCCTGATTTTTGAAAGGGAGACCGTTATCTATGATGATGGACATGGGCACACCATACCGGCAGATGATGTAGTTGAGGATGAATGAGGCGATCTGCTTGCCGGTGACTTGGGTAAGTGGAACAGCTTCGATCCACTTTGTGAAATATTCAGTGGCGGTAATAATGAATTTATGGCCATTGGATGAAGATGGATGGATTTTACCCACAAGGTCAAGGCCTCATTGACAGAAAGGCCATGGTGTTGTGATTGGTTGCAGTTCTTGGGCTGGTGCATGTATCAAGTCGCCATGAACTTGACATTTCTTGCATTTTCTAACAAAGTAGTAGGAATCCTTTTCCATAGATGGCCAATAATATCCAGCTCGCATGAGTTTCTTGGCTAGTGATGGACCACTTGAATGAGTCCCGCAAATTCCTTCATGTACCTCTTCCAAAGCCTTTGTTATCTCATCTTGTTCCAGACATCGAAGGAGAGTACCATCAAGACCGCGTCGGTATAGGGTTTCGGCAATAATGGTATATCGAGCAGTTTGGCGAATGAAGGTTTTTCGTTGGTTATTCGATTGGTTGGGAGGAAGGGTATGATCGTGAAGATAGGTGTAGAACTCACCGTACCATGGGGATTCAGAACCGACAAGGTGACATATCATCTCAGATTCAGGGATATCATAAGCGGGGATCCAAAGCTGTTCGACCAAGAACTCATAACGTGTTGAATTCTGTGGAAGATCTAGGAGAGATGCGATGGTAGCCATAGCGTCAGCAGCTCGATTCTGATCTCTTGGTATCTGCTCAAAAGTGATAGTAGTAAATGATGTCTTTAGAGTGTCCACCATTTGCTTATATGGCATGAGTTTATCATCTTTGGTCTGATATTCATCTGTTGCTTGTCGAATGACTAGTTGGGAATCGCCATATACTTGCAGTTCTTGTAATTTCCATTGGATGGCTAACCTGAGTCTTGTGATCAAGGCCTCATACTCGGCTATATTGTTTGTGCATGGAAATGTGAGCCTGTAAGACTTTGGGATGCTATCACCTTGAGGTGTGATAAACAGAATGCCTGCCCCCGAGCCATGCCTAGTGTATGAGCCATCAAAGTAGAGTTTCCATGGTTGTGTTGTTGTGATCATGAATATCTCTTCGTCTGGAAAATTGGAAATAAGAGGATGATCACCTATGAGAGGTGCATCGGCCAACTGATCTGCAATAACTTGACCTTTGATAGCTTTACGGTCCACGTACTCAATGTCAAATTCACTTAGAATCATCACCCATTTGGCCAAGCGACCTGTTAATGCTGCTTTGCTGAGTAAATACTTGAGTGGATCAATCTTTGCAATGAGTTGTACCTTGTGTGTCAACAAATAGTGCCTCAATTTTGTGGCTGCTAAGATCACTACTAGGCAAGCTCGCTCAATTGGTGTGTAATTGAGTTCATAGCCAACTAGTGTGCGAGAGATGTAGTATATAGCACACTCTTTGCCTTCTGCATTATGTTGTGCCAGTAATACACCTAATGCTGTACTTGTTGCCGAGATATAGAGTAACAATGGTCTACTTGGATCTGGTGGCATCAACAATGGTGGATTCATGAGATAGTCTTTAAGCGTCTGAAATGCTTGTTGGCATCGGGCATCCCACTGAAAGCGGATGTTCTTGTGTAGCAGATGTGTAAATGGGTGACACTTATCAGCCAATTGTGCAATGAATCTTCGGATGGATTGAAGTCATCCTTGTAGGGTCCTTAGCTGACTGATATTCTTTGGAGGTGGCATGTCCATGATTGCCTTAACCTTTGCTGGATTGACCTCAATACCTTTGCTTGAGACAATGTATCCTAGAAGTTTCCTGGAGGTTACTCCAAAGACACATTTCTTTGGGTTGAGTCGAACATGGTATTGTTCCAGTCTATCAAAGATTTTATCTAAGATGTGGAGATGCCCTTCTCTGGTGAGTGATTTTGCTAGTAAGTCATCCACATAATCTTCCATCATAGTATGCATCATGTCATGGAAGATGGTGGTCATTGCTCTTTGATAGGTTGCTCCTGCATTTTTGAGACCAAAGGGCATTACATTCCAGCAATATGTGCCCCATGGACATGTGAAGGTTGTCTTATGTTGATCTTCTGGTGCGATCTTTATCTGATTGTATCCTGAAAAGCCATCCATGAGTGAAAGCATGGCATGTCCCGCTGTTAGATCCACTATGATGTCGATATTTGGTAGGGGGAAGTCATCCTTAGGACAGGCCTTATTTAGATCTCTGAAGTCAGTACAAATGTGGATGCCCCCTTTTGGTTTGCCAACTGGCACAATATTGGAGATCCATTCTGCATAATCAATTGGTCTAATGAAACCAACATCTAGGAGTTTCTTGAGTTCTGTTTTGACTAGCACTGCAATCTGGGGATGCATCTTACGAAGCTTCTGCTTGACAGGTTTGGCTCCTTCTGCGACGGTGAGGTGATGCATGACTAAATTAGGATCAAGCCCAGGCATGTCTGCATATGACCATGCAAAGTTGATCTGACGCTTCTGGAAGAACTCTATAAATTTAGGCTGTTCCTCTGGAGTGAGAAGAGATGCCAGATGTATGATATGAGGATTTTCAGGAGTCCCCACATTGTACTCTTTGGTTTCCTCGATGAGAATTGTTGATCGTTCCTGTTGTGTATTATCAGGGAGAATGTCAAACCCTTCATCCTCAGGCGGCTCAGAGAGGTTTTCACCATTGGATACGCTCTTTCTTTTTACTTTTGTCGAATCAAACAGTGCCACAGTGTGGTTTTCACTGGAAGATCCATGTTTTAGTGTTATATTTTTGCAGCTGAAAGGTTTGGCATCCGCCCCGAAGTATGCTGCGCTATTAAGTTCAATGGCGAATCCAGCTTTGTGATCCCCGCTTGGTAGGTTATCCCTTAATTCCAAAAAGTCAATGATAGCCTCATCGTTTTGGAAGAAGTCAAGACATGGGGGATTTGGTTGGTTCCATTCGATGAGTTCAGGGTGGATAATGGGCATTACTTCATCGATTAGGTTAAGTGTGTTAGATGTATCAGTGAGGGTTAAGACATTATGGTGAAGGTCGTTAATGGTACTCTCCCTGTCAGAATCAGGCGTAGGATGAAACGTAGGGTCTGTGGAAGACATTTCCAGCTCAGGAACCCAAGTGGTCTTTATCTGTGCTTCTCCGTAAACAGGGATATCTTTGCATGGTGGAGGTGGTGATGTGTCTTCCTCATCTGAAGTGTTAAGTTGTACAGAATCAAATTCCCACTCATGTGAGTCAGTCTCTGAATCACTTTCCAGCATCCGATTACTATACCATACTGGGATGTCCTTTGAGTTAAATACCGCAGGTGTGATTGGTTGATGTACCTTTGTAATGATCAGTGCTGCAGGGCGATTGAGGGGGATCAAGGAATCTGTTATAGGGAGTATTGGTAATATTGATTCTGTTGCTTCTGCTGGGACTGCTGGTGTTATAGATGCTGCTGCGGGTGCTGATACAGTTACTGCTGCTAATGGTGCGATTGATGAGATGACGAGTTCGTTTGATGGGATGAGTGGCATTGGTGATAGTTGTGTTGGGGTTTTGAGCCTCAGTGGGGCTGTTGGGATGGTGCTGGAGGGTGCTTTGATTATGAAAGGTGCCCGCTTTGCAGTAGGTGGAAAAAATGGTTTGCTGGGTTTTCCTTTGAACTTGAGTTTAGGAAAGATCTCTTTTTCAAAGCCGAGGCCTGTATTACCTTTGGGCTTGAATTCCGGCAGCAGGGGTTCATGTCGTCCTTGTTTGCAATATCCCAAAGCACTTTGACCATCATACCCCATTCTTTGCATAATGAGGAGACCTTTGCCATACTGTTCTATAGGAAGTGTAACTCGTGGTTTATCGGTGGTGATGGGATCTTTATAGATCCATTCCGCCAGGTCCTCATCTTGTGTTTCTTCCTCTTGACTCTTTCCAAGAACGAAAGGTGTCAAAGCACATGCTGGTATGTTTAGTGGTTGTTGGAGTACCTGCTATGGTTTACCATGAGTTCTAGGAGAAGTGGGCATTTGTCCCACACAAAAGAGTTGACTCAAGTTGTATTCCCCAGGACCTTCCTCTGCTATCTTCATCTTAAGCTTTTCTTGCTTGGGTATAATGGTGTTTGAACGGGCAAGAGAGCCGGGACTTATATATGATGTGGAGGAAATGGCTTCTCTATTATTAGGAACGGTAATCTCTGGTTGATGGTTGATATTATGGCAATATGCAAAGGGATTTGCGTCACCCAGAATTGTGATCTCTACACCGTTATGTGGGAACTTGATACATTGATGGTAGGTAGATGGAACGGCTTGCATGGCATGTATCCAAGGTCTTCCTAACAATAGATTGTATGGCAGAGGAAGGTCCAGAACCTGACAAATGATGTGCTTTACCACGAGGCCCACTCAGATTGGTAGTACCACAGCTCCTTTGGATGAACGCTCCGCATCGTCATAAGCTTTGATTGTGATCTTCTGACAAGGATCCACTGATTCGACCGCATATCCCAATGTTGTGACCAACTGCAGTGTGCAAATATTCAGGCCTGCTCCATTATCGATCAAGACTCGCTTGATCCTATGCTGGTTAATAAATCCTTCGATGTGGAGTGAGGCATTATGTGGTTGTTGGAAGGAAGAGTTGTCACTTTCAGAAAAAGTGAGACAAGGTGATGACTTTAGACTTCCAACCATGGCTTGAAATTGGTCCGTATTTAGATTTGTGGGGACTGACACTTCTTGGAGTGCTTGATCCAAGATAGTTTTATGAGATGGCGATAGACGCAAAAGCTCTAAAATGGATATAAGCGCAGGGGTTTTGTCTAATTGTTCCACAAGATTGTACTGCTTTGGGATGGAGGTGGTGCCTTGTGGAGCTGCCTTTATGGTAACTTTGCCGCGGCATGTAACAACATTGCAATTTGAGTTGGGATTTTTGAAGGTTATAGTTGCAACTTGTTCATTGGCATCATACAGATGATTTACAGTGTAATTATACACAGCCTGTGTATAATCAGTGGTATCAGTGCCTCGCCTAGAAGTGGAAGGACCCCTTTGATCTTGTGATGGAAGTGGATTTTTGAACATCAGATGATCATTATTGGTTGTTTTTGGGTCATGTCCTTCAATTTCAATTTCTCCTCAGTCAATAAGATCCTGAATAAGATCTTTTAATCGGTGACAATTACTTGTCTTGTGCCCTCTTCCTTGATGGAATTCACAGTGTTCAGTATCTCTCCACCATGTTGGTTTGACTTGAGGCTCATAGTTTGATAGCTTAGGCAAAGTGACCAAATTTTGGGAGAGGAGTTGTCGCAAGACTGTTTCAATGGGTTCCCCTAAGGGAGTGTATGTGCGTTTCTGTTTTTTGCTGACGAGGTCTAGGTTCATCGTGAGATGTGATGCGACCTTGATTAGAAGGAACATTTGTGTTGTTTTGAGGTGGAGGATTTTGTCCTGCAAACCGAACCACAGGTTGTGCATTTTGGATAGTCCTGGCATCCACAACCCCATCATTGACGATATTCTTGTTTTTATTCCAGAAGCTTGGTTTATCACTATTGAAGCGTGGGCGAGGACCATCTTTTGGTTCATTAAAGATTTTGATGAGTCCTTTCTTGATAAGTGCCCTTTCACATTTCAAACCCTTGGTGATCATATCATTAAAAGAGTCTGTGTCTTTGACATCCAGGTGAAATTCCATTTCTTCGTTTAAGTTGGAAGTGAATATTTCCACTAGTTCTCGTTCAGGTAACTGAAGAGAACATCTGCTAGACATTTGGCGCCATCGTTGCAGGAATATTGAGAATAGTTCACCTGGTTTTTGTTTAGTGTTGCACAGATCAGCCATGGTAATGTCGCGTTCAATGTTATGAGAGTAATGAGCTAGAAACTTCTGGATGAGTTCCTCAAATGTTCTAATGCCACCTGGTAGTCGGGAAAACCATGATGTGGTTGTTCCTCCCAAGCTTTGGGGAAAAAGGCGCATTAGGTATGTGTCTTCATATGCTACTTCGAGACAAGCGGAATGAAATTCTCGGACATGATCGCGGGGATCCCCCTTTCCTCTATATTTTTCAAATTTGGGTGTTTCGAATCCTCATGGAAATGGTGGCATGTAAAGATTCCTATCAAAAGGATAGGGACAGATGTCATTGAGTGAGAATTGGTTAGTCTTGACACCACTATGAAGCTGTTGGGCGAGATTCTCGACTTGTTGCCGCAACATCTCCATTTCATTTGGAGGAGGAGGTGGTGGGTTACCTCGAGGAATGTTATATCTGATGGGATCTCTACCTCTTTCCTCTTCATGGTGACTTTGTCTTTCTGATGCTTGTCTTAATTGGGCAAGATCAAAGTCAGAGGGGAGTTTTGCTCCTTCTTGAGCGAGTCTTAAGAAGTGAGCATCCGCATTGCTCCTAAGTATTTCGTCAAAAAGTCTGTTAAAGAGAGGGTTATGCTGAGCCCTTTCTATTGTTGCAGGAGTGGGAGTACTTGGGTTTTCGTCATCTGTATTTCCTCCAAGTGCTTCTTGAAATTCATTGAGATTTTCCTCTTCTTCTTCTTCCCTTTCTATTTCTCGTTGCCTTGACTGTGATCGGGTTTGAGCCATTTTGCTTGCAAGCTGTTGTTGAAGTTGTGTGAAAATAATGATGAGTTTTTGATGAAATGAAAGGTTGATGGCTGGTGAATTGTGTTGCACGTGGATCTCTAGCACTTTTAAGGTGGATGTAACCAAAATTCCTTCTTTGAATTGCTTGTTTGTTTGATAAGTTTTGATGTGATAAGGTGTAGAGAAATCTGAGATGTGTTACAGATTTAACTACCTAGTAATGAGAGGATTCACTCATGAACTAGTTTTAACCTGCGTAGATGTGTCTCTTAGGATGAGCTTATCCTAGATGTAGAAACAATC